>NC_090751.1:4407819-4412819 GCF_036898095.1 Palaemon carinicauda
ACACGCTAGTTTAAACTAGATGGAGAAGCAAGACAATAGATCTAATGGTTTAAGTGGAACTAGATATTGATGTTACTTGGAAAAAAAGTTATGGAAATGTCAATGTTAAATTTCTTGCCCTAGGACCTCAGGCATAGATAGTTTATTTTTTAGGAAACCAAAAAACTATTTACACATATTATATATTTTATTATCATGGTATTTTTAAGTACTGTGGTTTTACAGACAAATAGATCTCTCATAATGGGTGTAAATAAACTACAACATATACATAGTCAGATAGATACATACATGGAATAATTTAAAGTTTATATATGTAATATCTATTTTAATGTTGTTACTGTACTAAAAGTGTTTTATTTTTCCTTGTTTCCTTTCTTCACTGGGCTATTTTCCCTGTTTGGTCCCCGGGTCTTATAGCATCCTGCTTTTCCAATTAGGGTTTTAGGTTAGAAATTAATAATAATAATAATAATAATAATAATAATAATAATAATAATAATAATAATAATAATAATAATAATAATAATAATAATAATAATAATAACTGAATATATGAGAATTTACTATCATAAATATGTTAAATTTCTTGCTTTAGGACTTCAGGCATAGATAGTTTGTTTTTAGGATACCAAATATATTTACACATATTGTTTATTTTATTATCATGTGTACTTATGAGTATCATATAAATCTACTGTAATGGCTGTAAAGAAACTGCAACATATACATAAATAAATTAATACATGAAATAATGCAACTAAATATATGAAAAATTTACTATCATAAATATGACAACCAGATTGAACCCAATTCGCCATTCAAAACCACTCACCGCTTTCAACCGCTTTTGACATTCATTCTGTACCGTCAAATTCAAGAACCGCCATTCAACCGAGAGTCAGGAATCGATAGGACCAAGTGCTTTCATGCAATTGCGTGTGCCATTCATGTCACGTCCTTACTCGTCTCTGCAATAATACCAATCTTACGTGCTTGGAAGCACGCGTACCTGCAAGAAGATGCTTAGACCCTTCGCATTCTGTGAAAGGCTAATTCTGTTCGTTCCAATACAATATGAATATCACTCAAGGTTTCGAAATGGGGCCATTGAGCAAAAAAAAAAAAAAAAAAAAAAAAAAAAAAAAATTCTGAAGCTTTTTGCTTGGGTGATGGATGGTGAGACACGGGTCTTAGTAAAAATGTTGTCCATTTCTTTATCATTTGTATTCATTGTATTTTAGTTTTAGGGGATTAATAAAAGTTAGCATATAGTGGGAAAGGGTTTTCTGAAGCTTTTTGCTTGGGTGATGGATGGTGAGACACGGGTCTTAGTAAAAATGTTGTCCATTTCTTTATCATTTGTATTCATTGTATTTTAGTTTTAGGGGATTAATAAAAGTTAGCATATAGTAGAAAAAGGTTTTCTGAAGCTTTTTGCTTGGGTGATGGATGGTGGGACGCGGGTCTTAGTAGAAATGTTGTCCATTTCTTTATCATTTGGATTCATTGTATTTTAGTTTTAGGGGATTAATAAAAGTTAGCATATAGTGGGAAAGGGTTTTCTGAAGCTTTTTGCTTGGGTGATGGATGGTGAGACACGGGTCTTAGTAAAAATGTTGTCCATTTCTTTATCATTTGTATTCATTGTATTTTAGTTTTAGGGGATTAATAAAAGTTAGCATATAGTAGAAAAGGGTTTTCTAAAACTTTTTGCTTGGGTGATGGATGGTGGGACACGGGTCTTAGTAGAAATGTTGTCCATTTCTTCGTCACTGGAATTCATTGTATTTTAGTTTTAGGGGATTAATAAAAGTTAGCATATAGTAGAAAAAAGTTTTCTAAAACTTTTTGCTTGGGTGATGGATGGTGAGACACTGGTCTTAGTAAAAATGTTGTCCATTTCTTTATCATTTGGATTCGTTGTATTTTAGTTTTAGTGGATTAATAAAAGTTAGCATATAGTGGGAAAAATTTTTCTGAAGCATTTTGCTTGGGTATGGTGAGACACAGGTCTTAGTAGAAATGTTGTCTATTTCTTTATCACTGGGATTCATTGTATTTTAGTTTGGGGGATTAATAAAAGTTAGCTTATAGTAGAAAAAAGTTTTCTAAAGCTTTTTGCTTAGGTGATAGATGGTGAGACACGGGTCTTAGTAAAAATGTTGTCCATTTCTTTATCATTTGGATTAGTTGTAGTTTAGTTTTAGGGGATTAATAAAAGTTAGCATATAGTAGAAAAAGATTTTTCTGAAGCTTTTTGCTTGGGTGATGGATGGTGAGACACGGGTCTTAGTAGAAATGTTGTCCATTTCTTTATCATTTCGATTCATTGTATTTTAGTTATAGATAATTGATTAAACTTTGCATAGAGTACAAAAAAAAATAATGACTATGAATTGTACCTGGTTTCTTATGAAATTATTTTTATTGACAATAATTACTGTTCTCCTTCACAATATGTTAAAGTTATTAATTTTCCTTATAATCTCATGAAATTATTTTCATTGACTGTACTTTTCTCCTTCCCAAAAGGTTAAGGTTTTAATTTTTCTATATAAATTTCCTTACAACCTCGTTGAAATTATTTTTATTGGATGTATTTTCTCCTTCCCAAAAGGTTAAGGTTTTAATTTTCTTATATACATTTCCTTGTAATCTCATGAAATTATTTCATTAACTGCAATTACTATTCCCCTTCCCAAAAAGTTAAGGTTTTAATTATTCTATATAAATTTCCTTAAAATCTCATAAGATTATTTATATTGGTTGTATTTTCTCCTTCCCAAAAGGTTAAGGTTTTAATTTTTCTATATAAATTTCCTTACAATCTCATGAAATTATCTTTATTGGCTGTATTTTTCTCCTTCCCAAAAGGTTAAGGTTTTAATTTTCTTATATACATTTCCTTATAATCTCATGAAATTATTTTATTAATTGCAATTACTATTCCCCTTCCCAAAAGGTTAAGGTTTTAATTTTTCTATATGAATTTCCTTAAAATCTCATAAGATTATTTTTATTGGCTGTATTTTCTCCTTCCCAAAAGGTTAAGGTTTTAATTTTTGTATATACATTTCCTTAGAACCATCCTTACAATTTTACATTTCCTTTATAAACATCATTACAACATAACTCAGCTAGACCAAAAGTCTTTCATCAATTGAACAAAACAAAGTAAAAAGCGCCCCGCCCCCCAGAAAAAAAATAAAGGAACAATATATTGTATTCTTTTACGTGAGAAATGGGAAAGGAAACATACATATCACATAAGCCACGTCTCATATTTTTCTGCTCGCCCTGCTAAGATGGAACCGGAGGGGGCAGTAAATGCAGGTGTGTTTCCGGCTCTATAATTCTCCTGACACAAGCAAGAACAGCAATTTTTTTTTTTTTTTTTTTTTTTGACGGGAAGAATGAATGGTGTTGTTTGAACACTGTCTACAATGAAGAACTTTACCAAACAATTACCATTTCAAAATGAATAACATTTCATTCATATTTTGATTTACTGTACGTTTCAGGGACTGAGGTTGAAGAGGTTTATATACAAAACAAAGCAAGGATTAGGCCAGAGGAGTAATACAATAGAAACTATATGTATCATTGTATTGAAGGCATTAGAGATTGTTTAAAATAATGTATTAGTAAAATGTATTATTTGGTCGAGTAGGAAAAATATGAGAGATTTGAAGATTTTAACACAAACATAATTATTTACTCTTCATTTAACAAGTTACACGTTCTTAATTTAGAGAAATATATATATATATATATATATATATATAATATATATATGTATGTATATATATGTATATATATGTATATATATATATGTATGTGTATATATATATATATATATATATATATATATATATATATATATATATTTAATATATATATATGTATATGTATATATATATATATATATATATATATATATATATGTATATATATATATGCATATATATATATATATATATATATATATATATAGTATACATATGTGTGTATATATACATATATATGAGTTCTTGTTTTAGACAATATATATATACGTATACATATACTGTATATATATAATATATATATATATATATATATATATATATATATATATGTATATATATATGCATATATATATATATATATATATATATATATATATATATATATAATATATATATATATATATATATATAGTATACATATGTGTGTATATATACATATATATGAGTTCTTGTTTTAGACAATATATATATACGTATACATATTACTGTATATATATATATATATATATATATATATATATATATATATATATATATAATACATATATACATATATATATGTATATATATGTATATGTACATATATATATATATATATATATATATATATATATATATATATATATATATATATATATTATCGAAAACAAGAACGTGTAACTTGTTAAATGAAGAATAAATAATTATGTTTACGTTAAAATCTTCAAATCTGTCATATTTTCCAACTCGACCAAAGAATATATTTTTACTTATACATAATTTTCACCAATCTCTGATAGCTTCAATACAATGATACATATAGTTTCTATTGTATTACTCCCCTGGCTTAATCGTTACTTTGTGTTGTATGTAAACATCTTCAACCTCGATCCCTGAAGCGTCTAGTAAATCAAAAGGTAAATAAAATGTTATTATTTTTGAAATGGTATTTGTTTGGTAAAGGTCTTCGTTGTAGACAGCATTCAAACGATATTATTCATTCTTCCTGTCTAAAATACATATATATATATATATATATATATATATATATATATATATATATATAATTTATATATATATATATATATATATATATATATATATATAATATATTTATATATGTATATATATATATATATATATATATATATATATATATATATATACACATATACATATATATAATATATATATATATATATATATATGTATATATATATATATATATAT
>NC_090751.1:4425319-4427819 GCF_036898095.1 Palaemon carinicauda
GAGAGCGTACAGGACTTTTCGGATGTTGACTGCCAATGGTAAAAAGGACAATATTCATCCTGAATTGTGATCTTGATCCTAATCACCTCTAAAATTTACTCCAAAATTTAATTGGGGTCGTCCATGATCTAACATCTATCTGTGGAGAAAATTACGTCAAAATTACTCGAGTAGTTTTGGCGTAATTCTGTCCATAGTCAGACACAGACAAATCATGAAGAATGGTGTGATATTAAAAACTTACATCAGTCAGTTGGTAAAGAACTTTTCGGACACGTAGTTACAAGGAAAAATCCATGGATATCAAATGATACTTGGGATACTATAAAAAGGAGACAAAGACAGAAATTGATTGTTGAAAGTTTTCTAGAAAGTTATAAAAATTACATGGTAGAGCAAGCTAAGTATTCCAGTATTAATAGTGAAGTCAAAAGAAAAGCCAGTAATAACTGGAGAGAATATTTAGACAGGAAATCAGATGAGGCCGACAAAGCCATGAATTCAGGAAGGGGCAGTCGTGTAAGAACTGATCACAGATTTATTAATGAAATCTCTGCTGAGACCAAAAAGAAGCATAATCCCATCAAAAAGGTAGCTGGATCTGTTATAACAACAGATGGTGAAGAAAGGAAAACGTTGGATGGAACACTTTCGTGAGTTCGTGAATAGGAGCTATGAAGGGAATAACTTGATTGATATACCAAAAGTCGAAGAAGACCTTGATGTGTCCATGAAGGAATTCAATGTGTTTGAAGTCGAAGCTATCATTAAAAAACTCTAGAGATGGGAAGTTCCTGGATACGATGGAATAACTGCTGAGATGATATTGTCCGAATATGAAGTGACTCCTAGAAACTTACAAGATTACTTTGTAGAATGTAGCATGAAGAGGCAAAACCTGATGAATGGGAGCTAGGGGTGTTGGTAGAAATGGCAAAAAAGAAGATCTGACTGAATACAATAATTGAGATGGCATCACGCTTACGTCAGTTGTCATGAAAATATATAGTATGATAATTCTAAAGAGCCTAAAAAGAACGATTTATGAAAAGATAAGAGATGAACAAGCAGGATTTAGAAAAGGCTGAAGTTGTACTGACTAAAACATTCATTTTAATTACATATACAGCAATGTTTAATGATAGAAATTCACTTTCATGGCATCTGTGGACTATGAAAAAGTCTTTGATAGTGTGCAACGGTCAATTTTGTAGAGGGTTCTGCGTTATTATGGTGTTCCTTTTAAATATGTAAATTCGATTAAGTCTTTTCATGGGGATAAAAAGTGCAATTTAACGTTAGCGAAGTCCTATCAAATTAATTTCCAGTGAACAGTAGAGTACTCCAGGGGAATGTGTTGTCACCTATGTTGTTTATCATCCTCAATGATTTTGTAATGCATGGAACAATTGGGAATTGTGGTGAAGGATTGGACTGGATTGGTAACAGGAAATTAGGTGACCTAGAGTATGCTGCAAAGCAGGTTGCTTTCCGGAATGTATGAAATATCACATGTGGTTGGACTCAATATAAATAAAAGAAAGACAGAGATGACGAAACTAGGATATGCAATGGAATCTCATTGGAAGGAAAGAGGATTAATGAGGTAAAATCATTCAAATATTTAGGAACTTTAATTTCTAATATAGGATCTTTAGAATTTGAGTTTAGTGAATGATTAAAAAAAGGCAAATCAGATAATGTCCAGGTTAAGTAAATTTAGAAATTAAATCACCCGAGATTACATATAAAAATCAGGCTATATATCAATTTAGTGAGATCTGTTTTACTGCATGGACATTAGTCATGGTATGACAATGAAACTATATTCAACAGATTTTATAGATGTGAAAACAAAGCCCTCAGAAGGATATTGGGAGTTAAATAGCAGGACAGGATTACAAATGTAACTATAAGAGAAATTATTAGAGTATCAAATGTGGAAGAAATCATGGTGAGGGGTAGATGGAGATGGATTGTGCATGCTCTTCGCACTCCCCAAGAGAGATAAGTTCACCAAACTTTCGAAGTGGGCTCCACAAGGCAATGGAAGAGTTGGAAGCCCCAGTCCTACATGGTTGAGGACTATGAAGCATGAAGTAGTAGATGATGAATGGAAAAGTATTGATTTAAGAGCTCAATATAGAGACACGTGGCCTAAGTTAACCAAGGCCCTATGCATAAATAGGCGTAGAAGATGACGATGGTGATGATTGCGTGTTTGTGTAAACGGGATCAATAAAAAGAATAATTGCTTAAAATGGCCGAAACAAAGGGCTCTTTTGTTTGCGGATGGGCTTTGCTACTATTGCGTGCAACATCTGCATTGCCCCCATTGAAAGGTTTCAAGGAAAAGTTTATCATTCAGTTTGCGACGATCACCCAAGCGAGTAGCATTTCGCTTGCTTGTGAGGTGTGTACACTTTGCATATTTCAACAGAGAACGAAGAAATACCTAGACCACTTTATTTCAAGGTCGAGAAGTTTAGAAACATGTGTT
>NC_090751.1:4432819-4437819 GCF_036898095.1 Palaemon carinicauda
ATAATAATAATGCAATTGCATGCGACGAAGATTGCATAATAAAAAAACAGAATACTTTTCTGTCTCATTTACTTAGTTGCAATGATCATCATAAAGTTTCAAGTCCAACCAACGAAGAATTTCTGTCATAAAGGAAAAATCATGTAGCCGGATTAATGGATCTCTGTTTTTAATTTAAGTTGGTTTTGAATAAAACAGGGAAATACCCAGTTAACAGTGAATTGAAATAACAAGCGGTTGTTTGCTTTCATTATTTACAATGTTTGCAATTATTCTATATTCAAAAGTAGTTTAATTAATATTGGAGTCTCTTTTAGTCAAATAATATCATGCCCAATCTATAGCTTTTCCTTTTTCCTATCATAACGTTACTCTGACTGTCCCGCTCAAACTCGTTAGTTCCTTTGGTCATTGCAACCTCACCATTCGTGTAAGCTAAGGATGGGTGGTTTGGGGAGCCTATAGGTCTATCTGCTGAGTCATCAGCAGTCATTGCCTGGCCCTCCTCGGTCCTAGCTTGGGTGGAAAGGCGTCTTGGGCACTGATCATATGGTATATATGGTCAGTCTCTAGAGCATTGTCCTGCTTGATAGGGCAGTATCACTGTTCCTTGCCTCTATCGTTTGTGAGCGACCTTTAAACCTTTAAATCTGATGTATCGGATTTGATATAGATTATTATTTTCTTTTCTCTACATTTATAATATAATGCTATCCAATTCCAGTTCGAATAACATTAGTATTAGTAGACAATAAAAAAATAAATAACAATGAAAGAATATTTTGATCTTATTTCGAGCTAATAAAAAAAGAAAAAAAAGTAATCGTATAAGACCCTGAAGTAGATACGTTAATGTAAGGTTTATAATAAATAAAAATAAAAATCTTTCACTGAGACCCTAAATATTTATGCTCTAATCGCCTATTCAATAAACCCTTCGCTGCCCAGTATATAAGTTTCATTTGACTTTAAGATCAACTACCGTTATTATTCTACAGAGCGCAGTAGTCAGACAACTGGACTCCCATAACGTTAAAAACATTAAGTCAGAACAGATTCCTGGAGATTTGTGTCCAGTCATTTTCTGCTCTACAATTTCTACTCAAAAATGCATTTCTAAATATGCATTTAATGATGAAGATTTGAATGATAAATGTACAATGGAATACTGAGTTGAATGACTCCGTTTGTAGTTATCAATGCATGAAATCTTGTGTAAATTTGAGGTAGAAATTATGACGTGAATATTCATTCCCCCTCATGACTACAGTTTCTTTTTTTTTTTTAAATCCCACATTAAGTTTGTAGGGGAAAATCTGCTTGTTCCAAGCTATTTGTTCTTGAAACTAACAAGACCATTTCAAACTAGTCGGATTTACCAGCTATATTTCGGATTTAAACGTTGTCCTATGAGTAGATAGGCGAGATATGTACAAATACACGCCAATCCTTTACTCAATAGCTATCATCCATTCATATTCTTGTTTGTCCTTTCTGAACCGAGTTTTACTTAGTTTTACTTTGAAATCACACATTTAAAATCTCTGCCAAAACGTATTAAAATTCTAGGGGGCATATCCACATTCAGAATAGCGCTAATGTATCCCTGCGTGCCGTAAGAAGCGACTAAAAGGGGAAGGACGAGGCAGCTGGGAACCCCTTCTACTGTATTTTATATTTCATTGAAATATCAAAGAGATGGAGCTGGGGGGGGGAGTGACTGTTCCCAGCACTCTACTTTTACGGTGCCTGAATGTACGTGGATGTAGTATGATAGAAAGTAAAAGATGTGAGATTGGAAGTATGTTTAGGAATAGAAGGATGTTTATATTGGCTTTGGGTAAGACAAAGATAAAAGGAAGGGTGGAGGGATGTTTGTGAAGTGATTGGTAGAGTATATGAGAATGTAAGGGGAAGAGCAAGAGAGGGTGTGGCTTTATTGTTGAGTAGATGGATGACAGGTAAAGTAGTGGAACGGAAGGAGATATCATCTAGGTTAAGATGAATAAGGGATAGGTTGGGTATTGAATGTTGGGCTTATGTAAGTGCGTGTGGACCAGGTTGTGAGAAAAGTGAAGAAAAGTGAAATGAATTCTGGAATGATTTAACTAAGTGTGTAGAAGGACTGGGTAGAGGAAATTGTGTAGTTGTCATTTGGGACTTAAATGCTAGAATGGGTGTTGGAGAGGTTGGTGTCATTAGGAAGCATGGAGTACCAAGTGAAAATGAGAGTGGTGAGAGACTGGTAGATGTGTGTGTTGAGCAAGAGATGGTGATAAGTTCTAGCTTTTTCAAAAGAAAAAGAAAAACAAGTATACGGTAGGAGTGGCAAATGGAAGAGTGGTAGAAAGGGCGTTAATGGATTATGTGTTGATAACTAATAGAATGTTTGGAAGATTGAAAGACGTGCACGTGTTTAGGGGCATGGCTAACGGTATGTCTGATCATTTTTTGGTGGAAGGAAAATTAGTTGTGGCAAAAGAGTGGGGGGAATAGGTTGAAAATGGCATATTACGAAGTAAAAGGAAGAGAAACTGGTAATTTAGAGGAGGGGTGGAAGTTAGTAAAAGAAAATTTTGTTGGGATTGCAAGTGATGTATGTGGCAAGAAGTTTGTTGGAGGCAGCATGAAGTAGGGCAGTGAATGGTGGACTGAATGAGTGAAGGTAAAAGTGGAAGAGAAAAAGAGGGCTTTTGAAGAATTGCTACAGAGTAATAGTGTAGAGAAGTATGAAAGATATAGAGAGGAAAATGTGGAACTAAAGTGCAAGGTAAGTGAGGCAAAGAGGGCAGCTGACCTGAGGTGGGGTCAGGGATGGGGTCATTCATATGAAGAGAATAAGAAGTAGTTTTGGAAAGAAGAGAAGAGAATAAGAAAGGCTGTTTCAAGAATTGAAAAGACAGTGAAAGATGGAAATGGGAGGTTGTTAAAAGGAGAGAAGGCAAAGAAAAGGTGGGTGGAATAATTTGAAAGTTTACTGAATGTTGAGGATAATAGGGAGGCAGATATAATTGCTGTTGCGGGTGTTGAGGTGCCGGTGATGGGAGATGAGAATGAGAGAGAGAGATTACAAGAGAGGAAGTGAAGAGAGCACTAGAGGAAACGAGAGTAGGAGAAGCATCTGGTATGGATAATGTGAGACCTGAGATGTTGAAGGAAGGAGGTGTGACTGTACTTGAATGGTTGGTGAGATTGTTTAATATGTGTTTTGTGTTTTCAATGGTACCAGTAGATTGGGTTTGTGCGTATATTATACCACTATATAAGGGTAAGTTTATAATTCAAGTGGTATTAGTTTGTTGAGTATAGTTGGAAAAGTGTATGGTAGAGTACTGATTAATAGGATTAAGGATAAAACAGAGAATACAATCTTAGAAGTACAGGGTGGTTTTAGAAGAGGTAGGGGATGTATGAATCAGATTTTTACAGTTAGGCAGATATACGAGAAATATTTAGCAAAAGGTGAGGAGGCGTATGTTGTGTTTATGGATCTGGAGAAAGCGTATAATAGAGTTGATAGGAAAGCAATGTGGAATGTGATGAGGTTATATGGAGTTGGTGGAAGGTTGTTGCAAGCAGTGAAAAGTTTCTACAAAGGTAGTAAAGCAGGTGTTAGGATAGGAAATGAAGTGAGCGATTGGTTTCTGGTGAGAGTGGGGCGGAGACAGGGATGTGTGATGTCGCCGTGGTTGTTTAACTTGTATGTTGATGGAGTGGCCAGAGAGGTGAATGCTTGAGTGCTTGGACGAGGATTGAAACTGGTTGACGAGAAGGACCAGGAATGGGAGGGCAATCAGTTGTTGTTTGCGGATGATACTGTACTGGTTGCAGACGAGGAAGAGAAGCTTGACCAATTAGTGACAGAATTTGGAAGGGTGTGAGAGATGGAAGTTGAGAATTAATGTGGGTAATATTAAGGTTATGAGATGTACAGGAAGGGAAGGTGGTACGAGGTTGAATGTTATGTTGAATGGAGAGTTACTTGAGCAGGTGGATCAGTTTAAATACCTGGGGTCTGTTGTTGCAGCAGATGTGCGTCAGAGAGGGAATGAAGGATGCAAAGAGTTGGGGGCAGTTAAGGGAGTAGTAAGAAATAGAGGGTTGGGCATGAATGTAAAGAGAGTTTTGTATGAGAGAGTGATTGTACCAACTGTGATGTATGGATCGGATTTGTGGGGAATGAAAGTGACTGGGAGACAAAAGTTGAATGTGTTTGAGATGAAGTGTCTAAGGAGTATGGCTGGTGTATTTCGAGTAGATAGAGTTAGGAACGAAGTAGTGAGGGTGAGAACGGTTGTAAGAAATGAGTTAGCAGCTAGAGTGGATATCCATGTATTGAGGTGGTTTGGCCATGTTGAGAGAATGGAAAATGGCTGTCGGCTAAAGAAGGTGATGAACACAAGAGTTGATGGGAGAAGTACAAGAGGAAGGCCAAGGTTTGGGTGGATGGATGGAGTGAAGAAAGCTAGGGGTGATAAGAGGATAGATGTGAGAGAGGCAAGAGAGCGTGCTACAAATAGGAATGAATGGTGAGCGATTGTGATGCAGTTCCGATAGACCCTGCTGCTTCCTTCGGTGCCTTGGATGACTGCAGAGGTAGCAGCAGTAGGGGATTCAGCGTTATCAAGCTTCATCTGTGGTGGATATCAGGGCAGGGTAGGCTGTGGCACCCTAGCAGTACCAGCCGAACTCTGCTGAGTCCCCTGTCAGGCTGGGAGGAACGTAGAGAGGAGAGGTCCCCTTTTTTGTTTCATTTGTTTGATGTCGGTAACCCCACCAAAATTGGGGGAAGTGCCTTGGTATGTATACGTATCTATGAATTATTATTATTATTATTATTATTATTATTATTATTATTATTATTAGCTTAGCAGCAACCCTATTAGAAAAAGCAAGATACTATAAGCCCAACGGCTCCAACAGGGGAAAATAGCCCAGTGAGGAAAGGAAAGAAGGAAATGAATAAACGATATAAGTAATGACAAATTAAAATAGAACAT
>NC_090751.1:4440319-4450319 GCF_036898095.1 Palaemon carinicauda
ATATATATATTATATACATATATATATGTACATATATATATTTATATAAATATATATACATATATGTATATATATTTATATATATATATACATATATGTATATATATATATATATATATATATATATATATATATATATATATATATATATATATTTATATAAATATATATATATATATATATATATATATTTATATAAATATATATATATATGTATATATATTTATATATATATATATATATATATATATATATATCCTACCACATGTTCATACATGTATGTATCTGAGTGTGAGTAAATATGTTTTTATATAGATCCCTATAGATATATACATAATTATAGTCCATAATGGGATTAAATTTATCGTTCATGTGTTTCCTAAGTCATTATTGCAATGCACGGCACTAATAATAACAATGAGTGTTTGGAACTTAGTTTCTTAGCTTGAGGTTGCTCATGAACTATGTTTTTTTTTATAATTTCTGTTCAATTGACTTATCAAAATTGTTCATATAATGTATCTTTCATGACATTTTAATAATTCTTTTCTTTAAAAGGATAATAAAGTGTGCTTTTTCTATTTAATCATTTAAGTTAATGGAAGAATACTTATATAATCTATACATATTCTGCTGTTTGAATTATTCAGTGCCGACTTGAAATATATCAAATTAAGTAGCACCTTGCTCACATAAATGATCTATCAGCATTATTGTATCAAGAATATTCTGTTAGATATTTTGCGGAGAATTACAGCTTACCTTTATTCAACTGCTTATTGTAAATGTCACACAAGTAGCCTTCGTGCATCACGTCGCTTTACTCAATGAAATGTATTACTTATAATAACAGTGTTTTCGATCATATATTCTTCAAAGTTATGTAATAATTCCTCAGTGTCTAAGGTAATGTAAATTCTGAAGCTGATTACAACTTATATCCACAACTGTACACAAAAAGAATGTAATTATGTCTGTAATTTATTTAGATATAGCGACTCATGAATAGAGTTCTTTGCTTATTATGTAAATCAAGTCAATGTCTTATTGACAAACATCTCTTGATGATAATAACAACAATCATAATATGTTAATTATGAAAATATATGTTAATCCACAACTGTAGACAAAAAGAATGTGATTATGTCTGTAATTTATTTAAATATGGCGACTCATGAATAGGGATCTTTGCTTATTATGTAAATCAAGTCAATGTCTTATTGACCCAAATCACTTGATGATAATAACAATAATCATAATATGTTAATTATAAAAATCTATATTTAGGTGTATCACTGTATCTGAATATTACTATAAAAGCTTATATCCATTTCCTTCGTTTTATTTTCATTCTTCATATATTTCTCATTTTATATTTGGGACATTTTACGTTCTATATTTCTTTGTCTTTCTTCGTGAAAACATATAATTTCATAAGACAGAATATCTATATATTTACCTTTTCCCTAGAGGAGTGTTATGTGCAGACGTAATGCATCATTGGAAAGCAATGTAAGTGTCATAGCCTCTGTACCATTGACTTCCACTGTTTTAGGTTAGAGTTCTCTTGCTTGAGGGTATACTCGGGCACACTATTCTATCGTACTTCTCTTCCTCTTGATTTGTTAAAGTGTTTATTATTTATAAAGGAAATGCTTATTTTAATGCTGTTACTATTCTTGATATAATATATTTTTCCTTGAATCCTTTCTCACTGGGCTATTTTCCCTGTTTGGAACCCCTGGGCTTATAACATTCTGCTTTTCAAGCTATGGTTGTAACTTACGAAGTAATAATGATAATGATAATAATAATAATAATAATAATAATAATGTAATTGCATGTGACGAAGAATGCATAATAAAAAAACAAAACACTTTTTTGTGTCTCATTTACTTTGTTGCAATGATCAACATAAAGTTTCGAGTCCAACCAACGAAGTATTTCTTTCATAAAGGAAAAGTTATGTAGCTAGATTGATGAATCTCTGTTTTTAATATAAGTTGGTTTTGAATAAAACAGGAAAATACCCAGTTAACAGCGAATTGAAATAACAAGCGGTTGTTAGCTTTTATTGTTAACAATGTTTACAATTATTCTATATTCCAAAGGTAGTTTAATTAATATTGGAGTCTCTTTAGTAAAATAATATCATGCCCAATCTATAGCTTTTCCTTTTTCCTATCATGAAGTTACTCTGACTGTCCCGCTCAGCCTCGTTAGTTCCTTTGGTCACTGCAACCTCACCATTCTTGTGAACTAAGGATGGGGTGTATGGAGGAGCCTATAGGTCTATCTGCTGAGTCATCTGCAGCCATTGCCTGGCCCTCCTCGGTCCTAGCTTGGGTGGAGAGTGGACTTGGGCACTGATCATATGTATATATAGTCAGCCTCTAGGGCATTGTCCTGCTTGATAGGGCAGTGTCACTGTTCCTTGCCTCTATCATTTGTGATCGATCTTTAAACCTTTAAATCTGATGTATCGGATTTGATATAGATTATTATTTTCTTTTCTCTACTTATAAAAGAATGGTATCCAATTCCAGTTCTAATAACATTAGTACTAATAGACAATAAAAAAAAATTGCAATGATAGAATATTGTGATCTTATTTCAAGCTAATAAAAAAAGAAAAAAAAGTAATCGTATAAGATCCTGAAGTAGATACGTTAATTTAAGGTTTATATAAAAAAAAATCTTTCACTGAGACCCTAAATATTTATGCTCTAATTGCCTATTCAATAAACCCTTCGCTGCCCAGTATATAAGTTTCATTTTACTTTAAGATCAACTACCGATATTATTCTACAGAGCGCAGTAGTCAGACAACTGGACTCCTATAACATTGAAAACATTAAGTTAGAACAGATTCCTGGAGATTTGTGTCCAGTCATTTTCTGCTCGACAAATTCTACTCAAAAATGTGTTTCCAAACATGCCTTTAATGATGAAGATTTGAATAATGAATTTACAATGGAATTCTGTGTTGAATGACTCCGTTTGTAGTTATCAATGCATGAAATCTTGTGTAAATTTCAGGTAGAAATTATGACGTGAATATTCATTCCACCTCATGACTTCAGTTTTTTTTTTCTTTTCTTTTCTTTTCTTTTTTTAAATCCCTCATTAAGTTTGTAGGGGAAAATCTGCTTGTTCAAAGCTATTTGTTCTTGAAACTGACAAGACCATTTCAAACTAGGCGGATTTATTAACAATATTTCGGATTTAAACGTTATCCTATGAGTAGATAGGCGAGATATGTACAAATACACAACGACAATCCTCTACTCAATAGCTATCATCCATTCATATTTTTGTTTGTCCTTTCTGAACCAAGTTTTACTTAGTTTCACTTTGAAATCACACATTTAAAATCTCTGCCTAAAAGTATTGAAATTCTAGGGGGCATATCAACATTCAAAATAGCGCTAATGTATCCCTGCGTGCCGTAAGAGGCGACTAAAAGGGGAAGGACGAGGCAGATGGGAACCCCCTATACTGTATTTTATATTCTATTAAAATATCAAAGAGATGGAGCTGGGGGGGGGGGAGATTGACTGTTCCCAGCACTCTACTTTTACGGTGCCTGAATGTACGTGGATGTAGTACGATAGAAAGTAAAAGATGTGAGATTGGAAGTATGTTTAGGAATAGAAGGATGTTTATATTGGCTTTAGGTAAGACAAAGATAAAAGGAAGGGTGAAGTGATGTTTGTGAAGTGATTGGTAGAGTATATGAGAATGTAAGGGGAAGAGCAATAGAGGGTGTGGCTTTATTGCTGAGTGAATGGATGACAGGTAAAGTAGTGGAATGGAAGGAGATATCATCTAGGTTAAAATGAATAAGGGATAGGTTGGGTATTGAATGTTGGGCTTATGTAAGTGCGTGTGGACCAGGTTGTGAGAAAAATGAAAAAGAGTAAAATGAATTCTGGAATGATTTAACTAAGTGTGTAGAGGGACTGGGTAGAAGGAATTGTGTAGTTGTCATTGGGGACTTGAATGCTAGAGTGGGTGTTGGAGAGGTAAAAGGTGTCATTAGGAAGCATGTCGTACCAGGTTAAAATGAGAGTGGTGAGAGACTGGTAGATATGTGTGTTGAGCAAGAGATGGTGATAAGTTCTAGCTTTTTCAAAAAGAAGGATACAAACAAGTATACATGGGTAAGAGTGGCAAATGGAAGAGTGGTAGAAAAGGCGTTAATTGATTATGTGTTGATAACTAATAGAATGTATGTAAGATTGAAAGACGTGCACGTGTTTAGGGATGTGGCTAACGGTATGTCTGATCATTTTTTGGTCGAAAGAAAATTAGTTGTGGCACAAGAGTGGGGGGAATAGAGTAGGTGGATGTAAAAGGGAGCTAGTGAGGGTTGAAGAGCTAATAAAACCGGTGGTAAAAAGTAAATATCAAGAAAGGTTGAAAACGGCATATCAAGAAGTGAAAGTAAGAGAAACTGATAATTTAGAGGAGGGGTGGAATTTAGTAAAAGAAAATTTTGTTGGGATTACAAGTGATGGGTGTGGCAAGAAGTTTGTTGGAGGCAGCATGAGGTAGGGCAGTGAATGGTGGACTGAATGAGTGAAGGTAAAAGTGGAAGAGAAAAAGAGGGCTTTTGAAGAATGGCTACAGAGTAATAGTGTAGAGAAGTATGAAAGATATAGAGAGGAAAATGTGGAACTAAAGTGCAAGGTAAGTGAGGCAAAGAGGGCAGCTGACCTGAGGTGGGGTCAGGGATTGGGTCATTCATATGAAGAGAATAAGAAGTAGTTTTGGAAAGAAGAGAAGAGAATAAGGAAGGCTGTTTCAAGAATTGAAAAGACGGTGAAAGATGGAAATGGGAGGTTGTTAAAAAGAGAGAAGGCAAGGAAAAGGTGGGTGGAATAATTTGAAAGTTTACTGAATGTTGAGGATAATAGGGAGGCAGATATAATTGCTGTTGCGGGTGTTGAGGTGCCGGTGATGGGAGATGAGAATGAGAGAGAGAGATTACAAGAGAGGAAGTGAAGAGAGCACTAGAGGAAACGAGAGTAGGAGAAGCATCTGGTATGGATAATGTGAGACCTGAGATGTTGAAGGAAGGTGGTGTGACTGTACTTGAATGGTTGGTGATATTGTTTAATATGTGTTTTGTGTTTTCAATGGTACCAGAAGATTGGGCTTGTGCGTGTATTATACCACTATATAAGGATAAGTGTTGTAATTCAAGTGGTATTAGTTTGTTGAGTATAGTTGGAAAAGTGTATGGTAGAGTACTGATTAATAGGATTAAGGATAAAACAGAGAATACAATCTTAGAAGTACAGGGTGGTTTTAGAAGAGGTAGGGGATGTATGAATCAGATTTTTACAGTTAGGCAGATATGCGAGAAATATTTAGCAAAAGGTGAGGAGGCGTATGTTGTGTTTATGGATCTGGAGAAAGCATATGATAGAGTTGATAGGAAAGCAATGTGGAATGTGATGAGGTTATATGGAGTTGGTGGAAGGTTGTTGCAAGCAGTGAAAAGTTTCTACAAAGGTAGTAAAGCAGGTGTTAGGATAGGAAATGAAGTGAGCGATTGGTTTCCGGTGAGAGTGGGGCGGAGACAGGGATGTGTGATGTCGCCGTGGTTGTTTAACTTGTATGTTGATGGAGTGGTGAGAGAGGTGAATGCTTGAGTGCTTGGAAGAGGATTGAAACTGGTTGACGAAAAGGACCAGGAATGGGAGGAAAATCAGTTGTTGTTTGCGGATGATACTGTACTGGTTGCAGACGAGGAAGAGAAGCTTGACCAATTAGTGACAGAATTTGGAAGGGTGTGTGAGAGATGGAAGTTGAGAATTAATGTGGGTAAGAGTAAGGTTATGAGATGTACAGGAAGGGAAGGTAGTACGAGGTTGAATGTTATGTTGAATGGAGAGTTACTTGAGCAGGTGGATCAGTTTAAATACCTGGGGTCTGTTGTTGCAGCAGATGTGCGTCAGAGAGGGAATGAAGGATGCAAAGTGTTGGGGGCAGTTAAGGGAGTAGTAAGAAATAGAGGGTTGGGCATGAATGTAAAGAGAGTTCTGTATGAGAGAGTGATTGTACCAACTGTGATGTATGGATCGGAGTTGTGGGGAATGAAAGTGACTGGGAGACAGAAGTTGAATGTGTTTGAGATGAAGTATCTAAGGAGTATGGCTGGTGTATTTCGAGTAGATAGAGTTAGGAACGAAGTAGTGAGGGTGAGAACGGGTGTAAGAAATGAGTTAGCAGCTAGAGTGGATATCAATGTATTGAGGTGGTTTGGCCATGTTGAGAGAATGGAAAATGGCTGTCGGCTAAAGAAGGTGATGAACACAAGAGTTGATGGGAGAAGTACAAGAGGAAGGCCAAGGTTTGGGTGGATGGATGGATTGAAGAAAGCTAAGGGTGATAAGAGGATAGATGTGAGAGAGGCAAGAGAGCGTGCTAGAAATAGGAATGAATGGTGAGCGATTGTGATGCAGTTCCGATAGACCCTGCTGCTTCCTCCGGTGCCTTGGATGACTGCAGAGGTAGCAGCAGTAGGGGATTCAGCGTTATCAAGCTTCATCTGTGGTGGATATCAGGGCAGGGTAGGCTGTGGCACCCTAGCAGTACCAGCCGAACTCTGCTGAGTCCCCTGTCAAGCTGGGAGGAACGTAGAGAGGAGAGGTCCCCTTTTTTGTTTCATTTGTTTGATGTCGGCTACCCCTCCAAAATTGGGGGAAGTGCCTTGGCATATATACGTATCTATGAATTATTATTATTATTATTATTATTATTATTATTACTAGCTTAGCAGCAACCCTATTATAAAAAGCAAGATACTATAAGCCCAACGGCTCCAACAGGGGAAAATAGCCCAGTGAGGAAAGGAAAGAAGGAAATGAATAAACGATATAAGTTATGAAATATTAAAATAGAACATTTCAAAAACATTAACAACATTACACGAGATATTTGATATATAAACTATAAAATGTTTAAAGTTTATAGAAACAGTCGCGTATCCTTAACGAAGAAGTGGTGTGATATAATAGATTACTTTAGAAAACTTAAAAGACAAAGGTATTGATGATTTCCACTCACTTGGTTTTATATATATATATATATATATATATATATATATATATATATATATATATATATATATATATATACATATATATAAATATATGTATACATACATATATATATATATATATATATATATATATATATATATATTGTGTGTGTATATATATCGAAAGAGAGAGAGAGAGAGAGAGAGAGAGAGAGAGAGAGAGAGAGAGAGAGAGAGAGAGAGAGAGAGAGAGAGAGAGTGTGTGGGGGGGAGTCAGAGAAAGAGAAAAGGAGAAAATTATTTTACATCAAACTCATGACACGTAAGTCAATCATTTAATGTTCTCACTGAACATTTTCTACAAATTGTGGCACTTACTGCTATAATGTGCTTCAAGTACTCGTGCATACAGTTAATTAGGTCTCGCAAGTATCGATAGATTTAAGTCAAAGTCTCCAATATACTTTGGTATGCGTAAAGAGCTTCAGTTTGCAACGGTCACCCAAGAGAAAAGTATTTCCATTTTTTTGTTCGGCTGGTGTGTTTTGTACGTTTCGACAGCGAGTGAAGATATACCTTGACCACTTGAGTTCAAAATCAAGATGTTTAGAAGAATGCATTTGAAGAAGGGACTTTTGATAGTCTGCGTTATCAATCTGGTGATCAATTTACCTGGTTTGGTGACCAGTGGTAACAGTGGCTTATTTCGACCTCTGAAAATCTCACATGCAATTCTGAACTCTAGTTATATCAACGCAAGCTCGCAAACAACACTTCCGTCTAAGTATAATCACCTCGTTTGCAGTAAATCATGCATCGAATTGGGATGGTGTAAACTGTGGTGCAAGGATCCGACCTCAGATGAGACGTGTCTTTTCTACAACATGTATGTAGACGCGCATTATCAAGAGACAAACCTCGGAGACGCTCTTAATTGCTACCTTAAGAATAACCCCAACTATCTTGCTGGGTCTACAATAATAGGTATCCTACCCAATATCTTGCGTGAGAATCGTGTGAAAGAGAATTTACTTGATGGTATTTACACCAACCGTATAAGCAATTGCTATACGCCCAACGCATACTTCAATCCTTTCTTCAAGATTGATTTAGGTAGTGAGAAGCCCATTCGACGGATCATGATGGTGCTACAACCAAACTCTTTTGCAACAGAAATGTATGATATAAAAGTTCGTGTGGGAAGTGAGGATAAGCCTGAATCAGAATTTGACAAATACAGTTTCTTCGGCTACTTTCCCGGACCTTCATACCCACAGCAAGAAATTGTTTTCGAACGTTATTCGCCCATTATGGCTCGATATGTTCTGTTTCAGCGGTTAACTGACCCTCTTCTCTGTGTTCTTGGTAGCCTTACCCCACTGACAATTTGTTCTCTGCAAATTTGTCATATTGAAATCAATTAAAGAAAATGTCCAGCTAATTAACAAATTACATCAGAGAATATATATTTATGAAATAGCGACCTCAAGGTGTTTTTATTGTGTCAGTATACACTCAACTTTACTCTGACTTTTAGTAAACGAATGATAATATCTGAGAGCTAAATATTTACTCTTTATCAGAGGACGGACGATAAAGATTTACACATAGTTGAGGTACGTCTCATTTAATGAAAAATTGTTGTTGAAAATTGTGTTTGTGTGTAATTTGTGTATGAGAATTTTCCATATTGCATCGGAGGACGAAATTATTTGCAGGAGTCTGATGAAAAGTGTTTATAGAAAATAATCATAATTTGGTCAATGATTTAATTAGAAATTAATCTTAATTGGGTACATAATTTCATTTCTTCATTAAGTTATCAACACAATGAAAACAAATAGAACAAGAGCAATCGGAGATTTCAGAACCCCCCCCCCCCCACACACCCAATACATATTGTCAACATTAACTCGAGCCTATGGACGAAACACTATTTTTTCATATGCTGACCGTAGATGAATCTCCTGTAACATGTCACTTAGGCTGCGTTTACACCAAGCGAATCGAATCGATTCAATTCATGGAGAATCATCCCAATTCATGATTCGTCATGATTCACCACGTTAAATTCAATGGAATCGTTCACACCAAGCGAATCGAGTCAATTCAAATCATGGAGATTCATGGCGATTCAGAATCACTGATGCGCGCGGTCCCATTTTTTTCATCAGTCAAGGCGAGTCAGGTCGAATTGCAAGACGGTAATTGGTATTCTGCTTCTTGATGGAGGGTCCCATCAACTCAACCAACATCTTAAATTGTTCTGTGGTCATCCTAAAGAAGTCATGAAACTTCTCCAGATTATTGACCAAATCTGGGAACAAATGTCCAGAGTTCCCAAATTCAGGTCTTCTGGAATTTATTGGATGCACCCATATTCGTTGTTTCCGCCTCCGTCTACGCTTTCTCAGCCACAGCAACAATGCTATTTCTGCAACAGCAAAGACGTCCATACTCCTCGAAGGCTGCCTTGGTACTGAATGATGTGTTTATCAGATTCAGTAGGTTGGGACTATACAATTCAAAATGACTCGAGTCAAAAGATTCTCCATGATTTGAATTGATTCGATTCGCTTGGTGTAAACGCAGCCAAGTCTCACGAGAGCGTACAGGACTTTTTATATGTTGACTGTCAATGGCGAAAGGTACAATATTCATCCTATTCATCTTGATGCGAATCACCTCCAAAATTCACTCCAAAATTTCATTGGGGCCGTCCATGGTCTAAAATCTATCTGTAGGGAAAATTACGTCAAAATTAGTCGAGTAGTTTTGGCGTAATTCTGTCCATAGACAGACACAGACAAATCATGAAGAATGGTGTGATATTAAAAACTTACATCAGTCAGTTGGTAAAGAAGTTGTCGGACACGTAGTTACAAGGAAAAATCCATGGATATCAAATGATACTTGGGATACTATAAAAAGGAGACAAAGACAGAAATT
>NC_090751.1:4457819-4482819 GCF_036898095.1 Palaemon carinicauda
CTGGAGATTTGTGTCCAGTCATTTTCTGCTCTACAATTTCTACTTAAAAATGTGTTTCCAAACATGCCATTAATGATGAAGCTTTGAATGATAAATGTACAATGGAATACTGAGTTGAATGACTCCGTTTGTAGTTATCAATGCATGAAATCTTGTGTAAATTTGAGGTAGAAATTATGACCTGAATATTCATTCCACTTCATGACTTCAGTTTTTTTTTTTTTTTTTTTTTTTTTTTTTTTTTTTTTTTTTTTTTTTTTTAAATCCCTCATTAAGTTTGTAGGGGAAAAACTGCTTGTTCAAAGCTATTTGTTCTTGAAACTGACAAGACCATTTCAAACTAGGCGGATTTATCAGCAATATTTCGGATTTAAACGTTGTCCTATAAGTAGATACGCGAGATATGTACAAATACACAACGACAATCCTCTACTCAATAGCTATCTGCCATTCATATTTTTGTGTGTCCTTTCTGAACCGAGTTTTACTTAGTTTTACTTTGAAATCACAAATTTAAAATCTCTGCCTAAAAGTATTGAAATTCCATGGCTGCGGGGGCATATCAACATTCAGAATAGCGCTAATGTATCCCTGCGTGCCGTAAGAGGAGGCGACCAAAAGGGGAAGGACGAGGCGGCTTGGAACCCCCTCTACTGTATTTCATATTCCATTGAAATATCAAAGAGATGGAGCTGGGGGGTGACTCTAGTTTAGGAGTGTCAATGTACGTGGATGTAGTATGATAGAAAGTAAAAGATGTGAGATTGGAAGTATGTTTAGGAATAGAAGGATGTTTATATTGGCTTTGGGTAAGAAAGATAAAAGGAAGGGTGAAGTGATGTTTGTGAAGGTATTGGTAGAGTATATGAGAATGTAAGGGGAAGAGAAAGAGAGGGTGTGGCTTTATTGTTGAGTGAATTGATGACAGGTAAAGTAGTGGAATGGAAGGAGATATCATCTAGGTTAAGATGAATAAGGGATAGGTTGGGTATTGAATGTTGGGCTTATGTAAGTGCGTGTGGACTAGGTTGTGAGAAAAGTGAAGAAGAGTTAAATGAATTCTGGAATGATTTACCTAAGTGTGTAGAGGGACTGGGTAGAAGGAATTGTGTAGTTGTCATTGGGGACCTAAATGCTAGAGTGGGTGTTGCAGAGGTAGGTGTCATTAGGAAGCATGGCGTACAAGGTGAAAATGAGAGTGGTAAGAGACTGGTAGATATGTATTGAGCAAGAGATGGTGATAAGTTCTAGCTTTTTCAAAAAGAAGGATACAAACAAGTATACATGGGTAAGAGTGGCAAATGGAAGAGTGGTAAAAAGGGCGTTAATTGATTATGTGTTGATAACTAATAGAATGTTTGTAAGATTGAAAGACGTGCACGTGTTTAGGGGTGTGGCTAACGGTATGTCTGATCATTTTTTGGTCGAAAGAAAATTAGTTGTGGCACAAGAGTGGGGGGAATAGAGTAGGTGGATGTAAAAGGGAGCTAGTGAGGGTTGAAGAGCTAATAAAACCGGTGGTAAAAAGTAAATATCAAGAAAGGTTGAAAACGGCATATCAAGAAGTGAAAGTAAGAGAAACTGGTAATTTAGAGGAGGGGTGGAATTTAGTAAAAGAAAATTTTGTTGGGATTACAAGTGATGGGTGTGGCAAGAAGTTTGTTGGAGGCAGCATGAGGTAGGGCAGTGAATGGTGGACTGAATGAGTGAAGGTAAAAGTGGAAGAGAAAAAGAGGGCTTTTGAAGAATGGCTACAGAGTAATAGTGTAGAGAAGTATGAAAGATATAGAGAGGAAAATGTGGAACTAAAGTGCAAGGTAAGTGAGGCAAAGAGGGCAGCTGACCTGAGGTGGGGTCAGGGATTGGGTCATTCATATGAAGAGAATAAGAAGTAGTTTTGGAAAGAAGAGAAGAGAATAAGGAAGGCTGTTTCAAGAATTGAAAAGACGGTGAAAGATGGAAATGGGAGGTTGTTAAAAGGAGAGAAGGCAAGGAAAAGGTGGGTGGAATAATTTGAAAGTTTACTGAATGTTGAGGATAATAGGGAGGCAGATATAATTGCTGTTGCGGGTGTTGAGGTGCCGGTGATGGGAGATGAAAATGAGAGAGAGAGAGATTACAAGAGAGGAAGTGAAGAGAGCACTAGAGGAAACGAGAGTAGGAGAAGCATCTGGTATGGATAATGTGAGACCTGAGATGTTGAAGGAAGGTGGTGTGACTGTACTTGAATGGTTGGTGAGATTGTTTAATATGTGTTTTGTGTTTTCAATGGTACCAGTAGATTGGGCTTGTGCGTATATTATACCACTATATAAGGGTAAGTGTTATAATTCAAGTGGTATTAGTTTGTTGAGTATAGTTGGAAAAGTGTATGGTAGAGTACTGATTAATAGGATTAAGGATAAAACAGAGAATACAATCTTAGAAGTACAGGGTGGTTTTAGAAGAGGTAGGGGATGTATGAATCAGATTTTTACAGTTAGGCAGATATGCGAGAAATATTTAGCAAAAGGTGAGGAGGCGTATGTTGTGTTTATGGATCTGGAGAAAGCATATGATAGAGATGATAGGAAAGCAATGTGGAATGTGATGAGGTTATAAGGAGTTGGTGGAAGGTTGTTGCAAGCAGTGAAAAGTTTCTACAAAGGTAGTAAAGCAGGTGTTAGGATAGGAAATGAAGTGAGCGATTGGTTTCCGGTGAGAGTGGGGCGGAGACAGGGATGTGTGATGTCGCCGTGGTTGTTTAACTTGTATGTTGATGGAGTGGTGAGAGAGGTGAATGCTTGAGTGCTTGGAAGAGGATTGAAACTGGTTGACAAGAAGGACCAGGAATGGGAGGAAAATCAGTTGTTGTTTGCGGATGATACTGTACTGGTTGCAGACGAGGAAGAGAAGCTTGACCAATTAGTGACAGAATTTGGAAGGTTGTGTGAGAGATGGAAGTTGAGAATTAATGTGGGTAAGAGTAAGGTTATGAGATGTACAGGAAGGGAAGGTGGTACAAGGTTGAATGTTATGTTGAATGGAGAGTTACTTGAGCAGGTGGATCAGTTTAAATACCTGGGGTCTGTTGTTGCAGCAGATGTGCGTCAGAGAGGGAATGAAGGATGCAAAGTGTTGGGGGCAGTTAAGGGAGTAGTAAGAAATAGAGGGTTGGGCATGAATGTAAAGAGAGTTCTGTATGAGAGAGTGATTGTACCAACTGTGATGTATGGATCGGAGTTGTGGGGAAAGAAAGTGACTGGGAGACAGAAGTTGAATGTGTTTGAGATGAAGTGTCTAAGGAGTAAGGATGGTGTATTTCGAGTAGATAGAGTTAGGAACGAAGTAGTGAGGGTGAGAACGGGTGTAATAAATGAGTTAGCAGCTAGAGTGGATATGAATGTATTGAAGTGGTTTGGCCATGTTGAGAGAATGGAAAATGGCTGTCGGCTAAAGAAGGTGATGGACACAAGAGTTGATGGGAGAAGTACAAGAGGAAGGCCAAGGTTTGGGTGGATGGATGGAGTGAAGAAAGCTAGGGGTGATAAGAGGATAGATGTGAGAGAGGCAAGAGAGCGTGCTAGAAATAGGAATGAATGGTGAGCGATTGTGATGCAGTTCCGATAGACCCTGCTGCTTCCTCCGGTGCCTTGGAGGACTGCAGAGGTAGCAGAAGTTGGGGATTCAGCGTTATCAAGCTTCATCTGTGGTGGATATCAGGGCAGGGTAGGCTGTGGCACCCTAGCAGTACCAGCCGAACTCTGCTGAGTCCCCTGTCAGGCTGGGAGGAACGTAGAGAGGAGAGGTCCCCTTTTTTGTTTCATTTGTTTGATGTCGGCTACCCCCCGAAATTGGGGGAAGTGCCTTGGTATATGTATGTATGTATGTATTATTATTATAATTATTATTATTATTATTATTATTATTATTACCAGCTGAGCAGCAACCCTAGTTGAAAAAGAGAGATACTATAAGCCCAACGGCTGCAACAGGGAAAAATAGCCCAGTGAGGAAAAGAAAGAAGGAAATGAATAAACGAAATAAGTCATGAAAAATCAAAATAGAATATTTCAAAAACATTAACAACATTAAAACAGGTGTTTGATATATAAACTATAAAATGTTTATAGTTTAGGGAAACAGTCACGTATTCTTAACGAAGAAGTGGTGTGATATAATAGATTACTTTAGAAAACTTGAAGGACAAAGGTACTGATGATTTCCACTCACTTGGTTTTATATATATATATATATATATATATATATATATATATATATATATATATATATATATTATATATATACACACATATATAGTGCATATATATATATATATATATATATATATATATATATATATATATATATATATATATATATATATATATATATATATATATATATATATATATATATATATATTATATATATACACACATATATAGTGCATATATATATATATATATATATACATACATATATATATACATATATAGTGTATATATATATATATATATATATATATATATATATACATACATATATATCTATAACTATATATATATACATATTTTTGGGCTCAAGCCATGTCGTCCTGATGGAAGTTCCTATAGGGTAGCTTCCTAGGGTATATTACAACTACGGCGATATTCCCAGAGAATTTACCTTAAGGTACCAGAATTCTAAATCCTGGAGCGAGTATCCCTCGTGAAAGGGATATCGCGACATATCAGAGGACGTATTCTAGACACGTCACATGGCAATCTACATCCTGGACAGAGATTTCGTCTCGTAGGAGGTGATTGACGAGATACGAATTCGGGAAAGAAAAAGGGGAGCCGCTCCCAAGGCTTCCCTATCCCCCGATTCGTATGCGTGCCTGGCGCCAATCCTGGCGCCATCTGTATTCCTTTTTGCGTAACTTAACAACCCGGTGTTTTTTCCTGTTTTTCTCGCAAATCTTGGATTTATTCGGCTTTTCATGGCTTCTCCGTCTTCGTTGGCCTCTGATAAGTTGAGTATAGTGTCTGTTATGTATAAATGTAGGCTCTTGGTAAAATTTTGAGTGATTAATAGGATTAATCTTTGATACAAGAGCCGTAGCCTACCAGAGGTGTCCTGGACACTGTCGCTCGCTAGGTATAAATTAGTTAGTCAGAGCGACATTCCTGGTTGTTTTGCTTTAATAAATTTTAGCTATTTAGCATTACATAGAATTTCCTTTCGTGCTTAGTATTATTTGGCGAAGTATTCGCCATTCTGGCCTACGCTAGGCCATGTAGCCTAGTCGTTTGGTCCTAGTACTTCATGCATGATTTTGGTTTTTCCGAGTGTAATTAAAATTTTATTGAAGCTTTAGGCTATATTTTATACATTTTAGACTGTGTGGAATATTTCCAAGATTGTATACGTGTGAGTTTCGGTGAATTAGGTAATCGATTCTCTTGGTACCTAGGCTAATTGCTTATGGAGCCTTAGTATACTTTATCATTCTCCCCGGTTGCTTTCTTTTCTTCGGAGAAGGTATGCAATCCCTTTCCCTCTGTTTAAGCCTTGGGCTTATCCCTAAGTGGTTTTTTCCGAATTTATTTTCGATAAAACTATACTAGGGTGTTACTGTACCTTCCTGTTCCTGTAGTTATGGTTCAAGAGGGACAGAACAACAGAGTTTTTAGTCTGAGTCTGTGTTGTCTGGCTTGGGGCAGAGTCCCCCTCGCTGACCTAACACATACAAAGGGAGCTTAGCTCCCTTAGGTCACTACCGAAGGTTTCTGTAGTTATGATTCCTTCTTTTGTGATCTACCAGACTAGTCCTGTTGCTGTTCTCGGGGGAGGATAAGTTCTTCCCTTGGGAGTAGCAACGCCTTCCTTGCTTTGGTGCTCTGGAAGCTGGCAAGTATTGCTGGCCTTTCCCCTTAGATCTCCCTTAGGCTAAGATAAGTTTCTTGGATGCGGGTGATCTGTCACTAAAGCAAGGTTGGCAGGACCCTCTTGTCCCTTTCCCCTCTATCTCCGTAATGGCCTAGCCATTACTGTACTGTACGTCGTTCTACATCCAGACCTAGTATAGGTTAGGATGTGGAATTGACTCAGCCCCTTGCCGGCCGGCAGAGCTGGCCGGCAGGGGTCTTACTGTACTGTACGTCGTTCTACTTCTGGACCTAATATAGGTTGGGATGTGGAATTGACTCAGCCCCTTGCCGGCCGGCAGAGCTGCTGGCCGGCAAGGGTCTTATGTTTTCGAGTGCTGCCCGGACCTCTCTTGGTCCCTCATCCATGCCTGCCGGCAGAGCCGGACGGCATTGGTCAAGGAAGCCTGAATTAGTTTCTCCCCTTCCTTATATGCACTCTTTCGGTTGCCGGGCTTGGAGGTTGTGTACACTCTTATCCCGGCATCCATTCTATTTTTCTTCTAGTGCTGTACCTGTCCCGGCTGCCGGCCTATGAGGCCGGCTGCCGGCCTATGAGGCCGGCTGCCGGCCTATGAGGCCGGCTGCCGGCCTATGAGGCCAGCAGCCGGGCAGGTGTAGTCCTCTGGTTCTTTTGCTGCCGGCTGGCATCGGTCTTGTACCTTTGCCGGCCGGCTTATGTCAGTCCTTGTCTGCCGGTCACCAAGAGTGTGGCCGGCAGCTGGGTACTACCTTGTGTAGTTGCTGGCCGGCAGCCATTGCCGGCCAACACTGGCTGTTACCGGCCGGCAGTTGCTGCCGACCGGCACAGGCATTTGAACCAGAGTGCTGCCGCCCTATAGCTGTTAAGTAGTATACTTTAAAGCTAGTTGTGGTGTGTGCCGGCAAAGGCAGGCCGGCACACATCCCCCTATACTGTACTAGTATTCTTCTGTATAGCATATACAGTAAGAAGAAAACTATAGTAAAGGTTTTGGTACAGCACTGTATCTTCTAACACTATTGTGTTTTCTTGCACATCCCTTTGCTGTTGCCCTCAGATAGGAAGCTGAGTTCTTCCCTGTCTATTACCCAGGATTTTGAAATCATTGCTTAGGTGTGAGCTCCACCTGTTTCCTCTGGAAACCTTGCATTGGTTACTCTAGAAGAGATAAACCATTTTGATTTTATTATCTGGAAGGCTGCAACAATGGTTTGTGAGGGAAACACAAGTGTGTGTCTTTCCTTTATGAATTGTTATGCTATACTATGCATATACAGTGATACATAGTTCACTTGATACTCATGGAAATTTCTTCTCTTTACAGGAGGACCCTCCGAAGTGCGGAAATGTTTTCTGCAATGTCCGCAGCAAGAACCTCTGCGGACATGAGTGTTGTAGGAGACACGCAGCATGCGCTGTCTCCAAGGATGATCTCCAGTATTGGGACCCTCAGGTATGTACTGTATGCACTAACCTGATTACTGAGGCTTTTGATTCCCCTAGAATGGCGGAATCAAGGGATATAGCAAGGGAAAAGCTTCGTACTTGGGTAAGGGGCTTCAAGAAGAACACCTCTGGCCCTTATCTTCCAAGTGAGAAGATGAGGGCGTATCTTTTTCCCCAGGCATCAGCTGATGCAGTGATTCCCCAGCCTCAAGAGGAGATCCCTCAAGATCAAGTCCAGGTGGACGTGGAAGTCACAGTTGCGATGCAAGACATCCAGTTGGATGACAGGATGTCTGACCTGGACGAACGTTTGGAAGAAGACCTCCTGGCAGAAGGTCAGGATGAAGTTCAAACCCCGGATGTCGTAGAGGATGTGGTCGACGAGGTGTCGGCTACTCCGGTTCAGATGCCGGAGCCTATCCCCTCAACATCGGCTGGTCTCCCAGTAGAACTGGGACAGGCCCTCTCTTCGATTGTTGGAATGATCCAACAAATGCAGAAGGAGAACCAGGAGAAGGCGGCTGCAATGGAACTGCGTATGCAGTCCCTGGCAGAATCACATGGGCCCCGGAAAAGGGTCAATGTGAAAGACCTTCCCATATGCTCAGATGCTAACCCATGGAGGTATGCTGAGCACATGCCGATGACGACTGGAAAGATCGTCATCTCGGATAAGCTGGGTTCAGTTCCCCTAGAGGAGGTAGAATTCTGGCCCAGCAAGGCATCATATCCGGACTGCTATGTCCGGCTGAGAAAAGAACCAGCTTCAAGGGAGGAGACAGAGCCGAAGGAGGTCATTATTATGGACCACGCTAAGGCTCAAGCCCTACTTTCATCCTCGATGAAAGAGAGGGGCTTCTCTAACTCGAAGGTAGCTGCATTGAGCAAGAAGCTCCCTTCTTTTGTGTCCTCTCCTGATAGAGCCTTCCCCTTTTTACAGAAAGGGTTTGCGGCTGTCCTAAAGGCAGTCGAGGCCGGCAAGCCTTGCCCCTCCTTGGAGGAGTGTAAACCCTTGTCGCTGGCCCTGCCTATGGACCACAAAGACTGGAAGGATGTCCATCTGACATTCTCAGTGGGAAAGTTGGAGGCAAATATTGCCGGACGGCAATTCGGCGAGGACCTCCCCAAGCTGTCCGACTCTCTTTTACGAAGAGAGTTCGAGACAAAAGAAAGACTGGCTGCCTCAATGTCTCATCAGACTACTCTTGAGACGATGGCAAGTGACCCCAAGGTCCATGAAATGTTCATGATAGTGGCTAAGTCTCACCTAGCCACAGTGACGAAGGACCTTTATGGCTTCGTCAAGGCAAGGAGAGCTTGCAGGGAGTTCGTGTTCACCGGGGCTTCGGTGAGACACGAGCCAAGGAAGTTAATCTCCTCCAACATTTGGGGAAAAGACCTTTTCCCTACCGATGTGGTCAAAGAGGTTGTTGATAAGGCCGCCGTGGAGAATAGAAACCTTCTCCAGAAGTGGGGCCTGGCTATCAAAAGAAAATCTTCCCCGGATGAGGGTCCTCAACCAAAGAGGAAGAATATGAGGACTAGGCTACCGTCTCGGCCAGCCAAGCCTTATAGACAGCAACAGCAACTGCAATTGCCATTGCCTCCAGTGCCCCAGATGGTGGCACAAACCCCGACTACTTTTCAGTGGGTACCCCAGCTGTGCCAGGTCAGTCAACCACATTCACCCCAACGTTCGAAGGACAGTCTTCTTCCTTTCGTGCAAAACCTAGAGGAGCAGCCAGAGGCTCGTCTAGGCGCCCCTCAAGGGGAAGGGGATTCAGAGGTGGTCGTGGTCAGGGAGGCAAGACCTCAGGACGGCAGTCCAAGTGAAACGATACCGGTAGGAGGGAGACTGATGAAATTTTGGGATCGCTGGACCTTCGATCCCTGGGCCCAAAGCCTACTCAAGAATGGACTGGGCTGGAGCTGGTACAGCACTCCAGCCCCGTGCCTTCGGTTTTTCCAACACTCCACCCCCGTTTTGGAGGAGTACGTTCAAGAACTGTTGGAGAAAAAAGTGATCCGAAAGGTGAAGTCCATCAAATTCCAAGGGAGGCTGTTTTGTGTTCCCAAGAAAGACTCGGAAAAGCTCAGAGTCATTCTGGACTTGTCGCCACTCAACAAGTTCATAGTGAATTGCAAATTCAAGATGCTAACACTGCAACACATAAGGACCTTACTGCCCAAGAGGGCATACTCAGTCTCTATAGACTTGTCAGACGCCTATTGGCACATTCCAATCAGCCGTCGACTCTCCCCCTACCTAGGGTTCAGGCTACAACGGAGACTGTACGCCTTCAGAGCCATGCCATTCGGGCTAAACATAGCCCCAAGGATTTTCACGAAGCTTGCGAGCGCAGCTCTCAAACAATTACGCCTAAAGGGAATTCAGGTAGTAGCCTACCTGGACGACTGGCTGGTGTGGGCAGCATCCGAGACCGAATGCTTGCAAGCTTCCAGTCAGGTGATCCAGTTCCTAGAGTACCTAGGCTTCAAGATCAACAGAAAAAAGTCTCGACTTTCTCCATCCCAAAAGTTCCAGTGGCTGGGAATCCACTGGGACCTTTTGTCACACAGTTTCTCCATCCCGACGAAGAAAAGGAAGGAGATAGCGGGCTCTGTCAAGAGACTTCTAGATTCCGAAAGGATATCAAGACGCGAACAGGAGAGGGTACTAGGCTCTCTCCAGTTTGCTTCAGTGACAGACCCAGTGCTAAGAGCACAGCTAAAGGATGCAACCGGAGTTTGGAGAAGGTATGCATCAAACGCGCGAAGAGACCTGAGAAGACCAGTGCCGCCTCGGCTACATACTCTTCTCAGACCTTGGTCCCAAACCAGACATCTAAAGAAGTCGGTTCTTCTTCAGCCACCTCCCCCGTCGATGACGATTCACTCAGACGCCTCAAAGGAGGGATGGGGAGGTCACTCTCATCGGAAAAAAGTCCAGGGGACTTGGTCCAAGCTATTCAGGACCTTTCATATAAACTTTCTAGAAGCTATGGCAGTGCTCCTTACCTTAAAGAAAGTCTCCCCGCGTCACTCGATCCACATAAGATTGGTGATGGACAGCGAGGTGGTTGTGAGATGCTTGAATCGACAAGGGTCGAGGTCACCACCTCTCAACCAAGTGATGTTAGCCATTTTCCGATTGGCGGAAAAGAAGAAGTGGTACCTGTCGGCAGTTCACCTTCAAGGAGTCCGCAATGTGACAGCGGACGCTCTATCCAGGTTCACACCGATAGAGTCGGAATGGTCCTTAGACGCAGGATCATTCTCCTTCATTCTGAATCAAGTCCCAGAACTGCAGATAGACCTCTTTGCGACGAAAGACAACAAGAAGTTGCCCCTGTACGTGTCCCCGTACGAGGACCCCTTAGCGGAAGCAGTGGACGCAATGTCCCTCGACTGGAACAGATGGTCCAGGATTTATCTGTTCCCTCCTCACAACCTTCTGTTGAGGGTCCTCAACAAACTGAGATCCTTCAAGGGGGTAGCGGCAATAGTGGCCCACAAGTGGCCGAACAGTATGTGGTTCCCCTTGGCGTTGGAACTACAGATGAAGTTCGTGCCGCTACCACATCCAGTTCTGACCCAGCGAGTCCAGAAGTCGACTGTCTGCGCTTCATTACAGAAAACCCGGACCCTGCAGCTCATGATTTTCTCGCCCTTGCGGTGAGAAAGCGTTTCGGGATTTCGAAAGCCAGCATAGACTTCCTAGAGGAATATAAGTGCAAATCGACTAGAAGGCAATATGAGTCATCTTGGAGAAAATGGGTGGCCTTTGTAAAGGCAAAGAATCCGCAGGAGATCTCAACAGACTTCTGCTTATCTTTCTTCATCCACCTCCATGGCCAAGGGTTGGCAGCTAACACGATTTCAGTGTGTAAATCTGCTTTGATGAGACCCATTTTATTTGCCTTCCAGATCGACCTAGGTAACGAGATCTTTAATAAAGTTCCGAAAGCCTGCGCTAGGCTCAGACCTTCAGCACCTCCAAAGCCCATCTCATGGTCTTTAGACAAAGTTCTTCATTTCGCCTCCCTGTTGAGCAATGAAGAATGTGCGTTAAAGGATTTGACGCAAAAAGTTATTTTACTATTTGCACTCGCGTCCGGGGCCAGGGTTAGTGAGATCGTAGCCCTCTCGAGAGAGGCAGGTCGTGTTCAGTTCCTGGATGGGGGGGATCTGAACCTGTTTCCGGATCCTACGTTTCTCGCCAAGAATGAGTTACCCACCAACAGGTGGGGTCCCTGGAGAATCTGCCCTCTGAAAGAAGATGCATCTCTATGTCCAGTAGAATGCCTAAAGGTCTATCTTCGTAGAACTTCAGACTTCAAGGGTGGTCAACTATTCAGGGGAGAAACATCAGGCTCAAATTTATCTCTGAATCAACTCAGAGCGAAAATCACATATTTTATTCGCAGAGCGGATCCTGACAGTACACCCGCAGGTCACGATCCGAGGAAAGTTGCCTCATCCCTAAATTTCTTTAATTGTATGGATTTTTAACATCTCCGGTCATACACGGGCTGGAAGTCTTCCAGGGTGTTCTTTCGCCACTATGCGAAGCAAGTAGAGGAACTTAAGAGATCTGTGGTAGCAGTGGGTCGTGTAGTTAACCCTACTGTTTAACTCTGCGAGGAACAGTGGTCTTAAATGGGACGATTAAGTCCAGGGTGAGTGTGTAGGTACATACTGTACTACAAACTAAATGAGGGCACCAAGTGCCCATATAGACTGTTCCTTCTTTCAAAGGTGAACCTAGCATAAGTTCAGACATGTGTGCCGAGCGTTTCTAACGCTAATGTGATTGATTTGTAATACAGACTTTTATGACTTGATACCTCGGTATCTTATTAAAGTGGTGTTTAATGGTTTTTCTTTCAGATAAACAAGTTCTGTTTACTATCATACTTATGCTTAAAGTTTTGGGTTATCCTCTTATATATATATATATATATATATATATATATATATATATATATATATATATATATATATATATATATATATATATATATATATATATATATATATATATATATTTGTTGTTAACCTGTCTGTTTATTATCTGTCAATAAACTTGTTCTTGAGAACCTTGCGTCTCTTTCACCTGTGTCAATTTATTGGTATAATTGAGCATTTTAATTCTATGTATCTTATCTGGGATAATTCTGATAGAATTGTTCTGTTATGCAAGCTATGTTGCATTGGTTTATGTAGTCCCCTAATGGGAGGACTCCGTCCCATAAAGGGACGAGGGCGGTTTTATTAGTTTCTTCCTATGCGGATATAAACTTTTGTCCAATACAAGTATTGTGCGGATTACTGGTCAATATATATTGACGCAGTGGTTCTATACAAACTATGCTTTACTTAATATAGGGCGAGACCACTATATTAGCTTGCCTGGTATTCATACATAGATATATGTACTCTTCGAGACTTTCCAGAGTCTAGTAGGACTCTTCCCTGTAGGGGGCAGGAAGCTCTAACATAGTTTATAGTTAGTTGAAAAGATGTATAACGGTAACATCTTAGGTCTCTAGGTCTAGTCGACCGGGAAAAAATTACCTCCGGGGAGTACGGCACATTCTGAGAATCCACAGATACAGTAATGCTCTGGTACACTTCCATCAGGACGACATGGCTTGAGCCCAAAAAACGGATTTTGAGCGAAGCGAAAAATCTATTTTTGGGTGAGATGGCCATGTCGTCCTGATGGACCCGCCCTTGCCTTTCTAAGAAAGGGCTGTAGGACCCCTCCCTACATACAGTATCTGTAGCACCTCGTGTACGCTACAAGGAATACAGATGGCGCCAGGATTGGCGCCAGGCACGCATACGAATCGGGGGATAGGGAAGCCTTGGGAGCGGCTCCCCTTTTTCTTTCCCGAATTCGTATCTCGTCAATCACCTCCTACGAGACGAAATCTCTGTCCAGGATGTAGATTGCCCTGTGACGTGTCTAGAATACGTCCTCTGATATGTCGCGATATCCCTTTCACGAGGAATACTCGCTCCAGGAGTTAGAATTCTGGTACCTTAAGGTAAATTCTCTGGGAATATCGCCGTAGTTGTAATATACCCTAGGAAGCTACCCTATAGGAACTTCCATCAGGACGACATGGCCATCTCACCCAAAAATAGATTTTTCGCTTCGCTTAAAATCCGTTATATATCTATATATCTATATATATATATATATATATATATATATATATATATATATATATATATATAAATAGGTAGATATATATATATACATATATATAAATATATATATACATATATATATATATTTTGTGTGTGTATATATATCGAAAGAGAGAGAGAGAGAGAGAGAGAGAGAGAGGGAGAGAGAGAGAGAGAGAGTGTGTGTGTGGGGGGGAGTCAGAGAAAGAGAAAAGGAGAAAATTATTTTACATCAAACTCATGACACGTAAGTCAATCATTTAATGTTCTCACTGAACATTTTCTACAAATCGTGGCACTTACTGCTATAATGGGCTTCAACTATTCTTGCATGCACTTAATTAGGTCTCACAAGTATCGATAGGTTTAAGGCAAAGCCTCCAATATTCTTTGGTATGCGTAAAGACCTTCAGTTTGCAACGGTCACCCAAGAGAAAAGTATTTCCAATTTTTTGTCCGGCTGGTGTGTTTTGTACGTTTCGACATCGAGTTAAGATATACCTTGACCACTTTAGTTCAAAGTCAAGATGTTTAGAAGCATGCATTTGAAGAAGGGACATTTGATAGTCTACGTTATCGATCTGGTGATCAATTTACCTGGTTTGGTGACCAGTGGTAACAGTGGCTTATTTCGACCTCTGAAGATCTCACATGCAATTCTGAACTCTAGTTATATCAACGCAAGCTCGCAAACAACAGTTCCGTCTAAGTATAATCACCTCGTCTGCAGTAAATCATGCATCGAATTGGAATGGTGTAAACTGTGGTGCAAGGATCCGACCTCAGATGAGACATGTCTTTTCTACAACATGTATGTAGACGCGCATTATCAAGAGACAAACCTCGGAGACGCTCTTACTTGCTACCTCAAGAATAAGCCCAACTATCTTGCTGGAGCTACAATAATAGGTATCCTGCCCAATATCTTACATGAGAGTCGTGTGAAAGAGAATTTAATTGATGGCATTTACACCAACAGTTTAAGCAATTGCTATATACCCAACGTATTCTTCAATCCTTTCTTCAAGATTGATTTAGGCAGTGAGAAGCCCATTCGACGGATCATGATGGTGCTACAACCAAACTTTTTCGCAACTAAAATGTATGATATAGAAGTTCGTGTGGGAAGTGAGGATAAGCCTGAATCAGAATTTGACAAGTACAGATTCTTCGGCTACTTTCCCGGACCTTCATACCCACAGCAAGAAATTGTTTTCGAACGTTATTCGCCCATTATGGCTCGATACGTTCTGTTCCAGCGATTAACTGATCCTCTTCTCTGTGTTCTTGGTAGCCTTAACCCACGGGCACTTTGTGCTCTGCAAATTTGTCATATTGAAATCAATTAAAGAAAATGTGCAGCTAATTAACAAAATGCATCAAATGTATATTTATGAAATATCGATCCCTAGGTGTTTTTATTGTGTCAGTATACACTCAACTTTATTGTGACTTTTATTAAACGAATGATAATGTCTGAGAGCTAAATATATACTCTTTATCAGAGGACGGACGATAAAGATTTACACATAGTTGAGGTACGTCTGATTTAATGAAAAATTGTTGTTGAAATTGTGTTTGTGTGTAATTTGTGTATGAGAATTTTCCTAATTATAGTCCACAATGTGATAAAATTTATTGTTCACGTGTTTCCTGTCAATATTGAAATTCACGGCACTAATAATAACAATGAGTGTTTGGAACTTAGTTTCTTAGCTTGAGGGTGTTCTTGAACTATATTTTTTTTATAATTTATGTTCAATTCACTTATTAAAATTGTTCACCTAATATATCTTTCATGACATTTTAATGATTCCTTTCTTTAAAATGATAATCAAGTGTGTTTTTTCTATTTAATCATATAAATTTATGGAAGAATACTTACATATTCTATATTTATTCTGATGTTTGAATGATTCAGTTCCGACTTGGAATACACCTGATCAAGTAGCACCTTACTCACATAAATGATCTATCAGCATTATTGTATCAAGAATATTCTGTTAGATATTTTGCAGAGACTTACAGCTTACCGTTATTCAACTACTTATTGTAAATGTTACGCAAGTAGCCTTCTTTCTTCACGTTGCAAGTAGCCTTCGTGCATCACGTCGCTTTACTCAATGAAATGTATTACTTATAATAGCAGTGTTTTCGATCATAGATTCTTTAAAGACATGTAATAATTCCTCAGTGTCTAAGGTAATGTAAATTCTGAAGCTGATTACAACTTTTATCCACAACCGTACACAAAAAGAATGTAATTATGTCTGTAATTTATTTAGATATGGCGACTCATGAATAGGGATCTTTGCTTACTAAGTAAATCAAGTTAATCTCTTATTGATCAAAATCACTTGATGATAATAACAACAATCATAATATGTTAATTATGAAAATATATGTTAATCCACAACTCTACACAAAAAGAATGTAATTATGTCTGTAATTTATTTAAATATAGCGACTCATGAATAGGGTTCTTTGCTTATTATGTAAATCAAGTCAATGTCTTATTGACAAACATCTCTTGATGATAATAACAGCAATTATAATAAGTTAATTATGCTAATATATATTTATGTGTATCACTGTATCTGAATATTACTATAAAGGCTTATATCCATTTCCTTCGTTTTATTTTCATTCTTCGTATTTTTCTCAATTTATTTTTGGAAACATTTTCGTGTTCTTTATTTTTTGTCTTTCTTCATGAAAACATATAATTTCATAAGATAGAATATCTATATATTTACCTTATCCCTAGAGGAGTGTTATGTGCAGACGTAATGCATCATTGGAAAGCTATGTAAGTGTCATAGCCTCTGTACCATGGCCTTCCACTGTCTTGGGTTAGAGTTCTCTTGCATGAGGGTATTGTACCAACTGTGTGTCACAAGATCGTACATAGTTCATTTTGTGTATATATTATACTTGTATCTTCGCTCTTCCCTCGCACTAAAAAGAATCTGAATAAACATGCCTGTTTTTCTCACTGGTAACGGTGTCGGTTTTGAACATGAAATTTCCTTTTGTATTAAGCTTTTGTATATAAAGGAGAGTGTTCTATAATAAACTCACTCAGTTGCTTTCATCCTGTCTTTGAGTCACAACCTTCTCTCGGCCCGTCACATTGGTGACCCCAGAAGTCGACTCGCTCCTCCCGCCTTCCACCCCCCCTCGCCCCTCCGTTGTTGGTACTATGGCTGACTCTACGGAAGTTAATGCTGTGGCTCCCCCATTGACACTTTCGTCATTCACCAGCGGAAAGGCGTTTGCTTGGTTTCAGCGCGCAGAAGTCCAGTTTCGCATCAAGGGCGTGACTCGCTCAACCACCAGAGCAGATTAAGTTCTCGCATCGATACCCGAGGACACCTTCCCGGAAATATCCGACTGTCTTTGTAAACAATGAGACACCCCAATTGCGTATGACGCCCTCAAAACATACCTTTTGCAGCAGCATTCGCAGTCGTCATCCGCCCGTATAGCAAAGCTTTTTGAGCTCTCGCAACAACCGTTGGGGGACCAAAGGGCTTCGCTCGCCCTCAGGGAAATGACCAGTATCGCTCGCCTGCAACCTGCTGCAGACGGCTCTCCTCGTGAGGTGAACCTACTTCGTACCCTTTGGATAGGCCGTTTACCCGGACCTATACGCGCTGCCATACCCGATGTCGATAGTTTACCCATAAAGGACTTGATGACCAAAGCCGACACCCTTATGGACAGCAACTTCAAGACCTCCATCATCGCCTCCACCCCTGACGAAGAGGACGCCTATTCAACATCAACCGAAGCTGACGTGAATGCCGTAGGACATACACGCCTACCCCGTGCCATGCCGAAGCAGAGACAAAGCCACCCACCACTCGCTCGCGCCCCAACCAATGACTTCTACAGCCACTCACTACCTCCCATCCGCTGCAGTTTTGCCACTACCACTTCAGATTCGGGGCAACTGCAAAGAAATGTGCCAAAGATTGTCAGTTGCAAAAAACATGTAAGTAGGCCATCGCTCGTGACAGTGGCCTCCCGTGTTTCTAATTTTTTCATTTTACATAGTGCAGGAACGGGCGTGCGATTTTTGGTAGACACGGGTGCTTGTCGTTCTCTTTTTTCCAAGGGAACTCTTCAGGACACAACGTAGTCTGTCTACGTCTGCCGAAGTCCGCTTGGTAGCTGCCAACCGAACTGTGATACCCACCTACAGTTACGAGAACCTCACATTATCGTTCGGAAATGGTAAACTTAATTAGAAGTTCTCTTTGCTGATGTCACACTGCCAATCCTCGGTGCGGATTTCCTCTCTCACTTCCACCTTCTGGTGGATGTCGCCCACCGACGATTGATCAACGCAGACTCATAATTGTCGACACCTCTTCAACCCGCCCCCTCCAACCTCGCTCTCCATATCAGCACACCCACGGAAGCCTACACCCACCTCCTCACGTCGTACCCGGAAGTTTTCCGTCCAGAACTTCGCCAAACGCAAACGGCTCATGCCAAGCACGGTATTTATCACCATATCAAGTCGACGGGACACCCAGTTTTCGCAAAATTCAGACGTCTGGCACCGGAACGATTGGCAGCCGCCAAACAAACATACGCCGAAATGGAGGAAATGGGCCTTTCTTAAAAGGCCTCCAGCCCATGGTTGTTACCCTTACACATCGTTCTGAAGAAAGACGGCTCCCTCCGTCCGTGCGGGGATTACAGGCGCCTAAACATGCAAACAGAACCGGATCACTACCCCTCCCAAACATTGCCGACGTGACCTCCTACCTGCACAAAGCGAAGGTTTTCTCTATGCTCGACCTCCTGAAGGGGTATTATCAGGTGCCTATGAACCCAGAAGATATCCCCAAGACCGCCATCACCACTCTCTTTGGTACATACACCTTCAATTACTCCTGTTTTGGCCTTCGTAATGCGAGGGCCACGTTTCAACGTCTCATGGATGGCATCTTAGGGGACCTCCCCTTCTGTGTATGTTATGTGGACGATATTCTTGTGCTCTCCTCCTCAAAAGAGGAACACCTCCATCACCTGCTCATCGTGCTCGACCGCCTGCAACAAAACGGTCTTGTAGTCCGGCACGACAAGTGTACCTTTGGCGCCAACGAAGTGTCGTTCTTTGCGCACCACATCACTCCTGAAGGAGTCCATCCACTCCCTGAGAAGGTAGCAGCCGTTTAGGACTTCCCCGCGCCCTTGACCGTCAAAGCTCTGTAGGAATTCTTGGGCATGATCAACTATTATCACCGTTTTCTGCCAGCCATTGCCGCCACTCTTGCTCCCCTCTACGCCAAAGGACCTGAAGTGGAGTCCCCTTCAAGAAGTGGCCTTCTGCAATGCAAAGAAGCCCCTATCAACTGCTGCGGCTCTCACTTTTCCTATCCCATATGCCCCTCTCCTTCTCTCCACCGATGCCAGCGACGTCACTATTGGTGCAGTACTCGAGCAGGTGGTCAACGGCTCGCCCCGCCCATTGGCCTTCTTCAGCAGAAAACTGTCCAAGGCAGAATCAGGTTATTCTAACTTTGATCGCGAATTGCTAGCGGTGCACTTGGCTGTCCGTCACTTTTGCCATTTCTTAGAAGGTACGCCCTTCGTCATTCGCACAAACCAAATGTCTCTGGTGCACGCCTTCTCTCGATAGTCTGACGCCTGGTCCGCCCATCAACGCCAACATCTCTACGTCCCTGGGAAAATGAATCCCGTTGTCGATGCCCTGTCAAGAAACATGTTGGCTGCAGTTCAACTGGGATTGGATTACAACGCCCTGGCTGAAGCCCAATGACAGGCACCTTTCCTCAACCTCAGCGTCGTTTCGCACATATTCAAGTCGACGTCGTAGGCCCCCTACCCACAGCACAAGAATATCGTTACCTGTTTACCGTCACCGACCGCTCCACTCGTTGGAGCTTACTCTCAAGATGAATTGCAAGATTTGATATCCCTGAGCATATTACATCTGACAAGGGTACCACTTTCACCTCTCAATTGTGGACATCATTAACAAATCTCCTGGGCATCACCCTACATCAGACAACGGCCTACAACCCTGTTGCCAATGGAATGGTTGAACGTTTTCATCGCATCCTCAAAGCAGCTTTGATGTCCCGCTGCAAGAACTCCAATTGGTTTACTCAGCTTCCCTAGGTCCTCCTAGGACTAAGGACCACTCCTAAAGACGCCCTCGACGTCTCGGCAGCTGAAATGGTGTATGGCGACCTGTTGGTCGTCACTGCCGATTTTTTTTCTTCTACAACCTCCTCCGACAATCTCCAGCGCATACGTCACGTCATGGGAAAATTTACTCCATGCAGCCAGACTTACAAGCCCTCAGCGAAGCATCACATACCGACAGACTTGCACTCTGCAACGTACGTCCTCCTGCGCAACGACACTAGCAAACCACCGCTAACGCCCCCTTACACGGGCCCTTTCCTTGTGATCCGACGCAGTCCGAAAGCATTCCTACTAAACATTCGTGGCAAAGAAGACTAGGTCTCCATTGATCGTCTAAAACCTGCTCATCTCCTGCCAGATGACCCCCCTTGAACCTAACAAGACCATTTCAAACTAGGCAGATTTATGGGCAATAGCCGAGATATGTACAAATACACAACGACAATTCTCTACTCAATAGCTATCTGCCATTCATATTTTTGTGTGTCCTTTCTGAACCGAGTTTTACTTTGTTTTACTTTAAAACAATAAAATTGAAATCTCGGCCTAAAACTATTGAAATGCTATGGCCCCTGGGGGTATAACAACACTAAGAATAGTGTCAACGTATTACTGCCTGTCGTAAGAGGTGACTAAAATGGACGGGGTGAGGGAGCTGGGAACCCCCTCTACTGTATTTTATATTCCATTGAGATATCAAAAAGAAGGAGCTAGGGGGAAAGTGACTGGTCCCCGCACTCTACTTCTAGGGGTGTCTGAATGAGCATGGATGTAGTACGATAGAAAGTAAAATATGTGAGATTGTAAGTATGTTTAAGAATAGAAGGATGGATATTTTAGTTATCTGTGAGACAAAGATAAAAGGAAAGGGTGAAATGATATTTGGTGAAGTGACTACTAGAGTATCTGGGATTGAAAGGGGAGCAGCAAGAGAGGGTGTGGCTTTATTTCTAAGTGAATGGATGAAAGATAAGGTATTGGACTTGAAGGAGATATCATCTAGGTTAATGTGAGTAAGGGTTAGGTTGGCTATGGAATGTTGGGCTTTTGTAAGTGCGTGTGGACCAGGTTGTGAGAAAAGTGAAGAAGAGCGGAATGAATTCTGGAGTGATTTATCTAGGTGTGTAGGACTGTGTAGAAGGAATTATGTAGTTATCATGGGTGACTTAAATGCTAGAGTGGGTGCTGGAGAGGTAGGAGGTGTCATTGGGAAGTATGGCGTACCAGGGGAAAATGAGAGTGAAGAGAGACTGATAGATATGTGTGTTGAGCAAGAGCTTGTAGTAAGTTGTAGTTTTTTTCAAAATGAAAATTAATAACAAGTATATTTGGGTGATAGTGGCAAATGGAAGAGTGGTAGAAAGGGCATTAATGGATTATGTGTTGATAACTAGAAGAATGTTTGGAATATTGAAAGACGTGCAGGTGTTAAAGGAAGGGGGTGTGACTGTACTTGAATAGTTGGTGAGATTATTTAATATGTGTTTTATGTTGTAAATGGTACCAGTAGACTGGGTGTGTACGTGTATTGTACCACTACATAAAGGTAAAGGAGATGTGCATGAGTGTTGTAATTCAAGAGGTACTAGTTTGTTGAGTGTTGTTGTAAAGGGTATGGTAGAGTATTAATTAATAGAACTAAGGATAAAACAGAGAATGCAATCTTAGAAGTATAGGGTGGTTTTAGAAGAAGTAGGCGATGTATGAATCAGATTTTTACAGGTAGGCAGATATGAGAGAAATATTTAGCGGAAGGCAAGAAGGTGTATGTAGCGTTTATGGATCTGGAGAAAACGTATGATAGACTTGATAGGGAAGCGATGTGGAATGAGATGAGGTTATATGGAATTGGTGGAAGGGTGTTGCAAGCAGTGAATAGTTTCTACATAACAAGTAAAGCGTGTGTTTGGATAGGAGATGAAGTGAGAGAGTGGTTTCCAGTGGGAGTCGGGCTGAGACAGGGTTGTGTGATGTCGCCATGGTTGTTTAACTTGTATGTTGATTGAGCGGCTTGGTCGAGGATTAAAACTGATAGACGATAGTGATCATGAATGGGAGTTAAATCAGTTGTTGTTTTGGGATGATACTGTACTGGTTACTGACTCGAAAGAGAAGCTTGGTCGTTAATGACAGAGTTTGGAGGGGTATGTGAGAGAAGGAAGTTGAGAGTTAATGTGGGTAAGAGTAAGGTTATGAGATGCAGGAGAAGGGACGGTGGTGCGAGGTTGAATGTCATGTTGAATGGAAAGTTACTTGAGGAAGTAGATCAGTTTAAGTTTTTGGGGCCTGTTATTGCAACAAATGGTGGAGTGGAAGCAGATGTACGTCAGAGAGTGAATGAAGGATGCAAAGTGTTGGCGGCATTGAATGTAGTGGTAAAGAATACAGGGTTGGGGATGAATGCAAAGAGAGTTCTGTGTGAGAAAGTGATTGTACCAACTGTGATGTATCGACCAGAGTTGTGGGGAATGAAAGTAACGGAGAGACAGAAATTGAATATGTTTGAGATGAAGTGTCTAAGGAGTATGGCTGGTGTATCTCAATTAAATAGGGTTAGGAACAAAGTAGTGAGGATGAGAACAGATGTATGAAATGACTTAGCAGCTAGAGTGGATATGAATGTGATTAAGGTGGTTTGGTCATATTGAGAGAATGGAAAGTGGCTGCCTGCTAAAGAAGGGAATGAATGCAAGAGTTGATGGTAGAAATACATGAGGAATGCCAAGGTTTGGGTGGATGGTGGAGTGAAGAAAGCTCTGGGTGATAGGAGGATAGATGTGAGAGAGACAAGAGAACGTGCTAGAAATAGGAATGAATGGCGAGTGATTGTGACGCAGTTCCGGTAGGCCTTGCGACTTCCTCCGGTCACCTTGGTGACCGCGAAGGTAGCAGCAGTAGGGGATTCAGCTTATGAAGCTTCATATGTGATAGATAATGGGGGAGGTTGGGCTGTGGCACCCTAGCAGTACCAGCCAAACTCGGCTGAGTACCTCGTCAGCTAGGAGGAGTGGAGAGAATAAAGGGCCTCTTTTATTATTTTGTTTGATGTCGGCTACCTCCAAAAATTGGGGGAAATCCCTTGGTAAATAGATATATAGAATGATCAAGCATCTCTCTCTCTCTCTCTCTCTCTCTCTCTCTCTCTCTCTCTCTCTCTCTCTCTCTCTCTCTCTCTATCTCTCTCTCTCTCAATAATTATGTAAGTAAATAGTAATTCCTTAATAGAACATAACCGCCACAATAAAGGGAATTATGAACCTCTATATTTTTGGTATAAACTTGTCATCAAATTTATGATTGAATTGATTAAGCATCTCGATAATGAAGCACAATTGCAATAGATACATTGATTATGAATATACACTGGGGTTAATAAGAGACATTTCCTATGTCATATTTTGTCAAAATAAGATTCCCTGGATAGTTTACGGCTGTTCTACTATGTACGTCTGCAGTATATAAACATAAAGAGATATTCATAAATAATTTTGTTGAGAGGTTTTCACATAAGAGATCTTTCTCTAAAGCATATCATCATGGAAATCTGTTTGCAGATAACACATTGTTGATACTGTGTGTGGACAATTAAATAATGAATGATGAGAGGCGGTGAATTAAACGAATTTTACATCGTAAGAGGATTTATTGTCTAACTTAATATTAACAGAAACATGAGCAGAAATCTTCTTCAAAACGAGTGAAATAGAACTTTAAATCTTGGGAATTGAATAATAGAAGAAATATAAATCTCTCGCTAGCTTTTAAATTACAGGAATAGTTTATCATAATTATAATTATCAATTATCTCTTATAAATTACATACACGCTCGGGGAAAACGGATTATGGGGACATTGTTATATGAGTAAGATTATTACAACAACAACAAAAAACAGTTGTACGACTCATGGCGTATCGACGTCAGCCATAGCTGAGGTAGGCTTACCATGGCAGGTGGGCCATTAAGGAGTCTCCACCAACGACTCGGACTTGAATGTAACTACCAAGACTTGGCTTCCCAGCTATTCTTATTCCCAACACATTGCTAGGAGATCTGAGGGCTTATCTCTCCTCGTGGTAGTAATGGTAGGTGATGCAACTGCATCAGACCGGTTCTCACCCATCATTTCTTATCCCCGGTGTACCTGTTGACATGGAAACAGATTCAGTACGCGTGTGCTTGGGTCAGCAGATACCAAGCATTAAGAAAAGCAGCTCGAACTGCTTCCCATACTGCTCAATGATTGTGAAGATGAAGTCATAGGGCGGCAAGCGCTGCCCTACTTCCTGCGCATTTACATTTATCCCCTTTTGACATTTGTCTGAAATTCATAAATTATTTACTCTCAATCCTTTATACGTGCCATTGTTAGTGTTAAAAGTTTAGGATTTCTGATATAAGTAACCTTCGAAAAGTTCTTATGGCATTTACAGAAACTTCAACATCTCTTTTTGTTAAGACTGTTATGTTTAGTAATGTTGGTTAGAATATTTCACCGAAGTTTAGAATGATATTAGAATGAATATTATTTTTTCTCTACTGCTCACCGGTGTACGATCATCCTCGGTCAAAGCGAACTAGGATATTACTTGACATGATTCCAATGATATGAAAAACTTCTGATAGATAATACACTGAACCCAAATATTCATAAACTTTGTTTTTACCCCTATTCGAGTAAGTACTTTTAGGTTTTGAAAGAGAATGCAATCTCTTATATCATTTGGAAACAAATTCATAAAATAAGGCCAGCTATGATAGTACAAAATAAAAAAGAGAAAGTTTACATCGTTCAAGCCGTTACAGAATTGGTGTCAAATGTCAAGGTGAAGAAAACTCTAACAAGAAATATGGGCCAAGAAATATTCCCTAAAATTAAGCAACATAAACCTCCCGAAATTAGCGTGTTGTTTTTCTACGTGATATGAAAGGCGAATTGACAAACTGCTTTTATTGCCGGTAAATGTGCATCATTTAACAGAATGGGGACAACAGAGTCATTGTCTTACTCAAACTTGAAGCATAACACCTTCACCTTAGAAACAGAGAGAAGAAAAGATGTGTGAAGTCTAGACACGAAATTTCCTAATGATGCTCGTGTTGTCAAGATGACCCTGTCTAGCTTCGAGGTCCCGTGTGAGAGCACCTCCTTGGATAGCACCTCAGGTTCTGCATCATTTAGCCACGAACTTTTGCTGATCTTTAAATATTCTTGTGACATATATTTATATATACATATATATATATATATATATATATATATATATATATATATATATATATATGTGTGTGTG
>NC_090751.1:4487819-4490319 GCF_036898095.1 Palaemon carinicauda
TATATATGTATATATATATATATATATATATATATATATATATACATTATATATATATATATATATATATATATATATATATATATATATACATTATATATATATATATATATATATATATATATATATATATATATATATATATATATACATTATATATATATATATATATATATACATATACATATACATATATATATATATGTATATGTATATATATGTATATATATATATATATATATGTATATATATATATATATATATATATATATATATATGTATATATATGTATATATATATATATATATATATGTATATATATATGTATATATATATATATATATGTATATATATGTATATATATATATGTATATGTATATATATATATATATATATGTATATATATGTATATATATATATATGTATATGTATATATATGTATATATATATGTATATGTATATATATATATATATATATATATATATATATATATATATATATATATGTATATATATGTATATATATGTATATGTATATATATGTATATGTATATATATATATATATATGTATATGTATATATATATATATATATATATATATATATATATATATATATGTATATGTATATATGTATATGTATATATATATATATATATATATATATATATACTCAAAAGAGTTATAGTGTTTCATGAAATAATTCTCAACCTTTTAAAAACTTCCTGATATATTTTTCATCGCACCTACCAATTGCTGATAAATTCTTAGGTACTTTTATCATAAGAGATAAAAACAGAAACATTGTGAAACCTCAAAACAATTTTTGATAAACTAAATGGTTAAACATACAAAAAATAATTCTCAATTTTTTAAAGAATTCCTTACATATTTTTTATCACATCTATCAGAGTAACAATCATTCATTTGGAATATCTTTACTTGATGAGGAATCTTCCACAAGATCCCCAGCAAGTAATTGTTTTCCCGTCTCCAAATCCTAAATTCTGAATGGGTGTGTAAAAAAAAAAAAAAAAAAAAAAAAAAAAAAAATTTTCCTCGAGTCCAGTCCAAGGGTCCATACCATGCGTCTTAAGTTCTTTCAGAGTTTGCCATATTTATGAGCTGTTTTATTCTAAATCAGCTTACCTAAAAGAAAAGATCCATTATTTTATATTCATAACTTTTCCTTTATGACAGAAATAGCTACTTGGTTGTACTTGAAACTTAATGTGGAGTATTGCAACCAAGTAAATGAGACACAGTAAAGTATGTAGTTCTTGAGGCTGCATTCCGCATACTAACACCGGCTTTCCATTATGTGAAAATTTGTACGTATAATACTCCCCTAGGAAAAGGGGGATATATAAATACTCCAACTTACTAAATTATATATTTCCCCGAAGAAATACGATAAATATTGAAAATATGAATATTTCCAAAAACGAAACGTTAAGTATATAAAGAATGTAAATAAAACACAGAAAATTAATGCAAACCTCTGTCTTTTTATTCAGATACAATGTTAATCCTAAATATATATATATTTGCACAATTAATGTATTATAATTTCTTATCATTTTCATCAAGAGATTTCAGTCAATAAGAGATTAACTTAATTTACTCAATATTCAAGTAACTTGAATTTCCATATTTATATACTTTACACAGAAATAATCACATCATTGTTTCTGTACAGTGAAACTTAAGTTAACCTTATCCATTACTTGCCATATTTATATACTTTACACAGAAATGATAACAAAGGGTTATTATTGTTTCTGTACAGTGAATCTTATGTTAACCTTATCCATAACTTGCCATATTTATATACTTTACACAGAAATAATCACATCATTGTTTCTGTACAGAGAATCTTATGTTGATGCGGAGCGTTATAATCAGCTTCAGAATTTACATTTCCTTGGAAAATTAAGAATTATTAAGTGCCACTAAAGAATAAATGGTCAAAAATGTATTTATCATAACTATTTTATTTAATAAAGCAACCAAATAGACGAAGTCATCTTGCTAGGAGTTGAATAAAGAGCTATAACCCTATGATAAATATCTAACAGAATAACATCGTTATATGCAATATGTAGATCTAGCTTGTCAATCAAAACATTTATGAATATAATCTATTGCTTGAAGGTAATCTTGGCTCGCTGTTCTATCATATTTCTCTCCCTCTTGTTTATTTTGAAGTTTTTATAGTTTATAGATAAAAGATCTAATTTAATGTTGTTACTGTTCTTAAAATATTTCATTTTTAATATTTATTACTTCTCTTTTAGCTTATTTATTTCCATATTTCCTTTCGTCTGTGGGCTATTTTTCCCTCTTGGAGCCTTTGGGCTTATAGAATCTTGCTTTTCCAACTAAGGTTGATGCTTGACTTTTAATAATGATAATAATAATAATAATAATAATAATAATAATAATAATAATAATAATAATAATAATAATAATAATAATAATAATAATAATAATATTAATAA
>NC_090751.1:4503167-4515667 GCF_036898095.1 Palaemon carinicauda
TACACAGAAATAATCACATCATTGTTTCTGTACAGTGAAACTTAAGTTAACCTTATCCATTACTTGCCATATTTATATACTTTACACAGAAATGATAACAAAGGGTTATTATTGTTTCTGTACAGTGAATCTTATGTTAACCTTATCCATAACTTGCCATATTTATATACTTTACACAGAAATAATCACATCATTGTTTCTGTACAGAGAATCTTATGTTGATGCGGAGCGTTATAATCAGCTTCAGAATTTACATTTCCTTGGAAAATTAAGAATTATTAAGTGCCACTAAAGAATAAATGGTCAAAAATGTATTTATCATAACTATTTTATTTAATAAAGCAACCAAATAGACGAAGTCATCTTGCTAGGAGTTGAATAAAGAGCTATAACCCTATGATAAATATCTAACAGAATAACATCGTTATATGCAATATGTAGATCTAGCTTGTCAATCAAAACATTTATGAATATAATCTATTGCTTGAAGGTAATCTTGGCTCGCTGTTCTATCATATTTCTCTCCCTCTTGTTTATTTTGAAGTTTTTATAGTTTATAGATAAAAGATCTAATTTAATGTTGTTACTGTTCTTAAAATATTTCATTTTTAATATTTATTACTTCTCTTTTAGCTTATTTATTTCCATATTTCCTTTCGTCTGTGGGCTATTTTTCCCTCTTGGAGCCTTTGGGCTTATAGAATCTTGCTTTTCCAACTAAGGTTGATGCTTGACTTTTAATAATGATAATAATAATAATAATAATAATAATAATAATAATAATAATAATAATAATAATAATAATAATAATAATAATAATAATAATAATAATATTAATAACAGATATCCTTAATAAGCGTGAATAATATGATGATTACATATGTAGGCAAGCTTCTATTTAATTGAACAAGCAGTATTTTAAGTCAGGCCTGAATTATCTAAACGACAAATTATATATTGATTACAAAAGTATTCTTCCACCAACATATATCGTTAAATAGAAAATGTACACTTTGTGATCCTTTTGAAGAAAGGAATCAATGACATATCAAGAGTGGTTCATTAGCTCAACAATTTGCAAGTTGTGAATCAATCACGCATCAGAAAAGTCATGAACACACTCAAGCTATGATATTCACACGTCAGCCTAGAATATATTCGTGACAAGCAACTATATATATGTATATATATATATACATATATATATATATGTATATATACATATATATATATATATATATATATATGTACACATCTATATATATATATATATATTATATACATATATATATATATATATATATACTGTATATGCACACTCACAAGTATATGCATATATATGTAAATATAGACACACACACACACACACACACATATATATATATATATATATGTATATAAATATCCATATGTGTGTGCATAATTGTACCTATGTGATATTCTGTGTGAAAGTAGATATGCGTGTATGATTATTATAAATATAAGTACACATGAACTCCCTTACTATAAGTGCATATATGCGTGCACTATATAAATATATATATATATATATATATATATATATAAATGTATATATATAAATGTATATATATATATATATATATATATATATATATATATATATATATATATATATATATACATATACATATACATACATATGTATATGTAAATGTTTACATCTGTTTATTCTCTTGTTTTCAATGCGTTGATAATTGACTATATAGAATTGAATCATCGACCAAAATAGGTTAAGTTCTGTTGAATATTTTCATCAGATATTTGCAAACATTTTTGTCCTTTGAAGAGATGTGCAAAACTTTGATACATCGTAAAAATTATCTATAAATATCATTTCAGCAAGAATTTTCAATTGACCTGAATGATGTGTTAGTTTTTACTTTCAGTTCTTTGGTGCAGAGGAAATATCTGTCTTTCAGATTTGATCATTCGTTTAATAAAAATCAGAATAAAGTTGAATGTATACTGACATACAATAAAGACACGCGGAGGTCGATATTTCATAAATATGTATTAGATGATGTATGTTGATAACTAGCTGGATGTTTACTTAATTGATTACAATATGACAAATCTGTATCATACAAACTCCTCCACCACTAGTTAAAGTAGGCAGACAAAGATCAGAGAAGGTAAGTCTCTGGAAGAGAACGTATCGAGCCAAGATAGGGGAAGGGCGTTCGAAGACAACTTCTTGCTTGGGGTACGTAGGTCCGGGAAAATAACCGAAGGCTCTATACTTGTGAAATTCTGCCGGAGGCAAATCCTTACTTCCCACGCGAACATCAATATCATATATGTATTTTGCCAGATGGTTAGGTTGTAGCACCATCATGATCCGTCGAATGGGCTTCTCACTACCTAAATCAATCTTGAAGAAAGGATTGAAGTATGTGTTGGGTAAATAGCAATTGTTTATATGGTTGGTGTAAATGCCATCAAGTAAATTCTCTTTCACACGGCTCTCAAACAAGATGTTGGGCAGGATACCTATTATTGTAGATCCAGCAAGATAGTTGGGGTTATTCTTAAGGTAGCAATTGAGAGCGTCTCCGAGGTTTGTCTCTTGATAATGCGCGTCTATATACATGTTGTAGAAAAGACATGTCTCATCTGAGGCCGGATCCTTGCACCACAGTTTACACCATTCCAATTCGATGCAAGACCTACTGCAAACGAGGTAATTATACTTAGAGGGAACCGTTATCTGCGAGCTTGTTTTGAGACTAGCAGAGTTCAAAATTGCATGCGAGATCCTCAGAGGTCGAAATAAGCCACTGTTACCACTGGACACCAACCCAGGTAAATTGATCACCAGATTGATGACATAGAGTTTTAAAAATCCCCTTTTCGAAGGCATGTTTTGAACTTCTTTACTTTGAAATGGAGTGGTCAAAATATTTCCTCTTTTGCTGGTGAAACTTGCAAATTATACCATCCTCACAAAAAAGGGAAATGTTACTCTCTTGGGAGAACGCTCCAAACTGAAGCCCATTTTACATTCCCACTTTACCTTAAACCTTTTAATACCTCGGACAACTAATTAGCTGCATGACATGAGCAATCAAAACCCATTAACAAACATTAGAAAATTGAGTCTCGACCTATTTAAACACTTATTCTTAGCATTAGTCCAGCACTCGATAGATTTTACTACATTATAGGCTATACACACACACATACACACACACACACACACACATATATATATATAGTATATAGTTATATATTATATATATATATATATATATTATAGTATATTTATATATATATATATATATATATGTATATATATATATATATATATACATATATTATATATATATACATATATTTATAGATATATATACATATATTTATATATATATATATATATATGTGTGTGTGTGTGTGTGTAAATATATATATATATATATACATATATATATATATATATATATATGTGTACTATATATATATATATATATCACAAACCCATGGAAAGGGAAAATATATGTAAATGTATCGTGTTTGTTTGTTTTTTTTTTCTTTTTTGTGCAGCAGGATTCTTGACCTTTTAAGAGTACCATGACTTTTATCAAATGATCAGCGACATTACTGGACTCACCTAGAACTTAACCGTGTTAATAAACCTCATCACTAATATACTTCACTATGTGAACATTCCCATTCAGTTCCCTCAAGATCATTTTGACTGTTTAATCTTATCTAGTGTGTCTTTTGAAGTTTAAAAAATCCCATGAACTATGCCTTGAATATTTCTTCCTCTTCTATTGCTCTATATATCTCTCGTTGATTGCCTGTTTATAAGCTAATGCTCATCTTTAATTGGTGCTATCCGAAAAAAATATTATCTTAAAGATAGATCTTAGATCACTACGTTGGATTATTACATTTTTATTTAATTTCTTCCAAAGGCTTTTATTATTATTATTATTATTATTATTATTATTATTATTATTATTATTATTATTATTATTATTATTATTATTACTATTATTATTATTATTATTATTATTATTATTATTATTATTATTATTATTATTATTATTATTATTATTATTATTATCATTATCATTATTACTTGCTAAGCTATAACCCTAGTTAGAAAAGCAGGATGCTATAACCCCAAGGGCTTCAACAGGGGAAATAGCCCAGTATGAAAAGGAAATGAGGAAAAATGAAATATCTTATAAAGAGTAACAGTATTAGAATAAATATCTCCTATATAAACCATATAAAATACGACAAAACAAGAGGAAGAAAAATAAGATAGACTAGTGTTTAACCACTAGGATGGATATTGCCTTTAAAGCCTTTACAGATTGTTGATATTTCTTATAAAGCGATTTTCTAGCTGCATTGCTTAATTCATCATACAAAGCACTTTAGCGAAAAGTAAGAATACATTAGCGATTCCTGTTAAACCTTAATCATCAGCTTTTATGATCACTAATCACGATATTTCTTTGAGTGACATCAGAATTCGAAAAGCGTAAATTAAAATAAAAAAAAAATTCACTTCTGCATATTGATGGCTTTAAAGTAGCTGTATTTAAGATTGATTGGGAGATTATGACCGTACCCCTTCTTAAAAATAAGTACGCATGTATTCACAAGATAAGTGACGAAAAACAAACATTGGGTAAATAGCATTCATCGAGAACGTTGTTGTGAATGCCATCAAATAAATTCTCACTCAAACGTAAGGGGAAAATATCATTGGGTAGAAAACCTAGCTTTGTTGATCCAGCAACATAGTTTGGGGGTTATTCTTAAGGTAACAATTAAGAGCGTCTTCGAAGTTGGTCTCTTGATAATGTGCGTCTACATACATATTTTAGACATGTCTCATCTGAGGTCGGATATTTGCACTACAGTTTACAATGTTCCAATTCGATGCATGAGAATATCTTTTGGTAGAAAACCTAGCTTTGTTGATCCAGCAACATAGTTTGGGGTTATTCTTAAGGTAACAATTAAGAGCGTCTTCGAGCTATGTCTCTTGATAATGTGCGTCTACATACAGTACATATTGTAGTAAAGACATGTCTCATCTGAGGTCGGATACTTGCACTACAGTTTACATCAATCTAATTCGATGCATGATCTACTGCAAACGAGGTAATTATACTTAGAGTGAACTGTTATTTGCGAGCTTGTATTGATATAACCAGAGTTCAAAATGGCATATGAGATACTCAGAAGTCGAAATAAGCCACTCTTACCACCATTCACCAAACTAGGTAAATTTATCACAAGATTGATAACATAGACTATCAAAAGTTCCTCCTTCAAATGCATGCTTATGAACTTCTTGAATTTGAAATAGAATAATCAACGTATTTCTTCGCTCGTTTTCGAAACACAAAGTTGCAGCAAATGTTTTTATTTTGAACAGGCTGACATTAGTCTTTTTATAATTTATATATGACATATCTCTTTTGACGTTGTTAATAGTTTATATATGACATATCTGTTTTGATGTTATTATTGTTTTTGGAAGGATTTATTGTTAATTTGTTCTCATCGTTTATTTATTTCTTTATTTCCTTTCCTCACTGGGCTATTTTTCCCTATTGAAGCCCTTGGGCTTATAACATCATGCTTTTCCAACTAGGGTTGTAGCTTGGCTAATAATAATAATAATAATAATAATAATAATAATAATAAAATAATAATAATAATAATAATAATCCACAGAAAAAAAAGAAAATGCTATTCTCTTGGTTGAACGTTGCAAATTGGAAGCCCTTTTTACATACCAATGAGTATTTAACACTTGGCATAAAAGCCTTCAGTCCCTATAACACCTACTTAACTGCGTGCATGAGAAGCCAAAACCCCATTAACAAGCATTAAAATGTTCTTTCTCGACGATTTTGAAAATTTATTCTTATTAATAATTGGAATGCTTTAGATTATTGACGTAGGAGAGACGTGTACGATTAATCTTATCGCATTATGGATTGTAATTATCTATATGTACTTATGAATGTGTACAGTGTGTATATATTCATTGACACACATACATACATATATATGTACACACACACATATATATAGTATATATATATATATGTATATATATATATATATATATATATTTATTTATTTATATTTATATGTACATATATAAATATATATATATATATATATATATATAAATGTATATATATATATATATATATACAGAGAGAGAAAGAGAGAGAGAGTATATATATATATATATATATATAGAGAGAGAGAGAGAGAGAGAGGGAGAGAAAGAGAGGGAGAGAAAGAGAGAGAGAGAGAGAGAGAGAGAGAGAGAGAGAGAGAGAGATACACCTGTATACCATAAGGTAGGATATAATGTAAGAAAAATTTATGTCTCAAGGGTACATCATATGATAATCTAATGTTTCCCTATATAATCATTTTCTCTACACAAAGGCCAAAGGTCAAACAACAACAGGCTAACTAGTAAATTAAATTACTAATTACGCCTCTTAAATAATTACTACCTTCCGGAAAGGGATAGTCAGCCCATCTATCCTTTACCAGCAACATTCATGATTAAATCTATAGTGTTGTTGAAATATTCTACTATGCTGCGATCTCTCTCTCTCTCTCTCGTCTCTCTCTCTCTCTCTCTCTCTCTGGGGGAAAGAATGTATGTTAAAATTATATACAGCCTTAAACCTCTCTTGTGCAAAATAAACTTGTGTGTGGTATATGATGTATATATATATATATATATATACATGTGTGTGTGTTTTTGTGTGTACGTGTGTTTCTATACACACACACACACACACACATATATATATATATATATACATTAGTATACATATATATATATAGAATTATATATGTATATATATATATATTTATATATAGTTATATATATTAGTATATATATATATTTATAGATATTTATATATATATATTTATATATATATAGTATATGTATTTATGTATATATAGTATATATATATATATTTATATATATATATTTATATATAGTATATATATTTATAGTATATAGTATATATATATACATACTATATATGTATGTGTGTATGTATATATATATATATATATATATTTATATATATACATATATGTATGTATGTGTGTATGTCTATATATATATATATATATATATACATATATCAAATATATATATATCATTATATATATATATATATATATATATTTATATATATACATATATATATTTATATATATATATATATATATACATGTGTGTGTGTTTTTGTGTGTACGTGTGTTTCTATACACACACACACACACACATATATATATATATATATATACATATATCAAATATATATATATCATTATATATATAGTATATATATATTTATATATATACATATATATATTTATATATATATATATATATATATGTATATATATATGTATATATATATATATATATATGTATGTATGTGTGTATGTCTATATATATATATATATATATATATCAAATATATATATATATCATTATATATATATATATATATATATGTATATATATATTTCATATGAAAAACAATAAGATATAAACGACTGATACCTAAAAATATATATCCCATTTCTCTCAAGACTATAAAAATAGCTCAACCAAAGTCTCCAACTGAGCCATAAAATCTCGAAAAAGATATTCAATAAATATGCAAATCTTCACCCACCTGACATTGTTTTTTTGCTATTAAATATGCAATTGTTAAATGTGAGGATACTGACAATAAGCTTGAGTGATCATAATACAAATAATTTAATTTAATAGTTGAAGAAGAGAAAACTATAATTACAATGATAAATAGAAGTCAGGATACCTAGATAGGACACATTTTAGAATGGGATGGTTTATTGAAGGACATTAGAGAAGGTAAATTTGAAGGACAAAGACTCAGTCGAAGGGAAAGTAGTCAATACTTTATGACCTGAAGGGATGGAGAAGGTACATTTGGCCTCATTAATTCCGGTACAAATCTAAAGAAGCTCAGAAGACGTCTGACAGCTGTACATTGTAGCAAGTAACGCTATGTATAGCTAGAGAGAAACTGTTGACAACGCTGTCTGTACAACAAAGTCTCTGATATTATACATAAATGATCAAAAGCATTATTATTCATTTTGCGAAGTGCTATTCAGCGAATATCAATATTGTTCTATACAGCATTTCATAAAATCAATTAAAATTCTTTTGATCATGGTATAAGTTGAGCGGATTTTGTTTTGCATCCAAAATGATCACTAGATTTTATTTGTTAAACACAACGTTACCTTCTAAAGTGTACAGCTATCAGACAACTCCTTAACTTTCCGTGAATGTATCGGAATTAATGAAACCAACTGTACCAAGAGCTAAAAGAGGTGGCCATGAGTAGTGAATTATGGAGGGCGAATAATCCATGAAATGACCTACATTTGGGCTTAACATAATAATAGTAGTAGTAGTAGTAGTAGTAGTAGTAGTAGTAGTAGTAGTAGTAGTAGTAGTAGTAGTAGTTGAGGACGGATACTGCAAGTGCAGTTACTCACAAGGGCGTCTTCTATTAGTTTTCATAGCGTCTTCTACTAGTTTGGTGTCTCTACTTTGTTATATTTGTACAAATTTTATTTCTCATTTCTCTATACACAGTATATAGATATATGTATATATGCACATATATTTATAAAAATGCACAAATACTCATATAAACACGCATATATATATATATATATATATATATGTATATATATATATATATATATACATATATATATATATATATATATATACAGCTATATATATAAATATATATATATATATATATATATCTATACATATATATAGATATATATATACATATATATATATATATATATACTATAATAAACATATTTATTTATAGATAAATTATATATATATATATATATATATATACTATAATAAACATATTTATTTATAGATAAATATATATATATATATATATATATGTATATATAATATATATACATATATATATGTAAATATATATATATAATATATATATATATATATATATATATACAGTATATATATGTATATATATGTATATATGTATGTTTGCATGTATACATATATGATTTTGTCAGTTAGAAATATATTTTATAATAGTATATATTGTGGCCTCTTACTTTTTACGTATATATTATATTTTAGTAGGGAAAGAGGAAAAAGAGTGTCATTAAAGAAAGATAGCAAAGTAAAGCTACGGATCTCTCTCTCTCTCTCTCTCTCTCTCTCTCTCTCTCTCTCTCTCTCTAGGTACATTCCTAGTGTAGAATTATTTTCAAGGGAAATATGATACTTTGTGCAACTTAAGGAAAATATCCCCAAAAAATGAATATTTATGAAACATAAGTACCTTATTCAATCTTATAAGAAAACGAAAATCTTCAAAGCGTGCTTTTATGAAGATGAAGGCAATATTTTGCTTCAAGAATGAGGCAAGGCAGTGTATGCATATTTCTGCAGTGGCCCAGATGAATTTGCATGCAGATTGTATCATGTTGCAAGCAAATTAATATCCTTGAAAATTGTAAGCCAATGCAGAGGATTATTTTTTTCCTCGTATAATATTTGGTATATATTACTTTCTTTTCCATATAGATTATAATTTTTATTATAATGCATGCAATTTGAAACTATGATGTCATTTTCCTCTTATACAATAACAAGAAATATGAATGCAGTTATTCCTTGACTAGAGTTTTCATTTTCATAACATTTGCATATATATATATATATATATATATATATACATATATATATATATATATATATATGTATATATATATATATATATATATACGTAGGCTATGTGTACGTTCGTATATGTTAATATTGAGCGTAAATATAGGAATATATATAATCATCATCAGCCGTTACTAGTCCACTACAGAACCAAGGCCTCAGACATGTATTTCCATTTTCGTCTGTTTATAGTCTTTCTGTGCCAGTCCGCGCCAGCAAACTTCCTTAGTTCATCGATCCATTGTCTTCTCTTCCTTCCCGTGTTTCTTTTACAATCTGTAGGACTCATTCAGTTATTCTTAATGTACATATATTTTCTGTCATTGGCATTATGTCCGGTCCATGTCCCTTTCTTTATTTTACATGTTGTTAGAATATTCTCTACTTTAGTTCGCTTTTTTATCCATGTTGCTCTATTTCTGTCTCTTAGTGTTATTCCTATCATTATTCTTTCCATAGCTCTTAGAGTTGTAACCAGCTTATGCTCTAAAGCTTTAGTATGGCTCTAAGTATCTGATTCATAAGTTAGTACTGGTAGGACTATTTCACTTTTCATGATCACCTTTTGTTTACCAAATGATCTTCATCCTGTTCTTATCCTTCGTTTAGTTTTGGTCTCTTGTCATGTCATGAGGAAACACTTATTGTCTGCCCTAAGAACATCTTTTCGTTAACAATCTCTAGAGGCTCGTCAATAACTCTTTATTTATTCTCTCTGTATTTTCGTTGAACATTATCTTAGTTTGTATATATATATATATATATATATATACATATATATATATATATATATATGTATATATATATATATGTATATGTATATATATATATGTATATGTATATATGTATATATATATATATATATATACATATATATATATATGTATATATATATATATATATATACATATATATATAATGTATATATATATATATATATATACAATATATATATATAATGTATATATATATATATATATATGTGTGTGTGTGTGTGTGTACTGTATATATTTCTTTCCAGTCACGTACAGATCTCCCCGTTCTCGGGTAGACAGGAAAGGGTAGCTATATCCTAGTGAAAGGGCGTGTGTGTGCGTTTTTGTACATGTTTCTAATATTTAGCTGTCATTTTGACGGGTCTCGTTCACTAATATGAGGAATAAATGAGGCAACATGTGTATGGTGGGAGGATTCAAACTACCATTCTGAGTAACGGGATGGTTAAGGGCAAACTCTAATAGGGTAGGTAAGGCAGTTAATGAATCCTGTAATTATGGTTAATGTTCATAGTAATCATTATATGACATTATTTACAAATGTGAGTTTGTGTGTCCATGTGAATCTAGCCTTATTCTAATTTTTTCTCTTCCTCTTGTTATTTTGAAGTTGTTATAGTTTATATATAAATTGTTTATTTTAATGTTATTGTTGTTCTTAAAATTTCTTGTATTTCATTTCCTTATTTCCTTTCCTTTATGGCCTATTTTCCTGTTGGAGCCTTTTGGCATATAGCATTATGTGGTTTCTATCCAGGGTTGTAGCTTAACAAGTGATAATAATTGATAATAATAATGATAATAATATGCAGATGTATTATTAAAGATACAATATACAAAAAAATTGTCAACAATGAAAAGTATTACGACTGCAATTTACCAATGCATTTCAATTTCATTCCAGGCATTATTCATTCCCTCTTGTGCGACAGAGCTTAAACATCAGCAAACACCGCCCCATTTTCAATCTGTTCCAGGAGTTCAGCTCTCCCACCTCAAATCTTTTACGACATTTCTCGTCATCTTGGCAGGAAGCAGCGTAAGAGAAAGCAAACAAGTCAAGCTTGGGCTGTTTGCAGTTCCAAGTATTTCTCTGCTTTCTGTACACGCCTAGCTTGGATGTGAATAGAAATCAAAATTGCGTTAAGATTACATCTTTACAAATCTGTGCTTCTTACGTCCGGGATTCTTTTTTTTTTTTTTTTGTGTTATTCAAGGCTTTGAATCTGTCTGTATTGCTGCCATGTCCCTTCATCTCAGATGAGTGCATATCACTAGCATACGTCTGGAATACTTTTTTTTTTGGGTGTTGCTTGAGGCTTTGAATCTGTCTGCATTGCTGCCATGTCCCTTCGTTTCAGATGAGTGCGTGTGACTGGCATACGTCCAGAATACTTTTTTCTGTGTATTTTTGGAGGCTTTGAATATGTCTGCATTGTTGCCATGTCCCTTCATTTCAGATGGGTGTGTATCACTGGCATACATCCAGAATACTTTTTCCTGTGTTGTTTAAGGCTTTGAATCTGTCTGCATTGCTGCCTTGTCCCTTCGTTTCAGATGAGTACATATCACTGGCATACGTCCGAAATACTTTTTTGTGTTGTTTGAGGCTTTAAATCTATCGGCATTGCTGCCATGTACCTTCGTTTCAGATGAGTGCATATCACTGGCATACATCCAAAATACTATTTTTTGTGTGTGTGTGTGTGTGTGTGTTGCTCTAGGCTTTGAATCTGTCTGCATTGCTGCCATGTACCTTCGTTTCAGATGAGTTTGTATCACTCGCATACGTCCAGAATACTTTTTTCTGTGTTGTTCAAGGCTTTAAATCTGTCTGCATTGCTGCCATGTACCCTCTATTCAGATGAGTGCATATCACTGGCATACGTCCGGAATACCTTTTGTGTTGT
>NC_090751.1:4525667-4540667 GCF_036898095.1 Palaemon carinicauda
GTCAACGAGTGAATGGGGACATATCATACAGTATGTAGAACTCATAGTCTTACAACTAAGGCTCACAATAACTCACGACCTTACTGTACCAAGCATTTGATTGGACCAGTAATCTGCCGGAATTGTTCAAGCTTCGAAAATTGTGGCCTATCGCAAAGTGACCGAAATATGCCGACAGCAGCGGAAACTAGGGGCAATTAAGAATTCAACTGTCAGGAACTTTGTGTTGATTTTGCTAATATGGGTCTACTTTGATTTATCGGCAACTGATGAAGCTATAACTTGCTTATATACTTAATCAATGAGTTGATTGTATTCTCTTTTCTTCTTTGAAGTCTCTTCGTCCTTAAAGAGGAGGTGAGAATATACACACGAACACGAATAAGAAGAGTTTAAGTGATGGTATTAGGAATCAAATGAAGAAGGGGCCATCTTTCCATCATAGTTGTGCTCCCTTTCTCCTAACCATTTTCAATCATAAATCCTGTTTAGTTTATTTTACGTTCCTCCATTATTCAAGAAGATGAACCTTTTTCACGAGAAAGCTCATAATCTGAGATACAATTAACCTTCTTGATACACTTCTGGTATCGTAGAACCATTGTAATACATTTTATAAAATAACACCTCCCCCATATTAATAAGAATACTAGCCTCCAATCCCCAATTTCCTAATTCCATTGTTTTTTCATAAATTCAAAGATCATTGAAAGTAGAAAAAGGCTTTTAGAATTATCAAAATTTTCTACGTGACTCGGTATAACGGTCAGAAAACTATACACTATAAATACTATTGTGTGTATCAGTTGATAGGAGCTTCTTCTTGTTCAATTATCATCTTTAAGCAGTTTATAATAGAAGTTAAACTTAGCCGCATATAGAATTACTAAAACAGGTAATTGTGGTATATCATGGTTTATCTAAGTAAATTCTGAAATGCATATGATATGTAGGGTTCAGTTTATGAAGACAATCATTTAAAGAGGTCGTGAGCAGTCAAAAAGTAAAAGACTGAGCAAAGTATGTAAGACAAAAGTAGTATTAGGAAATGTGAGCAGAGTCAAAAGGTTACTCCTCTCGTAGTATAATAGAATATTGAGCGAAGTATGTGGACAAAATTATAATTAGAGAATATTGAATAATCCTGTTTTTTGCATAATTACTTATCTTGTTCAAATAGTGTTATATGGGTTACAAAATATTTTCCTTTGTTAGACGACCAATAACTGTTGATATGTGGGTGTATAAGTTGTCTAATGCTATATGATTCTCGCAACAACAAAAAACGAAAATATACTTGATGAGAAAGATGGTGAAGACAAAATAAGCTGATAAGACACAGGTGGGTGATACTTTTTTTATAGGTGTCTGGTTTCAGTTCCAGTTTTATCAGAATAGATGCTCACCAAATTGTCAGCCGGGCAGTGGCCCTTCCCAGTAAACAGCTTAAACTCACGATCCCGGCCGGGGATCAATCTGCTGGCAAGCGAAGACTAGGCAAACAAGTTACCACTGTACTAGCCAGGAGGCCAGATATTAAGAACCAAGTTTTTTGAGATTTTTTATGGAAGGTAAAGCCTCAAGCACAGAGAAAGTTGTAGACTGAACGTTAGTGATGATTTGTGTCTTAAATATAATGTATAGGCATCCTTCTAAAGAGAACAACTGTGCCGAGCCCTTCATAGAAACCATGTCGTTGGTTACAGATTACCACACATATATATGAATTGTATTACCCATCTCTACTATTCTTATATCTAATAATTTGTTTGCTACACACACACACACACACACACACATATATATATATATATATATATTGTATGTATATATATATATATATATACATATATATATATATATATATGTATATATATATATATATATACATGTATATATATATATATATATGTATATATATATATATATATGTATATATATATATATATATGTATATATATATATATATATATATGTATATATATATATATATACGTGTGTGTATATATATATATATAGGTATACTTATATATATATATATATATATGTATATATATATATATATATATACATATATATATACATATATATATATGTGTGTGTGTGTATATGTATATACTGTATATAGTATATATATATATATATATATACATACATATGTATTTATATATATGTATAAATGTATCCTATTTAACCCTGGGAAGTTTTCATGTTTTCCACGAATATATTCTTTGTCTTACAATTGATTACATACTTCTCAACGAAATAAAGATATTGGTAGAACAAATATTCCATAAAAGATTATCTTATTTTCAATGTGACGTGCTGATAGTCTCTTCTTTTCTTTCCTTAAGAATATGTACGTGATATTGGAGGATAAATTGACCAAAGAGTACGTGATGATACCGCTATGTTGTTGGATTTGTTCTCAGTTTACCCAAAAAGTAAGTATATTTTACTGAAAGATATATTGTAATGTCATAGCCTCTGCACCATGGTCTTGCACTGTCTTGGTTTTGAGTTCTCTTGCTTCAGGGTACACTTGGGTACACTATTTTATCTTATTTCTCTTCCTCTTGTTTTGTTAGAGTTTTTCCTACTTTATATAGGAAATATTTATTGCTTTTCTTAAAATATTTTATTTCACCTTGTTTCCTTTCCTCACTTGGCTATTTTACCTGTTGGGGCCTCTGGGCTTATAGTATCCTGCTTTTTCTACTAGGATTGTAGCTTAGCTTGTAATGATGATAATTTTGGTATAAAGATAAATTCGTCTGTACTTGTAAGTGCATGTATAAAAATAGTAATACCTTAAATCGTGTACAAAATCTGCATAGGAAGGCTAGGTTAGTATCGGATATTGCTCTGTTTTCCAATTTTTGGTAACTGATTGAAGATAAAGTAGCAGCTAATTTGGGTTGGCGAATATCAGTGAGACATATCAGTCTACATTTGGAAAGGATTGAATAAAAACTCTAGGATAAAATTGCCCTATGTGGACGATGTGGTAACGTACCTGACTGGTGAACGCCAGACTGGGGTTTGAGGCCCACTCAACCTCGTTAGTTTCTTTGGTCGCTGTAACCTCACTATCATTATGTGTGGTTTGGGGGAGCCTTCGGTGTATCTGCTAATTCATCAGCAGCCATTACCTGGCCCTCCTTGGTCCTAGCTTGTTTGGAGAGGGGGCTTGGGTGCTGATCATGTGTATATATGGCCAGTCTCTAGGGCATTGTCCTGCTTGATATGGCAATATCATTGTCCCGTGAATCTGCCATTTATGAACGACCTTTAATCCTTTAAACATCCATGAATATAATGCTGATGTGGTTGTTAGCATGTGACCAAATGTAAAGTTGTCTTCATGTTCAAGACGACAGGGAACTCCACTAAGGTTTGAAAGGTTTAAAGGTCGCTCATGAATGGCAGAGACAAGGAACAGTGACATTGCCCTATTGAGTAGGTCAGGAGGACAATTCCCTAGAGACTACCATATTACATATGATCAGCGCCCAAGCCCCCTCTCCACCCAAGCTAAGACCAAGGAGGGCCAGGCAATAGCTGCTGATAACTCAGCTGATAGACCTATAGGTTCCCCCAAAACCACCGTCCCTAGCTCACAGTGGTGGTGAAGTTGCAGCAACTAAAGAAACTAACGAGTTTAAGCAGGACTCGAACCCCAGTCTGGAGTTCAACAGTCAGGGACGTTACCACATCGGCTACCCCAACCTTAAAGGATGGGACATTAGTCAAAACATACTCCGCTCCACTGTCTGGTAATACTAAAGATTGCCAAAATATTATGTGCGTGGATTACTGTCTTTATTGCATGCGTTGATATTCTGCTATGATATATTAGATACACTTAATCAATAATATGAAATTTTATCTATACATTCATGGCATTAAACTTTTTTTCAATAGTTTCAAAATCGTGAAATTAAATGATGTTATGTATATATTTTTTTTTCAGTATCATTTTGGACAAGTCTTTTATATAAGAGTTTGCTGGACATTGCTAACTAGAAAGATTTTATATTATGCAATGTCGTTTCCTAGCAGTAGATAGTTACACATCTATGTTTAAACAAAGGTCGGCTTTGCCCTCTTGTAACAGGAAGTTATTAAGAAGTTATTCACTTGCATTCATCAAAAGCTTCAGCTAATTTTGGTAAAAATTCTAAAGGACACAGCACTCGATATAAAAAAAAAAAAAATAATCACCTACATGGAAAGAGCATGTTAAAATCTATATAAAAATTATAGTCATATCAAAGATTGAACGCGATGGAATTAAATGAAGTTGGTAAGTTCTTACCTTGAATTTTCCTAAGTCGGTAATGTTTACTTTTAATGAGCCCTTTACCTTACTTTCTTTCGCAAGCAAAAGCAGTTCCAATTACAGTTTATTAGCTCAGAGCCGGGACATCATTATGATGTAAGAGTTGTGGTGGCCGATGTCGTAACGTCCCTGACTGGTGAACGCCAGACTGGTGTTCTAGTCCCGATCAAACTCATTAGTTTCTTTGGTGTCTGCATCCTCATCATCCTTGTGAGATAAGAATGGGCTTTGCAGGAGCCTATAGGTCTGTCAGTGAGTCATCAGCAGCCATTGCCTGGCTCTCCTTAGTCGTAGCTTGGGTGGGGAGGGGCGGGGCTTTGGTGTTAATTATATGAATATATGGTCAGCCTCGATGATATTGTCCTGCTTGATAGGGCAATGTCATTGCCCCTTACTTCTGACATTCATGAGCGACCTTTAAAACTTTAATGGATCCATAACCAATTACGAACGACTTCAGTCGAAAACCAAGTTTTAATAGGATTTCAGCGGAGTAATAAACTACCTTAACGTCCACTGGTATCCTTATTTGACAGAATTCTTCGAATAATGAAGGAAAAATCGACATTTCATTCTGTTGTAGCTCTGACTGAACCATCGGGTGGCCCTTCTGGTATTAATTTTGACAAATACCTAATACCTACGGATTATGTACATTTCTACTATAGGCTCTGGATCCTTTAAATATGTGTCCTCGAGACTAAATAATAGGCTCCCACGAGACATCCGAATAATTGAAGATATTAAGGCTTTAAAGAGGAAACTGAAGATATTCTTATTCTTCGAGTATTTTGATAGTGATGATCAAACAGTAAGCGAACAATATGTATTATGAAATGATAAATGCTCCCCAATGAACATCATAAAACAACCGTGGAGGTCCTGTAGAGAGTAGGGTTCCCCTGCTGTACGGGACCAGCTAAGCAGCCCTTAAAGTAAAGGATTGTGGTGGTTGATGTGGTAACGTCCTCTTACTGGTGAACACCAGACTGGGGTTCGAGTCCCTCTCTGACTCGTGAAGTTGGTTTCTGCAACTTCACCATCCTTGTGAGCGAAGGATGGGGTGTTTGGGGAGCCTATAGGTCTATCTGGTGAGTCATCAGCAGCCATTACCTGGCTCTCCTTGCTCCTAGCTTTGGTGGAGAGGAGGCTTGGGCGCTAATCATATGTATATATGGTCAGTCTTGAAGGTATTGTCCTGCTTGATAGAGCGATGTGACTGTCTCTTGCCTCTGACATTCATGAGCGGCCTTTAAACCAAAAGTAAAATAATGTTGATTATGGCAATTTTTATAATTATTTTTCTAGTGATGGTATTGAACTAGTGGTTAAATATGCTCAAAGACATAATTTGATTCTTAAGGAAAGGTGTTGTGAGTGTTGTGAACTGTTTGTAGGATCTTGTATAACAAGAATTCCTTTAGGTTTGATCGCTCTGCAGTGACGAAAGGATGTCGGCGCAAGCAATACAATTTTAGTGTTTCATTGTCTAAAGGAACTTGATTTGAAAAATTCACATTCACCACTAACGAAATTGGAATTCACTATAAGAAATAAACCAGTCCTAGTTAGTTTTGCATTTTTCTCTTTAGGTGTAATGAGAGCTGAGCTACGGCTGCATAATAATGTGAAGTGATGTAGTTTTAGTGTTTCCTTATCTAAAGGAACCTGGTTTGAAAAATTCTTTATAATTACTAGCGAAACTGGAATTCGCTATAAGAAATGGACGAGTGCGGGCTAGTTTGTCATTTTTCTCCATATCTTTAATGGGAACTTGGCTGGGGCTGCATAATAATGTGAAGTGCTGTAGTTTTAGTGTTTCCTTATCTAAATGAACTTGGTTTGATTTTTCTTTTTTTATAATTACTAGTGAAACTGGAATTAGCTATAAGAAATGGATGAGTGCGCGCTACTTTGGCATTTTTCTCTATACGTTTATTGAGAACTGAGCTGGGGCCGCATAATAATAATAATCATAATAATAATAATAATAATAATAATAATAATAATAATAATAATAATAATAATAACAACAAGTATTTTTCCACCCTCCCTTCAGTTTCAGCTTAACCACCATCATGTAAAGACGTATCCAAGACGTTAGGACAATCTGTTTCGAAATTTAGTGTAATTTCGTTTTATGTCAGTAATCGATTACGATGACATCGCTCTCCGTTCAGTGTATAGCTATATGAAATTGTGTAATTTCATTTATGTCGGCAATTGATTATGAGGAAATCGCTCTCCATTCAGTGTATAGCTATTGGAAATTGTGTAATTTCATTTATGTCAGCGATTGATTATGATGAAATCGCTCTCCATTCAGTGTATAGCTATAGAGAATTGTGTAATTTCATCAATGTCAGGAATTGATTATAATGAAATCGCTCTCCGCTCAGTGTATAGCTATTAGAAATTGTGTAATTTCATCTATGTCGGTAATTTGATTATGATGAAATCACTCTCCGTTCAGTGTATAATTGGAAATTGTATAATTTCATATATGTCAAAAATTGATTATGATGATATCGCTCTCCGTTCAGTGTATAACTAATGGAAATTGTGTAATTTCCTCTATGTCAGCAATTGATTGATGAAATCACTCCCCGTTCAGTGTATAGCTCTTAGAAATTGTGTAATTTCCTATATGTCTGCAATTAATTATGATGAAATCGCTCTCTGTTCAGTGTATAGCTATTGGAAATGTGTAATTTCATCTTTGTCAGCAATTGATTATGATGAAATCGCTCTCCTTTTAGTGTATAGCTATTGGAAATTGTACAATTTCCTCTCTGTCAGCAATTTATTATGATGAAATCGCTCGCTGTTCAGTGTATAATTGGAAATTGTGTAATTTCATCTATGTCAGCAATTGATTATGATGAAATTGCTCTCCGTTCAGCGTATAGCTATTAGAAATTGTAAAATTTCGTCTATGTCACCAATTGATTATGATGAAATTGCTCTCCGTTCAGCGTATAGCTATTAGAAATTGTAAAATTTCCTCTATGTCAGCAATTGATTATGATGAAATTGCTCTCCATTCAGTGTATAGGTATTAGAAACTGTATAATTTCCTCTATATCAGCAATTGATTATGATGAAAGTACTCTCCGTTCAGTGTGTAATTGGAAAATGTGTAATTTCATCTATGTCAGCAATTGATTATGATCAAATTGCTCTCCGATCAGTGTATAATTGGAAATTGTGTAATTTCATATATGTCAGGAATTGATCATGACGAAATTGCTCTCCATTCAGTGTATAGCTATCATTGCTGATGTGAAAGTGAAAAAAAAAATCCATAAATAATGACCAACAGGGCTTGTTAGCGTAGCTCAACATGCACCGCTTGCCAGAAGGTAGGAGCAGTAAGATTGTTTATTTGCGACTGAAGCGAGCCACGGCTGAGCAAAAACCATTAGATGGACACGAAGTAAGTTAAAGATAATTATGATACTTTACTTTTATGCTATTTATATGTATTATATATTCTCGTAACTGGTTATTTTGAGTATATCATGCATTTCTGACGATTATTAATGCTGTAAAGCCCTAGTTATTGGTATTTCCCCCACCTAAATCTCCTATTCTTATCTGGGGTCCACCAAGCTTGTCGGGTGGGGAGGGGGGTTAAGATAACACTTGCAGAAAATAATGATAGTATTAAGGGGAACCTCCGCTATGGTGTTAGGCATAACAACCTGAAAAAAAATCGAAAATAGTTTTATTGTTTCTATGTATGCAAAAACATGTCGTACATGGTCTCCAGAAGTTTCATTCAATTATTCTTACAAATAATGAGGTTAAAGCGGTCTTTAAATGATGACATCATCCTTACTGCGTCGTCTGCATGACTGAGTTTGTAGAGTGGGGAAGGGGAATAAGATAATACTTGGAGGAAAAATGGTAGTATTAATTCTCCTAGAGATAACATTTCCTTAAGAAAGTAAGGTAAGATTCATTGAAAATACGTCACAAAAGGAAGGATTATTTATTGGTATTCAAAAAATGGTGATGTGGCTTACTTCTGAATAATTGCCCTAATTTTAAATATTAGAGTGATTAAACGGGCTTTATAATTATAAAACAGTAAATTATCTAAGGATCTTACATGCAGTTTGCATGGAACAGTTATCATGCAACTATTAATTAATCTTTTTATAGCATAGTTTTGAATTTTAACAAGTGTGAGGATAAAAAAAAAACAGTATTTTAAAGAGTTTCAATAAGTTATTTCAAAAGGACAGAAGCCATTAAGTTTTAAAGGCTTTAAAGGTTTAAAGGCCGCTCATGAATGGCAGAAGCAAGGGAAAGTGATATCGCCCTATCAAGCAGGACAATACCCCTGAGACTGACCATATATTCATATATGATTAGCGCCCAAGCCCCCTCTCCACCCAAGCTAGGACCAAGAACGGCCAGGTAATAGCTGCTGATGACTCATCAGATAGACTTACAGGCTTCTCCAAACACCCCATCCTTAGCTCACAAGGATGTTGAGGTTTCAGCAACTAAAGGAAATAACGAGTTTGAGTGATCTCGAACACCAGTCTGGCGTTCACCAGTCAGGTACATTACCGCATCGGCCATTACAACCTTAAAGGTGTTAGGGATCACTCCCCACACTTTGAAAGATGATTTCCTTACATCAGCAACTTTGCATATACTACTAGGTTGGTCCTCTCTAGATAGAGATATAAAAGGAAGCCTTCTGAAACTTTAAATCAATCAATCAATCTATTTTGAGATATATTTCTATTTCATCCATTTTATTTATTCTCTTTTAAGTAATATGTGCATATGTATACTATTTCAAGAAAGCCTCTGAACGCCTTATCAGTGAATATTAAGTTACCAGCTATCAGTTATGAGTTTAATTGTGTTGGAAAGAAGTAGTTGCCTTTTTCTGTAGTTAAGCCTAAATGGTCCCGATAATTAGTTTAGCTCAATTAGGCTTAGATTCTCCTAATACAATATTTTTTTTTCCTAGAGAAGTAACCTGATTTCCTCCTAACCACGGTTTCTGTAGAATATATTAAATTACTTTATCATCTTTGATAATGCTTCTGAGGTAATTGAATTATCTGATCTCTTTTCAAGTTTTTGTTACAAATTCCGTTTTTTTCTTCTTCTTCTTTTTTGGCTTAGGTAACTCTTCTGAGTATATTTGTTGAAAATTCATTATTGCATTCTCATTTTTTAATTTCTATTTTATATAGTAATGTATTCATGTGACATAAAGCCTCCAAATACCTATAGTTTGTTTGTAAACATTGAAGTTTCCTGTGACCTAAAAGGATTCAAGTTTTATTGTAAATATCAACCCATCACTGTTCTTCATAATGATGTCTTTTGTATATTTTCACACCCTAGTTTAAACCGAAATTATTTATAATTACTTGTATGTTACCATACGTATCATCTCTACTTGCCTTCTTATTTGATAAAATGTGAAGCTATTTGCATAACTTATCTTCCTTAAAAAGGATCTAACAAGCTATATTCCGCTTGAAGAGGAATTATCTGCTAAATACCACTAGATAAATGTCTTAAATTGTGAGGATTTCTTATTAAACATACCAATAAAGTGTCATTATGGGGAGGATAAGAATCTATATAATAATGATTAAGAGGAGAGAGATGTCTTAAGTCAAATAGCATTTCTTAGTATATGAAGCTTATATTCCTTCAACAAACATTTCAATTAAGATTATAATATTCTTCTTACGATGTTTCAGAGCGGAGGCTCGTTATGAAATATTATGTAATATTTCATAGGGAAAATCTCTTTACATAAAATTTTGCTTCTCCTTAACTATCTTGAAATAATTTGATCATAACGTTTCTCTAATGATGTTTAATAATATTATAGACTGGATCCTTGTTATGAATTATTATGTAATATTTCATAGAAAAAAAATCGTTACATAAAACTTTCCTTTTCCTTAACTTTCATAAAATACATTGATCACTTAAGATCATAATTTTTCTCTAACGATGTGTCATAATATTATAGAGCGGATGCTTGTTATACAATATTATGTAATACCTGTATTTGATAGAAATATTTCTTTACATAAAATTCTCCTTTTCCTTAACTATAACAGAATACTTTGATCAAGTTTGTAATATATTTAAATGAAAACATGAAGCTGATTTGAGCCCCCTAACGACATCAGTTTCCCTGATCAATCAACTATTTCATCAGTGAGTAGGGAAATTTTAGGATAAGACAAACATACCTCCCAATTCAAATGTATCCATATATCAGTTTTCATTGGTATTTCCCTGAGATTAATCATTTGTCGAATAACCTAGAATTTGGCAATATATTTGCCCTTGTTCGAACAGAAGCAATCCCATAGGAGATAAGTATGCGTTGTTGTGTGTGAGAGAGAGAGAGAGAGAGAGAGAGAGAGAGAGAGAGATAAAAAACTTAAATAGTAGGATAGTTACTTAGCACAAAAGTAAAATGATAAAGAATTGTGATAGAGAGAGAAAGGAGTGCAATGGAGAGAGAGGTATAAGGTTCAGACAGACAGACAAAAAAAATATATAAAATACTCAAGTATAAGGATTGCCAATAGACTTATGTAAACAGCTAATGAAAGAAGACATAAGTGCGTAAAACATAGTGGAGAGAGAGAGAGAGAGAGAGAGAGAGAGAGAGAGAGAGAGAAGGATATAAAACACTCCTGTAGAATGATTGCCAATAAACTTATGTAAACAACTAACGAAAGATGAGAATAAGCGCATGAAACACAGTGGAGTGAGAGAGAGAGAGAGAGAGAGAGAGAGAGAGACATAAGACACTCGGGTAGAGAGATTACCAATAGACAATACAAACAGCTAGATATACATATAAAACGTAGTGGAAAGAGAGAGAGAGAGAGAGAGAGAGAGAGAGAGAGAAACATAGGGAATTAATTAATGATTTGAGAGAGAGAGAGAGAGAGAGAGAGAGAGAGAGAGAGAGGTGGGAATATAAAACACTCGAGTAGAAAGACTGCCACTAGCCATGTGAACGACCAAAGAAAGATGAAAATAAGCGTATAAAAATGCCGTGGAGAGAGAGAGAGAGAGAGAGAGAGAGAGAGAGAGAGAGAATATAAATATCCGGGTAGAAGGATTGCCACTAGGCTTCTGTAAACAGCTAAAGAAAAATAAAAGTGTATAAAATGCAGTGGAGAGAGAGAGAGAGAGAGAGAGAGAGAGAGAGAGAAAGAGAGAGAGAGAGAGAGAGCGAGAGAGAGAGATAAAATACTTGGGTAGAAGGATTGCCACTAGCCATGTGAACGGTTAAAGAAAGATGAAAATGCGTGTATAAAATAGTGGAGAGAGAGAGAGAGAGAGAGAGAGAGAGAGAGAGTGTGTGTGTGTGTGTATAGAATCCCTGGTAGAAGAATTGCCACTGGCCATGTATACGTCTAAAGAAAGATAAAAGTAAGTGCATAAAATAGTGGAGAGAGAGAGAGAGAGAGAGAGAGAGAGAGAGAGAGAGTTAAGTGGGGTATTATGGGAGTGGATGTTCATCCTCTTCGCTTCGCAGCGTAACCTAACGCCAGTCTACGGGAGACCCTCGTCCGGTGCACACGCGTATTTGCAGGTGCTCGCTGTGTTTTCCTCTCGTTTTCTACGTCACTACATCAGCCTCGTGATAAACATTCAAGAATAACCAAATTTTGAGGTTTTTCCCAAAGGAAAGTGATTGTGAAAATAATTCCATACTTGAAAACTGTTAATCAAAATGGAAAAAAAAGTGAAAATTCTTGAACAGATTTTGGAACAAATAAAAAATCGCCAATAAATTAGATATATAAAATACAGGCTAAATAATTAGTGATGATATATCTCAGTGAAGTGTATTAAAACTATCTATATATTCTTAATATATTCATGGAAATTTGAGAGGTAGCCTAGGCAATGTTATTGTTATACAATAGATCGAACTTAAGCAGTCAATATCATTAATATCATCCTAGGTCAGTAAACAGCATCTGTAAGCTGACTTGATATGAGATGTGACATATGTTCTCTCTCTCTCTCTCTCTCTCTCTCTCTCTCTCTCATCTCCAGTAAAGAAAGATTATGCTCTTTATTGACATGTGTCCTTTTCAAAATCGAGGTCATTACTTATGTACAATTCTCTCTCTCTCTCTCTCTCTCTCTCTCTCTCTCTCTCGATCAACATGAATGTTTCTCAGGCACATATATAATCCGTGAAGTATAGTTTGAATTTTACTATGGCTCTCTCTCTCTCTCTCTCTCTCTCTCTCTCTCTCTTTATTACCTAAGGTTTTGTAAAACCTAGATTATTACGGTGTATTCTCTCTCTCTCTCTCTCTCTCTCTCTCTCTCTCTCTCTTCTTTTTATTACCCAAGGCTTTATAAAAACCTTGGTAATTGCGGTGTATTTTCTCCCACTTCATATTATCTCTCTCTCTCTCTCTCTCTCTCTCTCTCTCTCTTACCTAAGGCTTCGTAAAAAACCTTGATAATTACGGTGTACTTTCATTCGACGTCATACTCTCTCTCTCTCTCTCTCTCTCTCTCTCTCTCTCTCTTACCTAAGGCTTTGTAAAAACCTTGATAGTTACGGTGTATTTTTATTCCACGGCATACTCTCTCTCTCTCTCTCTCTCTCTCTCTCTCAAAGATAAACATGAATGTTTTTTTCAGGAACCTACGATAATACGTGAAGTTTATTTCAATTTTGTAATGGATCTCTCTCTCTCTCTCTCTCTCTCTCTCTCTCTCTCTCAAAGATAAACATGAATGTTTTTTCAGGAACATACGATAATCCATAGAGTATATTTGAATTTGTTATGGATCTCTCTCTCTCTCTCTCTCTCTCTCTCTCCTCAAAGATAAACATGAATGTTTTTTTCAGGAACATACGATAATCCGTAGAGTATATTTGAATTTGTTATGGATCTCTCTCTCTCTCTCTCTCTCTCTCTCTCTCTCTCTTACCTAAGGTTTTGCAAAAACCTTGATAACTACGATGTATTTTCTCCCACGTCATATTCTCTCTCTCTCTCTCTCTCTCTCTCACCTAAGGTTTTCAAAAATCCTTGATAACTACGGTGTATTTTCTCCCACGTCATATGCTCTCTCTCTCTCTCTCTCTCTCTCTCTCTCTCTCTCTCTCTCTTTCACACACACACACAAACAACACATTGATCCATATTCCTTCAACAGTACTAGTCTTGGACATTTTTCTTAGATTTTTCATTAATTTTATATTGGTTACATAGTTGATTATTTAATAATGTTAGATAAGGTCACCTGTTCCTTGATTATAGTTTCTCAGCTATAGTTTGCCTCGTAACGTCATTTTCATTAGGAGTATAAAGTGTACATTGTTTTATTGTTCATTTTTAAATAATTTTTATCATAGCAACTATTATTATTATTATTATCATTATCATTAGCATTATTGTTATTATTACTATTATTATTACTATTTCAATGCTATTACTTCTACCACTATTATTATTCGTAATACTGCCCTTCAAATATGCATTCATACTATCAGTATTATATGTATTTCATATCAGTATGAATACATATTCCATATCTTTGATCGTTAATATTTCTGGCATCTTACTCCTAATGGTGTTTTATAAACGTATTTCTTCCAGAATGGGTGCATTACGTATTCCACACAGTTAGTTTGCATGTACATTTCGCTTGTTTACATATTTCTCATTAGCGTCTAGTTGCAATTCTCAGAATTACTAAACAAACGGAAAATACTTTCTCTTCATTTGCAAAGATCAGGAAGTTAACAGCAACTAAATGAATGACGGTAATTGAAGTAACTACCTCACCGTCGCTTGAGAGATCCGCTAACTTTGAGTCTTATTCAATTACTACCCGTTAAGATTTGCATATTCCTTCCATCCAATTGCACGTTTCAATTCTGTAGATTTCATTCTTTACTATTTAGCTTGATTTGTTTGTGTTGATATGTTTCTCATCTTTTTATTTGACAGCCCTTTTCTAATTTTTTTTATTTTTTTATCAAGATGTAATTCATGTTAATCGTTTATTTGTAATTCTGATGATATATATATATATATATATATATATTATGTAGATATATATATATATACATATATATATACATATATACATATATATATATATATATATGTACATATATATATATATATATTTAATATATATATATATATATATATTTATAAACACATAATGTAAATATACTACATATATACATATATATATACATATATATATATATATATATATATTTCCCGATTGACTTCACTCAATTTATCATTTTACTATTTCCATTCTCGCGAAGATAAGTTTACTGAATACACAAAAATTCAGATTAAGGGGTAGAATATACCCAAATGTATCTGTTAGCTTGAAAACAAAGGAGGAACTCAAATTAATTTAGAGTGACATAAGAAAGAGTAAACAAAGGGTCTCTCTAGGGGATAAGAAGACAAGATATATTAGAAGTTGTGTTGTTATAAACTAGAAAACACCAATTGGTATCAGTATTTAGTTATAATTTACGAAGTAAACTATATAGTTGCAATTATACACAGAACACAGATGTAAACACACACGCTTACAAATATAAAAATATATATATATATATATATATATATACATATATA
>NC_090751.1:4545667-4558167 GCF_036898095.1 Palaemon carinicauda
TTGATACCAACATAGTATTGATATGATTTTATATTAGAGTTGTAGAAATAAACAAAGGGGTTATATCAAACGGGCCTAAAATAAAGACGAAGTGTGGAAGGGTAATCATGAGAAAATTTTGAATCATTTAAATGACATGAACTGACTTATAACAATTTCTCGGAAAAATATCCTACACTTTCCCGTAGGCATGGAGCAAAGGCTCTTTAAGAGTTGTGGTTGCCGATGTGGTAACGTCCCTGACTGGTGAACACCAGACTGGGGTCAAATCCAGCTCAAACTCGTTAGTTCCTTTGGTCGCTGGAACTTCAATATACTTGATAGCTTAGGATGGGGAGTTTGGGGGAACCTATAGTCTATCTGTTGAGTCATCAGCTGCCATTGCCTGGCCCTCCTTAGTCATAGCTTGGGTGGAGAAAAGACTTGGGCGCTGATCATATGTATATATGGTCAGTTTCTAGGGCATTGTCCTGGTCGATAGGGCAATGTCACTGTCCCTTGCCTCCGCCATTCATGAGCGGCCTTTAAACCTTTATACCTTTTAAAGATTAGTCTAAGCCTTGCGAGTATCGAATACTGCACCTTGAAGATAGAATCTATTTAATATGATTGGAGCTAAAAGAATAGTAAAACAGGGAATAAGAAGCCAATTTCAAAATATAGAAGAATTTGAATATAATTATCTGTGATTTACAGCTCACAAATAGAAACAGAACATAGAACACTTCTGGAGAGATAAATATTAAAAGGTTTAAAGGCCTCTCATGAATAGCCGAGGCAAGGGACAGTGACTTTGCCCTATCAAGCTGGACAATGCTCTACAAAACTGACTGTATATATATATATATATATATATATATATATATATATATATATATATATATATATATATATATATATATATATATATATATATATATATATATATATATATATATATATATATGATCAGCGTCCAAGCCCCCTCTCCACCGAAGCTAGGACCAGGGAGGGTCAGGCAGTGGGTGCTGATGACTCAGCAGATAGACCTCTAGGATCCCCCAAAACCCCGATCCTTAGCTCACAAGGAGGGTGAGGATGCAGCAACCAAAGAAACTAACAAGGTTGAGTGGGACTCTAACCCCAGTCTGACCTTCACCAGTCAGGGACGTTACCGCATCGGCCACCACAGCCCTATTGAATTATATAACAGAAATTCTTTATTTGAAATATCACTCCATGACAATTCTTATATACTCTCTCCTTTTTCCACAACTATTTTAGTCCTGCGAAGAGTGGCATGAATTATGACTGGATCTAAAGCAGTTTTATTTAATTATGAATTTAAAAAAAAAAAGGAGAAATGCTTTTATCCACAGTTTTGGTACAGGTCACAAAACTCTGAAGGTAAAGATTTTTCTAAAAAGTACCAACACCATGGTCGTATTTCGAAACAAAAACAGCATTCTGGGATTCTAAAAGCACTGTATGATATCAAAATACCAGGATTCATTGTGCATTTCATAATCATAAAAGACATGAAAACAGAGTGACACCAGAGTTTAGTTGAAATGTTGTCTGAGAGGCATATAGTGTGTCCTGATGTACGAGAAATGCTATACTTTTCTACAGGAAATTTTCTATAGTTGTTATATATAAGGAGTCAGATCCTCATACAACAGTCGTTACTTTATAATGGCCACTTAAGGGATTTGAAATAAATCTTATTATGTTATCTAGATTCAGGTCTTGTTTGTATATTAAAGATGAAATATCACAGTTTAAGGTTTAAAGGCCGATCATGAATGGCAGGGGGAAAGGGACAGTGACATTGTCCTATCGAACAGGACAATGACCTTGTGACTGACCATATATAAATATGTATACTGAATATATATATATATATATATATATATATATATATATATATATATATATATATATATATATATATATATATATATATATATATGTATATGTGATCAGCGCCCTAGGTCCCTTTCCACCCAAGCTAGGACAAAGGAGAGCCAGGCAATGGCTGCTGGTGACTCAGAAGATAGACTATAGACTCTCCCAAGCCCCCTTCCTTAGCTCACAAGGATGGTGAGGTTGTAGCGACCAGGGGAACTTAACGAGTTTGAGCGGGACTCGAATCTCAGTCTGGTGTTCACCAGTCAGGAACGTTACCGCATCAGCCACCACAACCTTTATGAACTATATCTGTTTTATCAAGGTACTCTTGATGTGGTAGCTTCATACTGCACCTTAAATGCTACGTTGCCATATGTCAGTAGCTTAACACCCTAAATGCTACGTTGCCACATGTCAGTCAACTACTGCGACAAGTGCTCCTTGCCCACACTTGGGCACTTGATGTCCTGAGCTTAGACCTGCGCAGGCTCTTCGTCTTTTTATTTTTATTAGTTCTTGCATTACTTTCATAGATTTTGTGTATAATTTTTATCTTCAATTCAGATCTGTTGAATATTTTCTTATTATTCACTTGGCCTAGATAGGGAAAGTGCTAGAGCTAGGTAGCCTAACGTATAGTGATATAATGAAAGAGATGGTTCTATGTATCATGTATTCAAAATCTAGTCATTATATCTATAAAAAATAATATGCATAGCATCTATAAAGTTTTTTATATTGTTTGATTTATGTACATTATCGTAAATTCCTTCATGAATCGTTGGTAGTTAATAATAAAAGAAAATATTTAAACTGAGCTTATCCGTGTTTAGGTAGTCTAACGTATAGTGAAAGAGGTGGTTCTATGAATTATTTAATCAAAATCTAGTCATTATATCTATCCAAAAAAAAAAATATGCATAGCATCTATAAAGCTTTCTATATTTCTTAATTTATGTATATTCTCTCAAATTCCTTTATGAATAGTTAGCAGTTAATAATAAAAGAAAATTTTTAAAACTGAACTTATCCGTATTTTTTACATTCCTGTGATAGCCACACCCAAGTTTCCTGATAGAATAGACTCATTGCAATCCATCTCGCAGGGAAATTAAAGTGGTTAATTCAACTGCTCAGGATCAAATGATATCAAGGGTGATAAAGTAACACGTGAAATATTTTGAAGACTGGCCAAGATATCAATGAGATCTTCCCAAAACGTTGCAGATAAATTAAAAAATATCGAAACATGGAAAAGTTTGAATGTCTGAGGAGGAGGACACTCCAAACTCAAGCCATTGTTCTCTAGTCTATGGTCTTCCACTGTCCTGGGTTAGAGTTCTCTTGCTAAAGGGTACACTTAGACACACTATTATATCTTATTTCTCGTCCTCTTATGTTGTTAAAGTTTTTTATATTTTACTTGGGAGATATTTATCTTAATGTTACTGCTCTTAAAATATTTAATTTTTCCTTGTTTCCTTTCCTCACTGGGCTATTTTCCCTGTTGGAGCCCCTAGGCTTATAGTATCCTGCTTTTCGAACTAGGGTTGTAGCTTAGCAATTGATAAGAATAATATAGTTGTTTCTATGGACAGGATGGGCTGGTTAACCTATTCCATTTTAATAATATTCCATAGAAATGAGGGTTGTTTTACAAATAAAAAGGTAAAGGTATCTGGTTCCAGTTTCATCAGAATAGATACTCACCAGAACGTCAGCCGAGCAAGCCCAAAGCCCCACTGTGGTGCCTAAGCATAGCAGCGGCCTCCTCAGTAAACAGCTTAAACACGGTCCCGGGGTGGGATCGATCTGCCGCTATGCGAATTATTATTATTATTATTATTATTATTATTACTATAGCTAAGCTACAACCCTAGCTGGAAAACCAAGACGCAATAAGCCCAAGGGCTCCAACAGGAAAAAAAAAGCACAGTGAGGAAAGGAAATAAAGAAATAAATAAACGATATAAGAAGTAATGAACAATTAAAATAAAATGTTTTTAAAACATTAACAACATTAAAATAGATATTCCATATATAAACTGTAAATACTATTAGTCATTTTGAGGAAGTAAATAATCATATCAAGCAAAACTTTACAGCAATCAATCGTGTTAAGCCCTGGATCAGTTATCAAAAACAAAGTATAATCATGACATTAATTATATGAATTTTCATCAATTTGTACGTTAAATATGCATATATTAGTTATAAAAGATAATGATATTGCTGATGATATAGAATACAATATTGATAAATAGTGATGAAAATCAAATATATACTAAAAATTGGAAATCGATATATTACCTTTGCATATATTAGTTATAAAAGATAATGATATTGTTGATGATATAGAATATTATATTGCTAAATAGTGATAAAATCCAATATACACTCAAAATGGGAAATCGATATATTATATTTGCAAATATTAGTTATAAAAGATAATGATATTGTTGAAGATATAGAATATAATATTGATAAATAGCGATGAAAATCCAATATATACTAAAAGTGGGAAATCGATATATTATCTTTGCATATATTAGTTATAAAAGATAATAATATTGCTGATGATATAGAACATAATACTGATAATATTGATGAAAATCCAATATATACTAAAAATGGGAAATCGATATATTATCTTTGCATATATTAGTTATAAAAGATAATGATATTGCTGATGATATAGAATATAATATTGATAAGGGATGAAATCCAATATATACTAAAAATGGGGAATCGATATATTACCTTTGCATATATTAGTTCTAAAAGATAATAATATTGCTGATGATATAAAATATAATTTTGATAAATAGCGATGAAAATACAATATACACTAAAAATGGGAAATCGATATATTATCTTTGCATATATTAGTTATAAAAGATGATAATATTGCTGATGATATAGAATACAATATTGATAAGGGATAAAAATCCTATATATACTAAAAATGGGAAATCGATATATTATCTTTGCATATATTAGTTATAAAAGATAATAATATTGCTGATGATATAGAATACAATATTGATAAGGGATAAAAATCCAATATATACTAAAAATGGTAAATCGATATATTATCTTTGCATATATTAGTTATAAAAGATGATAATATTGCTGATGATATAGAATATTATATTGATAAATAGTGATAAAATCCAATATATACTAAAAATGGGAAATCGATATATTATCTTTGCTTATATTAGTTATAAAAGATAATAATATTGCTGATGATATAGAACATAATACTGATAATATTGATGAAAATCCAATATATACTAAAAATGGGAAATCGATATATTATCTTTGCATATATTAGTTATAAAAGATAATAGTATTGTTGATGATATAGAATATTATATTGATAAATAGTGATAAAATCCAATAATATTGATGGAAATCCAATGTATACTAAAAATGGGAAATCGATATATTACCTTTATGGTGTGATATTGTCAAGTGTTCATTTATAGAAAAAATGCTAGGCAAACACTTTACCACTGTACTAGCCAGGAGGAATAAATGGTTTGAAATGGATAAAACGATTGGTTTTGATTGCCTTGTGAATTTTCCCTTGATTTTTACGGGCAGAAGGATAAAGGTAAACAAAACTAAATTAGATTGACGGGTTCAATTTCGGGAAAGGATACATCATTGTTATACGGATTTTTGGTGTATTGGTAGCGTAAGTTAAGAACAAATAGTTAAAAGGTTTTTGACATGAAAGTTATTAATGATGCTAATAGAATCAAATTATGCAACAAATTTAACTAACAGTGATATACAGATGATGGCAATAAAGTGTTAGTTCATGGCACTGTTATAAAATACATCATTATCATCATCATCTCCTACGCCTATTGACGCAAAGGGCCTCGGTTAGATTTCGCCAGTCGTCTCCATTATGAGCTTTTAATTCAATACATCTCCATTCACCATCTCCTACTTCACGCTTCATAGTCTTCAGCCGTGTTGGCCTGGGTCTTCCAACTCTTCTAGTGCCTTGCGGAGCCCAGTTGAAAGTTTGGTGAACTAATCTCTCTTGAGGAGTACGAAGAGCATGCCCAAACCATCTCTATCTACCACTCATCATGATCTCATCCTCATATGTTACTCGAGTAATCTCTTTTATAGTTTCATTTTTAATCCTGTCCTGCTATTTAACTCCCAATATCCTTCTGAGGGCTTTGTTCTCAAATCTACCAAATCTATTGGAGAGTGCTTCATTGTCATACCATGTTACTGAAGTTTTAGTTTGATTCATGAAGAACTTGCTTGAGTGCTTACGGATGAGGGCAGTAATCAATAACGCTGTTTAATCAAAGAAATAAATCTTCAAGAGTGTAATCCTTTGCTATATTCAAAGAAGTATATAAGGCAGAAACTACAATATAATTCCCCAGTATCCTGTTCCCACAGCTTGCAACTGAATAATATAGAATTGTGTTAGCATTCGAAGTTCTAGGAATTTTGTGAACAGTATCAAAACAGAATAATCATTATAAGGCTTTAAGGAACCCATTTCAAACCCCCCCCCCCCCCCCCCTCTTACTTCTATGAAGTTAGTAGCTCTTCAATTATCTTCTCCTTTTTGATATACTGTTCAATATTTGCATTAAAAAAAACCCTAAATGCCTGGCAACATTTATTCCAATATTTTTACCTTTTTAAAAATGGATATAGTGACTTAAAGGAGTGATATTACGGTCACCCACTCAAAAGAAAATAACAAAGTATGGTCAAAATTACGGTCGCCTGTATTTTACTGATATACGGCTGAGAACAGTATATTTTTACGGAGAATTTCAGATTAAAATTACGGTTTTTTCAACAGTAGGAGAAAATGAAAATTTGAATTATTGACATATTCACTGAAGATTATAAGGGAACCACAACAGATATTCATAAGGAAATGTCATTATCATCATCTCGGTAAACTCTCTTCAGTCGTCTTTATCTTGCACTTTTAAATCAATAATTCTCCATTTATCATCTTCTACTTCATGCTTCAGTGTCCTCAGCCATGTACGCCTGGGTCTTCCAACTCTTCTTGTGTCTTGTGAAGCCCAGGTAAAATTTTTGTGAGCTGATCTCTCTTAGGGAGTGTGAAAAGCATGCCCAAACCATCTCCATCTAACCCTTACCATGACCTCATCCACATATGGCACTCGAGTAATCTGCTTTATAGTTTCATATCTAATCCTGTCCTGCCATTTAACTCCCAATATTCTTCTGAGGGCTTTGTTCTCAAATCTACAAAATCTGTTGGATATCGTTTCATTGTCATACCATGTCTATGACACGTGTCCATACATTAACACCGATCCCACTAAACTGATATAAAGTCGGATTTCTATATGTAACTTCAGCCGATTTGATTTCAAGATTTTAATTAACCTCGCCATTGTCTGATTTGCTTTTTCAATACTTCATTAGACTCCAATTCTAAAGATCCTGTATTACAGATAATATTTACTAAATAATAAAATAATTCTACCGCATTTATTCTTTCACTTTCCAATGATATTTTATCTTCCTTTCAATATTACGTTTGCATCATATATATATATATATATATATATATATATATATATATATATATATATATATATATATATATATATATATATATATATATATATATATATAAATACTTATATATAGATATATAAATTTATATTTATATACATATATATATATATATATATATATATATATATATATATATATTTATTTATATACATATGTATATACGTATATACATATATATATATATATATATATATATATATATATATATATATATATATATATATATATATTTATATACATATGTATATACGTATATACATATATATATATATATATATATATATATATATATATATATATATATATATACATATGTATATACGTATATACATATATATATATATATATATATATATATATATATATATATATATATATATATATATATATATATATATATATATATATATATACATACATATATATAATATATATATATATATATATATATATATATATATATATATATATATATATATATATATATATATATATATGTATGTTATGAAAATATAATCAACTAATTGTTTATTAACTGTATACCATTTATGTAAAAGTTTGTGTGTGATATTAAAAAAAGTCTTAATTATTCCGTTTTTTCAGTGGTGAAGCCAGAATTTGGGGAAAAGGAAGCTGATCTCAACATAACAGCATACGTAGGTCAAACCAGCCGACTTCCATGTACAGTTAAACATCTTTCTGGAAAGAGGGTAAGTAAAAAATTAATTTCTTTATTTCATTATCAAAAAAGATGAAAATTTTAAATTATCTATTTTCTTCATTTCGTTATGAGTAAAGATGGAAATTTGTATATTTGTTTTAAAAAAAAAGGTGAATATGTTTCTTATCAAAGACAATATATAGTAATTTGTTTATATAAATTTCATAAATGGGGTCAAAAGTAGAAATTTCTGATCAAAACTCAAATGGTTGAATTTCTTTATTTTATTATAAAAAAGGATGATTTTTTTTACTTTTCATGAAAAAAAGGTCAATATGTTTGGTATCATATACAATCTATAGTATTTTGTTTACATGAAATTCATGTATGGGTTCAAAAGTTGAAATTTATGATCAAATCTCAGGTGATTTAATTTCTTTATTTTATTATAAAAAAGGATGAATTTTTCTTTTATTTTTCATCAAAAAAAAAAGGTCAATATGTTTGGTATCATATACAATCTACAGTATTTTGTTTATATGAAATTCATATATGGGGTCAAAATATGAAATTTATGGTCAAATCTCAAATTATTTAATTTCTTTATTTTATTATAAAAAAAGACGAAATTCTTTTTATCTTTTATCAAAAAAAGGTCAATATATTTGGTATCAAAGACAATCTATAGTAATTTGTTCATCTGAACTTCATAAATGGGGTCAAAAGTTGAAATTTATGATCAAATCTCCATTTCTCTTTTGATCTTCGACATAAATCATTGAAAGTCAGTACCAGAAATAGATTCCAGTAAAACCTAAATACAAAATAGCATTGATCTATGGGAAGCTTTGTAAATGCAACAAATATTTTTGTTATTGGAAATAATCCTGAATTGTTGCATTTTGTACAGCACTTCAAAATTATCAAATTTTAAAAAGAGTTTATGGGTAAATTATTTTTTTTAAGGAGTTCCAATAATAAATGTTTATGGCTATGTTGTTGCTGTTGTTAAAGATATCATGGTTTGTTTGGCCATACGTAGACTATTGCAATGAAAATGCATGCAAATTATAACTATGTATTAATAATCGAATTCATTTTAATGCAGAAATCACAGCAAATCTAAATTATTATTTTTTTTCTTTTTTCTTTTTTGCTGATCACAATCTTATATGATATGATTCTGCCTCTCGTGGTTGACCTTTAAAACTATTAAATTTATAAAGGAAATGTTTTTTTGTCTTTCCAAACAGATGGACTAAAAATAACACTACCAAGTTTAATATCAGCTTAATATTTAATAGCTTCTTCACACACACTATGTGGAACTATGACTAGCTAATGTGATCTTATTAATGTTTCAAATTGATTTCAAAAACTGTAAACTTTAGTTTAAAGCTTTTTCTTGAAAATTTATTTTATACATTTTACTTAACGAATAAACAATGGAATAAGCAATTAAAATCTTTTATATCATATCCGTGGCAGGAGAATATCTATATTATAAAATAACTTTATTTAAACTATTGATATTTAAAAAAAAAATCATTTATACTATTGATATTTAAGAAACATACATTATTTAAACTATTAATATTTAATAATACATTATTTAAACTATTGATATTTAAAAAGCATATTATTTAAAATATTAACCTTATAAAAACATGTTATTTCAACTATTAATGTTAACTTTTATCAGTAACATATCGGCCAATTTAAAAACAATACAAAGGAAATACGAGGTTAGACAGTTGTTAACTAGTGTTCCCTTATCACATAGTGAGTCGAAATTTATACTTGTCAGGAAAACGGATAACTCATAATCATGGTGATAAAGATTCTTTAATATCATCCATATCTGACTTCTAGCCTCCAGGTTAAAATATTGTAACAGATTATTTAAAGAAGAAAAACAAACAAAAAACAAAAAATATGGATACCAGACGATACTGTTAGCAAATCCTGCGAAAAATATAAAAGAGGTTTGGACATTCTTTTCTTGGAAGCAAGAGATTAAACTTTTTCTCAGTCACCGGAGGAAAAACCATGACCAGGACTCCAAGGACATCTTCCTCATATCTTTTCAAGTGTTTGTATGAGAGAGAGAGAGAGAGAGAGAGAGAGAGAGAGAGAGAGAGAGAGAGAGAGAGAGAGAGAGAGAGAGAGAGTAAACAATATCTACAATAACAGGCTGATGTTCACTGCGTAAATACATTTCCTAGTATCACTGAACAATATTCCTATACAATTATGCTTTTTCCTTATCTATACTGTATTTTAATAGGATAGCGTGTGTTATTTATTTTGTGTCACACTTTAAAGAAAACGGAAATAATTTCATGGTATACTCTTACAAATTCACATTAGACTTTGATTACTTAACCAAAGCGCATACATATATGGTTTTCCCAATTTTGTCTTTAGTGCATGACTCTTTAAATATTAGAAAAAAAATTGAGTTCTATCAATTTCCATAACCTAGATTATAAAATTAATTTCGGGACTTTTTATTCAAACCTGTATAGATTAGGCACAATATAATTAGTATTGAAAATATCATTTCGAACCTAGACCTTTAAAAGTCACTCATGAAGGGCAGGGGCAAGGGACAGTGACATTGCCCTGTCGAGCACGACAATGAAACTGACCATATATACATATCATCAGCGCCCAAGTCCCATCTCCACCCAAGCTAGGAACAAGGAGGGCCAAGCAATGGCTGCTGATGACTCAACACATAGACCTATAGCCTCCCCAAAACCCTCTATCATTATCTCACAAGGGTAGTGAGGTTACAGCGAACAAAGAAGCTAACGAGTTTGAGCGGGACTCGAACCCCAGTCTGGTGTTCACGAGTCAGGGACGTAATTACATATGCCACCACAACCCGATAGTGTAAATCAACCCCTGATGATCGCGTTGGTCACTAAAAAGGGGTTTTATTTATCTAATATCTTATTTATTCAATTGATCCTCCAACATCTCCAAAGTTTTGTTACGAGTCCCTGGCTTCATTTATGATTTACAAGGGCAACCAGAGGAAGTAGCAGGGCGGTTGTTACCTGAAATTTTTTTTCACATCTGGATTGTATTAAATTACTACACTCTTACATATTTGATTCATTTCTTAAAGGTCCTTGGCCGTCAATCGTATTCAGACTTAAGCTTACATACTTGATCAGTTTCTTAAAGGTCCTTGATTGTCGATCTTACCCAGACTTAACATCTTACGCCTTTTTTTTTCTCTTTTTTTTTGTATCTCTGAAAGACCTTTTAGTATTTGAAAAAAGGGTGAGGATTTAACTTCATTTAAATATACAGATGTGGTTAAGTTTGACAATTTAGAATTATTTTGTATCTCTGAAATAGAAGGTCATTTTCTTATATAACTTCAAAAATATATATATATATATATATATATATATATATATATATATATATATATATATATATATATATATATATATAAATATAAACATATATATATATATATATGTATATGTATATATATATATATATATATATATATATATATATATATATATATATATATATATATATATATATATATATATATATATATATATATATATATACATATATATGTATATATATATATATATATATATATATATATATATATATATATATATATATAAAACAGCAATACCAATGATCATGATGAAAATAGTAATGCTATTCATACTGAAAATAATAATAACAATAATAATAGTAGTAAAAAAACAACAAATTATCATATTCAATCCCTATCACCATTGTCAAATCCTCAAACCTACCTCTGATCTATTTCACTTTTTAGGTTTCATGGATCCGTCTGAGGGACCTGCAGGTTCTATCTACAGGACGCCACACCTTTTCGACTGACCTGCGGATTTCAGTCCTACCAGGAGCAGGATTCAAGCTTCGAAGCCCCAGGAACCTTTACAAACAAGATCCTCTGTATAATCAGGCGTCTCAAGGAATGACTGAATCCCGCGAAGATATTAGACTTCATGTCAAGTCCGATGCCATCTTGTCTACGAATGTTGATTCAAAGCGATTTGATGAAGAAAGATATCTTCCATCTAGTGTTACTAATAGTAGAAAAGGTTCAACATTGTTATTTGGAGGAGAAACGAAAAAGAACAAGTATGAATTAAATACTCAAAAGAGGAAGAAAACTCCAAGAAGTATAAGTCCCTCTATTGACACAAGACCAAACGAGGATTATTTGCACAGACGCCTCCACCAATCGCAGTACTTTACATTCCCTTCGTGGTATGAGGCGTTTTCTTCATCCGGGGCAAACCAACGGAATTCCAAAAAGCTAATGTCT
>NC_090751.1:4565667-4568167 GCF_036898095.1 Palaemon carinicauda
TTACGAAAGAATGGAAACCGGAGTTGTTGGTTCATGGAGTAAGGTAGGAAGGAACGGAAACTTTCGTTATTTCAAAGGATAGCTGAATTGAGAGCTTGGAATAGAAATGGTAATATATATATATAGTATATATATATATATATATATATATATATTATATATATATATATATATATGTGTGTGTGTGTGTGTGTGTAAATATATATATATATATATATATATATATATATATATATATATATATATGTTTATATATAATGTGTGTATATATGTATATATATATATATATATATATATATATATATATATATATATATATATATATATACACGTATGTATATATATATATATATATATATATATATATATATATATATACTTATATATATATAGATATATATATACACACACATATATGAAACAAGCATATAACCAGAGGACCTCATTCATTTTGAAAGGTACTTGGCTATTGACAGACAAAAGCGTAATCTTCCTTACGATCGAGAAAAGAAAAATAGGTATAATAAAAGGCATACGCTTATATTAGCCTGAATAAATCACCATTTAGCAAGGACCCCATCTATGGGAAATATTCGTATTGGCCCTCGGGGAGTATAAAACCCGTAAGATATTTCCATTGTATAATACATCACTTGGAAATGACATACGCTCCGTCTTCCATCTTGTAATCCATCATCGATGGGCCCTGGGGGAAATTGATATCATTGTCAGGTAATATAATGACTTGAGTTAAAGTTATTAACATAACGTTTCAAAGGAAATAACCTCATTATAACAGCCAATTGAATAAAAATAGAAAGTTATTTTTTTACTTTGATATCTTCAAAAGCTACACGAGGTGAGAGCAGGTGAATATGACATTCTTTTATTAATTTTCAATATATAGTTTCAAAGAAAATTACTTCATTTCCATTGGTAATTAAATAAACTAGTAAATTATTTTTACCTTGATTTCTTCAAAGCTATACGAGGTGACAGAAAGTGAATATGATATTCTTTTGAAATTCTTAATATATAATTTCGAAGAAAATAACCTCATTTCTATTGTCAATTAAATAAACTAGAAAATTATTTTTACCTTGATTTCTTCAAAGCTACACGAGGTGGGAGAATGTGAATATGACATTTTTTTGGAAATTTTTAATATATAATTTCAAAGAAAATAACCCCATTGCAACTGCCAATTAAACAAACTAGAAAGTTATTTTTTGCCCTGGAGTTCCCCCAAAGCTACACGAGTTAAGAGAAGGCGAATATGACATTCTTTTGACGTTTTTCATATACCATTTCAAAGAAAATAACATCATTTTGATTGTCAAGTAACTAAATTAGAACGTTATTATGATACCACTGAAGTTATTAAAATGCCTTTTCAAAGAAAATAACCTGATTGCAAATGCCAATTAAATAATCTAGAAAGTTATTTTTTACCTGGATTTCCCCCAACGCTACACGAGTTAAGAAAAGATGAATATGACATTCTAATTACCATTCTAAATATGCCAAATTTCAAAGAAAATAACCTCATTGCAACTGCCAATTAAACAAACTAGACAATTATTTTTACCCTGGATTTCCCCCCAAAGCTACACGAGTTGAAGAGAAGGCGAATATGATATTCTTTTGACGTTTTACATATATCATTTCAAAGAAAATAACATCATTTCAATTGTCAGTTGAATAAACTACAAAGTTATTTTAATAGAAGGTAAATATGACATTCTTTTGGAGTTTTTAATATACTATTTCAAAGAAAATAACCACATTGCAACTGCCAATTAAACAAACTGGAAAGTTATTTTTACCCTGGATTTCCCCCAAAGCTACACGAGTTGAAGAGAAGGCGAATATGACATTCTTTTGAAGTTTTTGATATGCTATTTCAAAGAAAATAACCACATTTGAATTGTCAATTGAATAAACTACAAAGTTATTTTATGAGAAGGTGAATATGACATTATTTTGAAGTTTTTAATATACCATTTCAAAGAAAATAACCTCATTGCATCTGCCAATTAAACAAACCGGAAAGTTATTTTTACCCTGGATTTCCCCCAAAGCTACACGAGTTGAAGAGAAGGCGAATATGACATTCTTTTGAAGTTTGTAATATATTTCAAAGAAAATAACCTGATTGCAACTGCCAATTAACTAAATTAGAAAGTTATTGATAAACCATTGAAGTTTCTGATATACCATTTCCAAGAAAATAACCTCATTGCATCTGCCAATTAAACAAACCGGAAACTTATTTTTACCCTGGATTTCCCCCCAAAGCTACACGAGTTGAAGAGAAGGCGAATATGACATTCTTTTGACGTTTTTCATATACCATTTCAAAGAAAATAACCCCATTGCAACTGCCAATTATATAAACTATAAAGTTATTTTTACCTTGATTTCTTCAAAGCTATACTAGGTGAGAGAAGGTGAATATGACATTTCTTTGTAGTTCTTGATGTATATTTTCAAAGAAAAT
>NC_090751.1:4578167-4608167 GCF_036898095.1 Palaemon carinicauda
AGAAAAAAAAGTTAATCATACGATATTGTATAATTACTAATAAGGAATATGATATTACAGGAAATTATTATTCATAGAAATAGTTTCATGAGCCTGAAAACAATATATTTATGTTACGTAAACATTATGATACGTGTCAGTCATACTGAGTGGCTCCTTCATTTATGACCCCCCCCCCCCTACCAATAACTGCCTAGGACAATACCCCACTCCCTCCCCACCACACAAGTGCTGCCTGCCTGATTTGGCTGATTTGGTTGCTGTGGCCTGATTGGTCACGTCTCTGCCTGGTGTTTGCCAGTCGGGGGTCCGAGTCCCGCTCAGACTCATTAGTGCTATTAGTGTCTGCAACCTTACCATCCTTGTGAGCTAAGGTTGGGGGGTTTGGGGGAGCCTATAGGTCTATCTGCTGAGTCATCAGCAGCCACTGCCTGGCCCTCCCTGGCCCTAGCTTGGGTGGAGAGGAGTCTTGGGTGTTGATCATATAATATATGGTCAGTCTCTAAGGCATTGTCCTAATTGCTAGGGCAATGTCACTGTCCCTTGCCTCTGCCATTCATGAGCGACCTTTAAACATTTAAAATAACACTCTCATCATTGCATCCTTATTGGACTTTTGTTTTATTTCTACATGAAATGTAAGGAAGACATCTAAAATGTTTTCTAATGGTATGTAGATTTAATATCTATTGGCTTTATACTATATTTCATATAGGTATGTTTGATATACGATATATCTTGCACGTTCCTTCCATATTTGTGATTCTTATGGTTAATGGGACATAATTTATTAAACCATTCCAAATTTTCTCAGGTGAAGTTCGTTTTAAGTCTCTTTCAAAAAAGACAGTTTTCCTATCCCCTTCTGGCAATCTTTCCTCGTCAAAACATTTCACATTTTCTCTAGTGAAGTTCGTTTTAAGTTGCTTTCAAATAGTAAGACAGTCTTCCTATATCCTTTGGTAATCTTCCCAAGTCAAACCATTCCAAGTTTTCTCAGGTGAAGTTCGTAACCATCAGTGCTATAGATGTTAAAGTGATTTATTTTGATATTAAAGCATTCTTATCATAAATATTCATCATGAAATACATCTAATGAATACTACACTAGAAAACTAGGAAGTTGATCAGCTGAAATCGTGTGTTCGATCTAATTTAATCAAGATAAAAAGTTTCGTTAATGTCAAGAGCTGACTATTTAATCACCGGCTAGTGTTTCTGACTCCTCTTTCCGTTGTAATTAATTAGGACTTTTTTTTTATTGTCATTCTTTCGATTTTCTCGTTAATGATTATTGTGGATACATGTCGTAGTTCCTAAATTGTGATCTAGTGTGAAATCATATATACGTGCTGACATATATGTGCTTAATTACTTCGCATATAAGAAAGGTAAAAATTTGGTGAAAAAGCGATCTGTTATATAGTGGGCTGCCCTTTTGATTAGGAGACTCATTCATATTAATTCGTCTCTTCGTTAACTGAAAAAAAAAAATGATTTAGTTTCTAGATATATTGACTATACGTGATACGATCTGATATGAAAAATGGAAAAATGATATAGAGAATATGACAAGGTTACATTTTATATGGACTGCCCTTTTGATTAACAGATTCATCCATATTAATCCATCTCTTCCTTAACTGAAAAAAGGGAGAATTAATTGAACTAATCTCTAGCTAAATTGACCCTACGTGCTGCTAAAATATATATAAAAAAAGTGTCCCCGGTTTTTAGAACAGTATATTGAAAAATGTTAATTTTTTAATGAAGAAGACAACTGTTCAGAAAAGATACTTCAGAGACTACTGTATATGAAAAGGATTCCAAAGAAGAATTGTATCACATCTTTACAAGTCTCTCAGAGGTAAGACATATAACAAAGGTTTTAATCTGCATTACCTATTGACATGATATCTATGGAAAGTTTGAATGAGGTACAATCGTAATCAGTGCATAGTGATATATATATATATATATATATATATATATATATATATATATATATATATATATATATATGTATATGTATATATATATATATATATATATATATATATATGTATGTATATATATATATATATATATATATATATATATATATATATATATATATATATGTATATATATATATATATATATATATATATATATATATATGTATGTATATATATATATATATATATATATATATATATATATGTATATATATATATATATATATATATATATATATATATATATATATATATATATATATGTATGTATATATATATATATATATATATATATATATATATATATATATATATATATATATATGTATATATATATATATATATATATATATATATATATATATATATATATATATATATATATATATATATATATATGTATATATATATATATATATATATATATATATATATATATATGTATGTATATATATATATATATATATATATATATATATATATATATATATATATATATATGTATATATATATATATATATATATATATATATATATATATGTATGTATATATATATATATATATATATATATATATATATATATATATGTATATATATATATATATATATATATGTATATATATATATATATATGCCTATATATATTTATATGTATATATATATATATATATATATATATATATATGTATATATATATATATATATATATATATATATATATATATATATATATATATATATATATGCCTATATATATTTATATGTATATATATATATATATATATATATATATATATATATATATATATATATATATGTATATATATATATATATATATATATATATATATATATATATATTTAAATATATGTGTGCGTATATATATATATATATATATATATATATATATATATATATATATATGTGTGTATATATATATATATATATATATATATATATATATATATATATATATGTATTAGTATATATAGATATATATTTATATGTATATATATATATATATATATATATATATATATATATATATATATATATCTTCATCGATCACAAAAGTAAAGGCTGATATATGACTAAAGACTGTATCTGCTGCTTAGTATGATTCCTACTCGTTGATTAAAAAAAAAAAAAAAAAAAAACGTGAAATGGACGAGTTCCAGGAAGGGGAGTAATCAATTACAGCGGTTTGATCAGGTTGAATTCTCTCTCTCTCTCTCTCTCTCTCTCTCTCTCTCTCTCTCTCTCTCTCTCTCTCTCTCTCTCTCTCTCTCTCAGTAATGAGAATTTCCATCCAATGGAAACGGATCAAAGAAATAAGACATCATTATGTTCAGGTGACAGACAGTATTCGCTCCATCTTTTTTTTTTTTTTTTTTTTTGAAATGTTTTTCAAGAGTTATATAGATTATTCAAATTAATTTTTATTTTTTTGAATCTTGAAATGATGTTTTCCAGGAGTTATATAGATTTTTCAAATTACTTTTTCCTTTTCTCATAAAACTGGATACGTCAATTGATCAGTCACGAAATGCGAGAATCTTAATTCAAGATGGCACTGTTCATAGCATCTTGCATTCGGATCATCATAAAATTTTAGAAACATTTAGGAACGACTGAGGCTATTCTTAGGAGATAGTAATATGGTTTTTTCATTCGTGTGTCGTGTTTCGAGCTATTTTTAGTTATTTTAATAAAAAAATCAGTTCCCTAACTTCCAATTCTAAAAAGTGTGTTGTCCAAAGTAAGATGATGGTTATCGTAGCTTAGACCAACCTCGGACCTTATGCCTAATATATATGTTGATTAAATCAACAGTAATCCTAGTCCATATTAACCAATACAGAGGTCAGTTTAGCTCCAATTGGCCAACCTATAACTACTCTTATTTATTTTAATCGAAAATCAGTCCTAACACCCAATTCTAAAAATTTTGTAGGTCAAAAATAGGATTTGTATTCTAGCCTAAACCAACTTCGGACATCATGCCTAATATATATGTTGATTAAATCAACAGTAATTCTGGTCCATATTGACCAATAGAGGTCAGTGAAGCTCCAATTGGCTAACCCATAACTATTATTAGTTATTTTAATCGAAAATCAGTCCTAACACCCAATTCCAAAAATTGTGTAGGTCCAAAGTAAGAAGACTTGTATCATAGCCTAAACCAACCTCGGATATTATGCCTAATGTATATGTTGATTAAATCAACAGTAATTCTGGTCTATATCAGCAAACAGAGGTCAGTAAAGCTCCCATTGGCTAATCCATAACGAAATGCTATTGGGGAGAAAGGTTCTATATTACAGTAGACTATAGTGAAATTATTCTATTCTTTTTTTAATCCTCCAGTTTTCCATCAATAAAACCTTATTTTTCAGATGAAGATATAATACTGTAGATGGTACAGGTATATATTTTTCTCTTTCATCTTACACTCCTAAGATGTTTTTGGCTTTTCAATTCGGTCGCCTAACGCTGATGGTCGAACTATTCAACCATCGATAATTACTTCGTCTTGAGCTGAGTAAGTGACAGAGGGAGAGATCATTGTTGAGTTCCTAGTCTTCTATTTCTTGCTTTTACATTTCCTTTTATTTCTTGATGTCGGGAGATAGTTCCTCCTTTCACTTTCCTATTATACTTTTGAAATAAAATTACGGGCATCTTTCTGAGTGTGAATACATTCTGGCACTTTCTAGTCTTCTATCTTGCTTTTACATTTGTTTTTAATTCCTATTTTTGAGAGATAAGTTTTCTTTTCATTTTCCTATTATACTTTTTGAAATAAACTAATGGACAGCTCTATGAGTCTGAGCACATTCTGGCACTTTCTAGTCTTCAATTTCTAGCTTTTGCAATTCTTTTATTGTCGAGAGATAATTCTTCCCTTCACTCTCCTATTATACTTTTTGAAATAAACTTCAGGGTAGTTATATGATTGAAGGCACATTCTGGCACAAAGATACCTTAATAAAAAGCGAACCACCCACACAGGCTGTTAGGAATACAATACACATTGGCTTGGCTGTATTCTGTTAGGAGCACAATACACGTTTGCTTGGCTGTATAAAAGACTTGCAATATAATTGACTCTAACACGTAAATGAAATCGACTATTATTCCCATTCACTGTTTTCAATAATATTTCTTTCATCACAGTTCCCAGGATTAAACCCTACAACATTAACTTTTATTTAAATGTTATTCCACATAAATAATAATAATAATAATAATAACAACAACAACAACAACAACAACAATAACAATGATGATGATGATGATGAAAATGATAAAAAAAAGATAATAATAATAATAATAATAATAATAATAATAATAATAATAATGACAACAACAGCAACAACAGCAACAACAACAACAACAACAACAACAGCAACAACAACAACAACAGCAACAACAACAACAACAACAACAATGATAATAATAATACTATCGTCACCTTCATTGCTAAGTCCATCCTTAAATAATACCTGGAATACAATGAGAATCTGAGTAATAAAATTTCCGCTTTGAAAACACTTTTACGTATTCCAAAAGCGTCAGACATTGTTGGTTATTCAACATTTTCACTGTCTGATGCACACGTAGTTAATACCCCCCAAAAATTAAAATAATGAGGTACAAATTTTATTCATTTATGGTATTGTCTAGCCAAAACTACGTATATAATATATACAATATGAAGGTCGCTTATGAATGGCAGAGGCAAGGGACAGTGACATTGACCTAGCAATCAGGACAATGCCCTAGAGACTGACCATATATTATATGATCAGCGCCCAAGCCAACTCTCCACCCAAGCTAGAACCAGGGCGGGCAAGGCAGTGGCTGCTGATGAATCAGCAGAAAGACCCATAGGCTCCCCGAAAGCCCCCAACCTTAGCTCTCAGGGATGGTAAGGTTGCAGACACTAATGGCACTAACAAGTCTGCGTGGGACTCGAACCCCAGTCTGGCAAACACCAGGCAGAGACGTTACCAATCAAGCCACAGTCTCCATAATAGGATAAAAACGTTAATGATTGGATATAAAAGAAAAAAAAATATTCATACGATACTGCATAATTAATGATAAGGAATATGACATTACAGGAAATTGTTATTCATAGAAATGGTTTCATGAGCCTGAAAAAACAATATATTCACGTTACGTGAACATTATGATACGTGTCAGTCATACTGAGTGGCTCCCTCATTTATGACCTCCCCCCCCCCCCACCCACCAAGAACTGCCTAGGGCAATGCCCCACTCCCTCCCCACCCCCAAGTGCTGCCTGCCTGATTTGGCTGATTTGGTTGCTGTGGCCTAATTGGCAACGTCTCTGCCTGGCGTTTGCCAGTCGGGGGTTCGAGTCCCTCTCAGACCCGTTAGTGCCATTAGTGTCTGCAACCTTACCATCCTTGTGACTTAAGGTTGGGGGCTTTGATGGAGCCTATAGGTCTATCTGCTGAGTCATCAGCAGCCACTGCCAGGCTCTCCCTGGTCCTAGCTTGAGTGGAGAGGAGTCTTGGGCGCTGATCAAATATTATATGGCCAGTCTCTAGGGCATTGTCCTAATTGCTAGGGCAATGTCACTGTCCCTTGCCTCTGCCATTCATGAGCGACCTTTAAACCTTTGAAATGACATTCTCATCATTGTATCCGTATAGGACTTTTGTTTCATTTCTACGCCAAATGTAAGGAAGACATCTAAAATGATTTCTAATGGTATGTTGATTTAATATCTAGTGGCTTCATACTATATTTCATATAAGTATGTTTGATATACGATATATCTTCCACGTTCTTTCCATATTTGTGATTCATATGATTAATAGGATATACATTATTAAACTAGTGAATCGAGTACGCTAATGTCTGTCCAATAAAAGGGCTTATAATAAAATGACTAATGAAGCCATTATTATTATTATTATTATTATTATTATTATTATTATTATTATTATTATTATTATTTTCATTATTATTATTATTATTATTATTATCATTATTATTATAATTATTATTATTATTATTATTATTATTATTATTATTATTATTATTATTATTATCATTATAAATTTTATTATCATCATCATTATCATCATCATTAGTTTTGTTATTATCTCCTGACCGCATCAAATATCAATTCTTGGAAAAAAAAATATTTGCGAGATTGTTGCTTCCCTCCAAAAAATACTTGAATGCACTTCGAGAATAATTAATATGCAAACAAAGGAGGAGGGCTTCAATTCCAGTCTTCTAAAAAGATGTGCAATGTTATTGGAACAATGCCTTTGTTTCCTTTCAAGTCAGTCGAATGGAAGATTTCCTTGATGATGTTTTGCTAAAGTTTTTGAGGGAAAGCGGGACGAACTTCTCTGTTGATCGTATGAACTCTTTGGGAATTATTATTATTATTATTATTATTATTATTATTTTTATTATTATTATTATTATTATTATTATTATTATTATTTGTAGTAGTAGTAGTAGTAGTAGTAGTAATAGTAGTAGAAATAATATTATTATTATTATTATTATTAGTAGTAGTAGTAGTAGTAGTAGTAGTAATATGTTTTCTTTTTTAGTTATTATTATTATTAGTAGTAGTAGTAGTAGTAGTAGTAGTAGTATCATTATTATTACTAGCTAAGCTACAAACATAGTTGGAAAAGCAAGATGCTATAAGCCCAAGAGCTCCAACAGTGAAAAATAGTCCAGTGAGGAAAAGAAATAAGGAAATTGATAAACGATATAAGAAGTAATGAACAATTAAAATGAAATATTTTAAAAACATCAACAACACTGAAACAGATAATTCATATATAAACTGTAAAAAGACTTATGTCAGACTGTTCAACCTAAACACATTTTTGGCAGGTTTGAACTTTTTAAGTTCTACTGATTCAACTACCCGATTAGGAAGATCATTCCACAACTTGGTCACGGCTGGAATAAAACTTCTAGAATACTGTGTAGTATTAGCCTCGTGGTGGAGAAGGCCTAACCATTAGAAATACAAAGGACTCCAAATACAATACATCTGGATTAAATAAGACACAAATACTGGCCTCCACAAGGTACTAAAAGAGTTAGAAGACCCCGGCCTACATGGCTGATGACCATGAAGCGTTAAGTAGATGATAAATGGAAAAATATTGAATTAAAAAGGTCAAGATATAAACGACTGGTAAAATATTTAAATAAGACACAAATTCTGTCCTTCACCTGGTACTTAAACAGTTGGAAGACCCAGGCCTACATGGCTGATGACTATGAAGCGTGAAGTAGATGATGAATGGGGAAATATTAAATTAAAATGCTCAAGATATAAACGACTGGTGAAATATTTACATAAGACACAAATACTGGCTTACACAAGGTACTAAAAAAGTTGGAAGACCCAGGCCTACATGGCTAATGAAAGCGTGAAGATGATGAATGGAGAAATATTAAATTAAAAAGCTCAATATAAAGACTACTAGCAATATATGTAAATAAGGCACAGCTACTGGCTTCCACGAGGTACTAAAAGAGTTGGAAGACCCAGGCCTACATGGCTGATGACTATGAAGTATGAAGTAGATGAAGAATGGAGCAATATTAAATTAAGAAGCTCAAGATATTTTACGATTGGCGAAATATTTAAATAAGACACAAATACTGGCCTTCACCAGGTACTAAAAGAGTTGGAAGACCCAGGCCTACATGGCTATTGACTATGAAGTATGAAGTAGATGATGAATGGAGAAATATTAAATTAAAAAGCTCAAGATATAGACGACTGACGAAATATGTAAATTCAAGAATGGATTTTTTTGACAGCTTTGCATCGGAGAATATTATTTTTTAAACTATGAAACGTGAAGTATATGATGAATGGTGAAATATTAAATTAAGAATTTCAAGATATAGACGACTGGTGAAAAATGTATATTCAAGAATGGATTTTTTTGACAGCTATACATCGGAGAACAGTATCTTTTTAATGTAATGTTGAACTATTAAATCCATGCTACGTTGATATTCAATAAAGAGTTACCTATCATTGACATCATTCCAGGTAAATCTACGGCTGGAATATACTCCATATAAATAAATGAACAGATTATACGAAGTTACAGAACCTACAAATAAAATCATTATCGTTAATTCATACTTGCATATTTGATCTTTGAAATCCTTGAGTATACTAAAAACAATTTATTAAAAAATTTCTATAATAAATATTCGTAATTCAATTTTTATATCCAGAACATTTACAAAATATTATTCAACGTGAAAAAAAGATTCCATTAAATGTCATACATAGACTCTGTACCATGACCTTCCACTGTCTTGGATTAGAGTTCTCCTGCTTTGTGGACTTGAGGGTACACTCGGGTACACTTCCTTCTGTTTTTTTTTTAAGTTTTTATAGTTTGTATATGAAAGATCAAATTTAATGTTATTACTGTTCTTTGTATATTATATTTTATTTGTGTATCATTTCTCTTGTTTCCTTGTATCCTTTCCTCGCTGGGCTATTTTTTTCCGTTGGAGCTCTTGGGCTTATAGCATCTTGCTTTTCTAACTAGGGCTGTAGCTTAAGTCATAATAATAATAATAATAATAATAATAATAATAATAATAATAATAATAATAATAATAATAATAATAATAATAATAATAATAATAATAATAATAATACCTAATCATTCTTTTTAGTTTTGTTATTCGCATATTCCGATATTTTTCTATAAATAATTTAGAGATGAAAGAGAAATATTAAAAGAAAAAAAATGTTAGGAAGTGCCAGAGACATTCATTATTTACTAAAACTATTCTGTGTAATTTGATATACTTTTTATACAATATATTTTATATCTAATCTTCAATTCCATATTTTCATCTTTATCGTAAAAACCTTAATAATTTTCCATTATTCAATTTCTTCCATCGTCCTTCCAATATTAACTGTTAAATTTCTCATTTATAATTGGCAACTCTGTTTATCTTTAATATGTTTTTTTTTTCTCGATAATGCATTCACATTTATAATAGCTTGATATTAGAAAATATATTTCTATACTCCAAATATACAGCCACAGACCTTACAATTGAATATTTGTAATAATCAATTTATACATTTAGCAACTCTCTATTTACCTTTAATATATTTTTTTCTCGATTATATATTCACACTTATAGTAACTACATATCATAAAATACATTCCTACAGTCAGTATATGCAGCCACACAGACTGATAAATAGCTACCTAGTATGATGAATTTATACCTTATATTTAGCAACTCTCTATTTACCTTTAATATATTTATTTTCTCGATTATATATTCAAACTTATAGTAACCACATATCATGAAACACATTCTTGCTGTCCGTATATGAAGCCACATAGACTGATAAATAACTAGCTTATATTTAGGAACTCTCTATATATCTTTAATATATTTTTTCTCGATTATATATTCAAACTTATAATAACTTCGTATCAGGAAACACATTCCTACACTCCTTTAATGAAGCTACGCAGACTCTGATAACTAGCTACGTCGAATAATGAATTGGTACATTGTCAAATGTCAAGAGTTTGAGTTTTTAATTGCCAATCAATCACAAAGACTCTGATTCATTGATTAATGAGACCTTTTAGTCTTTGTTCGTTCGTAGTACAGGTTGGTCATAATTATCATTTATGTTAATCTATTTTTAATGAATGTAAAGAATGTATAAGACATTTACGAGCGTGCGTTCATGAATAGGTACATGCGTACACACAGACAAAGATTCAGGGTCGTGAGAGAGAGAGAGAGAGGAGAGAGAGAGAGAGAGAGAGAGAGAGAGAGAGAGAGAGAGAGAGAGATCTAATTTCAAAATGGACATTATATAAATATTTATATAAATCTATCCTATTTCCAAATTTACCACATTATTCATGAGAGAGAGAGAGAGAGAGAGAGAGAGAGAGAGAGAGAGAGAGAGAGAGAGAGAGAGAGAGAGAGAGAGAGAGAGAGAAATATAATTTCAAAATGGGTATTATATAAATATTTATATATATCTCTCTTATTCACAAATTGACCACATTATCCAACAAAGAGAGAGAGAGAGAGAGAGAGAGAGAGAGAGAGAGAGAGAGAGAGAGAGAGAGAGAGAGAGAGATCTAATTTCAAAATGGGCATTATATAAATATTTAGATATTTGTGTCCTATTCCCAAATTTACCACATTATCCAACAGCGAAAGAGAGAGAGAGAGAGAGAGAGAGAGAGAGAGAGAGAGAGAGAGAGAGAGAGAGAGAGAGAGAGAGAGATCTAATTTCAAAATGGGCATTATATAAATATTTAGAAATCTCTCTTATTCCCAAATTTACCACATTATCTAACAGCGATGGAGAGAGAGAGAGAGAGAGAGAGAGAGAGAGAGAGAGAGAGAGAGAGAGAGAGAGAGAGAGAGAGAGAGAGAGAGGATGTAATAAATATAGGAAAAACAGCACTTCTAGTAATGGAGGGTCATCTCGAATAGACTTTCTCTTGTTCAGACGAAAAAAAAGGAGAATTGTCTGGCTGCAATCAATATTACAATGATTTTCTTTTGTTGTAACTCAGAAAACTTAGGAGATTGTTTCATATAGAAAGTATCCACTATACAGGAGGACTAAATGTTATGATATTATTATTATTATTATTATTATTATTAAATGGTAAGCTAAAACCCTAGTTGGAAAAGCGGGATGCTTTAAGCCCAGAGGCCCCAACAGGGAAAATAGCCCAGTGAGGAAAGCAAATAAAGAAAAATAGAATATTTTAAGTATAGTAACAACATTAAAATAAATATTTCCTATAAACACTATAAAAATTTCAACAAAACAAGAGGAAGAGAAACTAGATAGAACTGTGTGCCCGAGTGTACCCTCAAGCAATTTTTTTGACAAAACAATAGCAGAATATTCCTCATAATCATTAAAGATCTCTGTAAGGTGTTAATTCTATAATTCAAACAATAATACATTTGCTCAAAAAAAGTCATTAATTTCTAGTAATAGTTTTCTCAATTTCTGAATTTGAGATACTCAGCTATTATAATAATGTATACCAATAAAGGACCGGGTTTAAAAACTCTAATATAGATCTTTCAGTTGTAAGAGAATAATATGTGAGTCTTTTCTTTTTCTTTTAATGTTACCGTCCATTACGGATGAGAAATACTTAAGAAGAATCTTAAACTTTAACCTCTGATATTTCAGTGGATTTTATCGATAGAAAGGTTCCAAAGGACACAATGGCTTTTATCGCTGTGAAGAGAAAAATATCATACACAAATGGGAAGGGTAAAGAATCAGATAAAAATATTTTTCCAAACTTCTTTCTGTTTTGTTATGCTGGGTCTTATACACTGTTGAAAATTCACGGTAAAATAACTTTTGGAATTAACCATTTTGTATTCGAGTAGAGGTTAGCAATGGGCTCGCTATATTCGTAAATCTTTACCAAGAAGAAAAGGGATTATGTAATTGCTCACCTGATTTAAACCTATTTACCGCATAAGAAACGTGCCTTAAAAACGGTACAAATCCTGGAATGAATTTTGCAAGGCATTTGCCGTTTTAAAAACGGATATATTGACGTAAAGGAGTAATATTACCGTCACCAACCGGTGAAAGATAATAACAAAGTCGGGTAAAAATTACGGTCGCCTGTATTTTACTGAAATACGGCTACGAACAGTATATTTTTACGGAAAATTTATGATTAAATTTACGATTTTCTTTAACAGTGTACGGATTCAGTTAAAACTATTTTTCCAAATTACCTTCTGTTTTTTTATACTGGGTCTTATACACTTAAAATTCGCCGTAAATATACGGCAAAAATTCTGGTATAATTGTTGCAATGCATTTTCCGTTTTAAAAACTGATATATTGGCGTAAAAGAGTAATATTACGGTCACCAATCGGTGAAAGATAATAACAAAGTAAGGTAAAAATTACGGTCACCTGTATTTTACTGAAATACGGCTGAGAACAGTATATTTTTACGCAGAATTTCCGATTAAAATTACGGTTCTTTTTTAAATTTTGCCGTAAAAAAAGGTAAAATCCTGGAATAAATGTTTGTCAGACATTTACCATTTTAAAAACGGATATATTAACGCAAAGGAGTGATATTAAGGTCACCAACCCGTAAAAGATAATAACAAAGTAGGGTAAAAATTACGGTGATCTGTATTTTACTGAAATACGGCTGAGAACAGTATATTTTTACGGAAAATTTGATTAAATTTACGATTTTTTTTTCAACAGTGTAGGGATTCAGTTAAAACTATTTTTTCCAAATTACCTTCTTTGTTATGCTGGGTCTTATACACTTAAAATTCGCCGTAAAAAACAGCAAAAATCCTGGAATAAATGTTGCAAGGCATTTACCGTTTTAAAAACGGATATATTGACGTAAAGGAGTGATATTACGGCCACCAAGTGGTAAAAACATAATAAAGTAGGGTAAAAATTACGGTCCCCTGTATCTTACTGAAATACGGCTGAGAACAACATATTTTACGGAGAATTTCCGATTAAAATAAGGCTTTTTTTACAGTGCACCTGTTGAGGAGTAAGAGAGAAGCAATGTGTTATTGTGGATTTATGATGAGGGCCTAAAGTTAAAATGGAATCATATAAACAAGTGCAGTCAGTACTATATTATTATTATTATTATTATTATTATTATTATTATTATTATTATTATTATTATTAATACTAGCTAAGCCACAACCCTATTTGGAAAAGCAAGATACTATAAGCCCAAGGGCTCCAACATGGAAAAATATCCCAGTGGGTAAACGAAATAAGAAAATAAATAAACGATATAAGAAGTAATGAACAATTAAAATAAAATATTTCAAAAACATTAACAACATTAAAACAGATATGATCTATAAAATCAAATCTACAAACGCTGCTATAGTTATTCTCCCAATTCACTTTCAATCGACATCCAAGCATTTAAGTCATTCAATATGGGCTAAGCCTATAAATCTTGTTCAAATTAAATGCAGAGATGCTTTAAGCCTTCTGTTGATATTGAGATTGAAGCTTGCAATACCCATGTAGGTCTTTGCTGTGAGAATCTAATGGTGCCCAACGTTGTTGAAAATTTGCCGTAAAATAAAAAAAAAAAAACTTGAAAATTGGCCGTAAAATAAAAAAAAAACTTGAAAATTTGCCGTGAATTTAAAAAAAACAAAAACTTGAAAATTGGCCGTAAAAAAAAAGAACACTGTTGAAAATTTGCCGTAAAAAAACACTGTTGAAAGTTTGCCTTAAAAAAAACACGGTTGAGAATTTGCCGTAAAAAAAACAACTGTTGAAAATTTGCCGTAAAAAAAAGACTGTTGAAAGTTTGCCGTAAAAAAAAAAAAAATCCTGGAATAAATGTTGCCAGACAATTACTGTTTTAAAATCGGATATATTGATGTAAAGGAGTGATATTACGGTCACCAACCCGTCACTGATAGTAACACAGTAGGGTAAAAAATTTCGGTCGCCTGTATTTTACTGAAATACGGCTGAGAAAAATATATTTTTTATAGAGAATTTCCGATTAGAATTACGGTTCTTATTGAGAATTTGCCGTAAAAAAAAAAGGTAAAAGTCCTGGATTAAATGTTGCCAGACAATTACTGTTTTAAAATCGGATATATTGATGTAAAGGAGTGATATTATGGTCCCCAACCCTTCAAAGATAATAAGAAAATATGGTAAGAAATTATGGTCGCCTGTATTTTACTGAAATACGGCTGAGAACAATATATTCTTACAGAGAATTTCCGAGTAAAATTACGGTTCTTTTTTTAAAATTTGCCGTAAAAGAAGGTAAAAATCCTGGAATAAATGTTGCCAGACATTTACCGTTTTAAAAACGGATATATTGATGTCACCAACCCTTCAAAGATAATAAGAAAATATGGTAAGAAATTATGGTCTCCTGTATTTTACTGAAATACGGCTGAGAACAATATCTTTTTACAGAGAATTTCCGATTAAAATTACGGTTCTTTTTAACTGTGTAGTATAAAGGCGGGTTTACGCGGTCGAACGGTTCGTCGAACGCGGTTCAACAGACAAATGTTTGAGGTTATGCTCAAACGTTTAAATGGGGTATTTGGTTGTCGATCACGTTCGTCGAACTGTTCGAAGAAAGTCTGTTCTAGCCTGACTTTTGTGGGCGGGGCTTCATTATCCACAAACCTTATGCCTTTGTGGCTGATTCCACATCTTCTAACCGCTTGACAAGCAGGTTCGACAACCGGGTTCGACGGGCCGTTTGTCTGTGTAAAACCCCGCTTAAGACTTTTATATTCACTGTTGAGTTTCAGCTTGATTTTTTTTTAATTCTAAAATGATGGCATGAGATATTTTAGTTTTATTTCGAAATTAAATCTTGTGATACTTTATTCTAAAATAACTGCATTTGATTTTTTGTTTTATTCTATGATTTAGGTGTGATATTCAATTTTATTCTAAATTGACAGCAGGTGACATTTTAGTTTTATTCAAAGATTATAGCGTGTGACATTTTAATTTTATTCTAAAATGACATGTGACCTTTTAGTTGTATTCTAACATTACAGAATGTGACATATTAGTTTCATTCTAAAACGACACCAAGTATTTAATTTTTTTCAAAAATTACATCATGTACATAAGTTTTAGTCGTTAATTTTAGGCCTAAAATCAAAATTATCTAATGCAATTGAATAAGGATATAATAAAAGATTATAGCGAGTGACATTTTAATTTTATTCTAAAATGACATGTGACCTTTTAGTTGTATTCTAATATAACAGCATATGCCATATTAGTTTCATTCTAAAACGACACCAAGTATTTAATTTGTTTCAAAAATTACATCATGTACATAATTTTTAGTCGTTAATTGTAGCCCTAACATCAAAATTATATAATACAATTGAATAAGGATACGACATACATGTTTTCACCATTTCTAATTTCCAAGGGGCTTCAAGTTGTTCTCTGAATCATTAATATCAAACTATTGTTCCTCTCCTTCTCACCCCTTTAGAATGCTAAGCATTACAGTTCAAACAATAAGACATTTGCTCAAAGCAAATCATTAGTTTCTCGTATGGTTATGGTGGCCGATGCAGTAACGTCCCTGACTGGTGATCGCCAGACTGGGGTTAGAGTCCCACTCAAAGTCGATAGTTCCTTTGGTCGCTGTAATCTCATCATCCTTGTGAACAAAGGATGAGGGATTTGGGAGAGCCTGTATTATTATTATTATTATTACTTGCTAAGCTACAACCCTAGTTGAAAAAGCAGAATGCTATAAGCCCAGGGGCTCCAACAGGGAAAATAGCTCAGTGAGGAAAGAAAACAAGGAAAAATAAAATATTCTAAGAAGAGCAACAATATTAAAATAAATATCACTTTATAAACTATAAAAACTTTAACAAAACAAGTGGAAGAGAAATAAGATATAAGATAGTGTAGGTCTATCTTCAGCCATTGCCTGGATCTCCTTGATCCTAGCTTGGGTGGAGAGGGGCCCTGGGCACTAATCATATGTATATGATCAGTCACTAGGGCATTGTCCTGCTTGATAGGGCAATGTCACTGTTCCTTGCTTCTGCCATTCATGAGCGGCCTTTAAACATTTTAATAGTTTCTTCGTATTAACTCAACAATAGAAACTATGAATTTAAAGAGTCCCACTCACAGTCGATAGTTCCTTTGGTCGCTGTAACCTCATCATCCTTGCGAACAAAGGATGAAGGATTTGGGAGAGCCTGTAGGTCTATCTTCAGCCATTGCCTGGACCTCCTTGATCCTAGCTTGGGTGGAGAGGGGGCTTGGGCACTGGTCATATGTATATGCTCAGTCTCTTAGGCAGTGTCTTGCTTAATAGGCAAATTCACTATCCCTTGCCTCTACGATTCATGAGCTGTCTTTAAACATTTTAATAGTTTTCTTGTATTAACTCAACAATAAAACCTATGAATTCAAAATTTTCAGCTCTAGCTATTTTGCCCTGTTGGATCCCTTGGGCTTGTAGCATCTTGCTTTTCCAACTAAGGTTGTATCTTGGCTAATAATAATAATAATAATAATAATAATAATAATAATGAATTTAAAATATTCAGTTTTAGCTATTTTTCCCTGTTGGAGCCCTTGGGCTTGTAGCATCTTGCTTTTCCAACTAAGGTTGTATTTTGGCTAATAATAATAATAATAATAATAATAATAATAATAATAATAATAATAATAATAATAATATTGCATTAGAATAATGTATATCAATAAAAGACCCGAGTTTAGATACTCTAATATAGATCCTCTAATTATAAGAGAATAAGAATTGTTACCCCATTCTAATCTAGTTATGCCATCCTGGAGCAGACAAAAGGCTATTCAGATGTTCATAACCAAATTAAATACTTCTTGGTATCTGTAAAGCTAAATTGGATTGGCTTCCAAGTGCGTAAACGTAGTCTAGTATTTCCTAGTATCGTTTTAATTTCAATATTCTGATAGTAATCATGAGTATCATTTTTTTTTTTTTTTTTTTTTTTAATAAGTACGTAAGTTACAGATCCTAAATTGATCGTTTTCAAGTGTGTAAACGTAGACTAGTATTCCCTAGCATCGTTTTAATTTCAATATTCTGATAGTGATCATAAGTATCATGATTTTATATACTTTTATTATGAAAATAAGTAAGAACTTACAGATCCTAAATGTATCGTTTTCAAGTGCGTAAACGTAGTCTAGTATTTCCGAGTATCGTTTTAATTTCAATATTCTGATGGTGATCATAAGTATCAAAATTTTATTTATCTTTATTATGGAAATAAGTAAGAACTTACAGATCCTAAATTGATCATTTTCAAGTGCGTAAACGTAGACTAGTATTTGCTAGTATCGTAGTATCGTTTTAATTTCAATATTCTGATAGTGATCCTAAGTATCGTAATTTTGATTTTTCTTTATTATGAAAATAAGAATAAAGTTACAGATCCTAAATTAATCGTTTTTAAGTGCGTAAACATAGTCTAGTATTTCCTAGTATCGTAGTATCGTTTTAATTTTGATATTCTGATGGCTATCATAAGTATCATAATCTTAATTTATCTTTATATGGAAATAAGTACGGAGTTATACTAAATGTATCGTTTTCAAGTGCGTAAACGTAGTCTAGTATTTGCTAGTATCGTAGTATCGTTTTAATTTCAATATTCTGATGATGATCATAAGTATCATAATTTTATCTATTTTTATTATGAAAATAAGAATAAAGTTACAAATCCTAAATTGATCGTTGAAATTGAAGTCGGAGCCAACTATTAGATTGTGCTACCAAGAGATGATCACCTACTTCTCGTCAAACTAGATCTCGACCTTAACTTTCAGTCGAGTTTCAACTTCAACCACGACCTCAACAGAACTCCAGGGGACTTCAGCAATGGTATGTCCACAGGTTAGCTATTAGAGTAGGCATATTGGAACTGTTTCTCGTTTGCATATTCTCACTTAAATGTTTAGAATTTCATATAAAATTAAAACTAAGAAAACTTTCGAATATAAAATTATTCACCACAATATTTCAAGAATTATTTTTACGCAGTTTTGCGTTGACCAGCTAAACTTTGTATCAATTAAATAGAGATTTCTTAAACTAATCAATGAAATTAAGTATAAATTATCAGATCTAATATTTGTTGTGCTGATATAGGTTAAATAGAAACTTTTACAGGAAGTTTCCTTTCGACTAAGGATTTACTCCGTGTAATCAACATTTTCAAAAAATTTATGATTTTCATGATTATGAAGTAGTTAAGTTCCTTTGGAAGAATAAGACACTAAATTAAACTCTCAAATGTAAAAACTTCTTGATTATGAGATAGTTAATTTTCTTTGCAAAAACATAGAAAATAATCTAAACTCTCAGATGCAAAAATTCACGGCGTTAAAGCACTTATATAACTACTTTTTGGTATGAGTTTTTGCTACGAAAAAAGAGGAAGACGCTTAAGGGAGAAAAACTTTCGTGAACATAAGGCGCTAAGAGGGTTGATATGTGCTCCTCTAAACATTCTAATATTTCTTGTGAGTCGTAATATTAAATCCACAAGAGCTTGCTGCATCATCCAAGTAGGAAATTACTTCCATAATCCGTTCACTTTTCCACGAATTTAAGCCGAATGTCATCCCACTTAGGAAGATTTTATATTTCTTATAAGTTGTAGTAGTGAATCCACAAAGACTCCCTGTAACTTCCAGGTGAAAGATTATGTCGATAATCTTTCAACTTTTCCGGGAATTTTATCTGAAGGTCAGTCGTCCTACTTTGAAGAGGAAACGGACGCTGTGGCCTGATTGATAACGTCTCTGGATATATATATATATATATATATATATATATATATATATATATATATATATATATATATATATATACATATATATATATATATATATATATATATATATATATATATATATATTTATATATATACATATATATATATATATGTATATATATATATATATTTATATATATATACATATATATAAATATATATATATATATATATATATATATATATATAGGTGTTTGCCAGTCGGGGGTTCGAGTCCCGCTCAGACTCGTTAGTGCCATTAGTGTCTGCAACCTTACCATCCTTGTGAGCTAAGGTTGGGGGCTTTGATGGAGCCTATAGGTCTTATCTCCTGAGTCATCAGCAAACACTGCCTGGCCCTCCCTGGTCCTAGCTTGGGTGGAGAGGAGGCTTGGGCGCTGATCATATAATATGGTCAGTCTCTAGGGCATTGTCCTGATTACTAGGGCAATGTCACTGTCCCTTGCCTCTGCCATTCATGAGTGACCTTTAAACCTTTAAACCTTTAATGTAAAAATATAGGATCCTTAAGATCCTGTGTCCCAAGGACGTGATCAAGCGCCTGGTTCCTAACCAGGATTCATAACTGAAGTTTAGAAGTGCCCCGATACTATACATTATTCTGGAAGTTTTATTCCAGCTATGACCACACAGTGGAATGTTCTTTCGAATCAGGCAAGTTGATATTTTGGAATTTTACCAACTCAAACTGGCAGAGAATGTTATTATGTTGAACAGGCTGACATACTCTAAGTCCCTCTTCAAAGTTTATATATGACAGATCTATTTTAATATTGTTACCGATATTAAATTATTTTATATGTGTTGATCGTAAATCAAAAAAAGAAAGGCAGTTATTGTATCAAAAAATATCCCAAAATCGGTATGTAAATCATTCTATATTTTTCCAAAGATCTAAAGGTATATAAATAAGTACCAAACATTATATAATGTTTCTCTCAAAAGGGTGCTTTAATCATGGTTGCACAATGTTTCACAACTGACAACATGATTGACAGGTCTAATGGCCTCCATAGTAGTAAATATTAATCACTTTATTCAAAGTAATTTTCTGGCAACATTAGTAGTTATCTGTAAAGAGGGAAAAACTTTAAATTTAACCTCTGATTTTAATACTTCCAATGTTCATTTCTTCTCTGGTACACCAACCTTGGCACTGGCTCTCCTCCAGACAGGAATAGACAGTTTATGGAAACAGTAGTAGTTATCTATAAAAAGGGACTAACATTAAATTTAACCTCTGGTTTTAATCCTTCCTATGTTTATATTTTCTCTGATACACCAACCTTGGCACTGACTCTCCTTCAGACAGGAATAAGCAATTTTTATTTTTCACATTGTAAAGGGAGTCATTGTTGTTCATTATAGGGTTCCATATTGTTGTTAGCTGTATCTCGTAAGGGGAAATCATTGTTTTTAATCAGCTTGTGACCTCCGAAAGGATCTGCTTTGACTGCTCATGTTGTCTGTGTATTGCTCTTACTATAATCGTCAGAGTAAATGCCCATTGTCAGATGAACATTGGTGTGGTGAAAGTGGTTTGAAAACCTAGTCATTTATGATTGGCAAAGGTAAAAATAGTTCCATTTTAGAACAGGACAGGGATCAACCGTGATGGCATATAGTCGCCCACAAACCTTGACAAATATTTTGTCAGCTAGATGTTTCTTCAGACATGCTTTCTTAAGTGTATATTTCCCTCAGTGAAACATGGAAGGAGAGTATACTAAGTGTTCCTAGCCTGAAACCTAACACGCATATACCTTTCAATGGCTCACTACTAGGAATTTCAATCTGACGTAGGTTAACCACGAATCAAAGTCTGCTCCCTCGTAAACTTTGATGGTTTTCCTTTTGGTAGAGGTGACAATGAGTTGTTTGTTGTGAGTGTGGAAACGATCCGAATTTGACAAGGGCTGATTCACATCTGACACTCACGCTCACGACCAAGTCAAGCTCTCACTCAGCTCATTTTACTGGTGTGTTCACATATGCCGCTCAAGCTCTCGTGAGCTCAGTTTGTTTTGTGTTGGCATTGGTGAACTATGTGTGATTTTTCGGCTCTAGAATTAGCGGGTATAGCCATAGCGCTGGATGAGGAAGGGGGAGAGAGAAAAAGGAGGAGATTTTGGGTGCATCCTATGCTAGTGAAGAGTGAAGGAGAATATAACACTTTATATCCCCATCTTATAGATGACGAAGAAAAATTCTTTAATTATTTCCGCATGCCAAAAGGGACATTCGAGTATATTTTGTCCAAAATTGGATCAGATATAATGAAGGAGGACACCTTTTTCTTCCTCTCGCTCAAGTTTGAGCACGTTCAAAATAGCTTTTGCTTCGGATAAGTCTGTGCCATAATGATGTTGACCTTTGAGGTCAATATGTCACCAGGGACAACAATGAACTCTGAAGATAGCAATCAAGATCCACTGAATCAATATACTCAGATCATGTGAGAAGAATGGACTGGATATCATGAGCATCACTTTTTTTCCACCTGTTTGCGTTTGTGTTTAACTTTTGTATGTTGTCTTCTTCCTTCATCATTTGAAATCAGGGTTGGAATTGCATTCTGATTATGGAACCAAGTTACCACCATCTGCAGAGTATTTTCTGCCTTTAATGTCTCAATTGAGCACTTCCTGCATTATTCGAAAAAGAGACGTCTCACCTAATGGAGAAACTGATCCCCTATCCCTAAGATTATTTGCCTCTCAACTTCAGATGGGATCTTGGTCAAACAGAAACTGAAGATAAAGCCGTATCTAGAATAGCTCTTCTGGTAAGCAGCAAAAATTTATGTCAGCATTTTATTCATTGCTGAGATCAAGAGGGGGCAGTCTACCTCATGAGCTGCTCAAGTGAAATCAGTTCATGCCTGTGGCGATCGGCTTCAGCAGACAGGTTAGTCAGTACCTCTTTCAGGTCACATGTAGCTTTCATCTTGTTGTTCCTAACTTATGATTCCTAATGACTAAATTGAATTACTTCAGTGGAAAAGATGGAGGGCTTATATATCCTGGTGGTATTTTTTCCTTATTAGCAAATCATCTACTGAACCATAAGGGTGTACAGATCCCTTTCAGACGCGAATGTACCTATCTATACAGATGATCAAAATCATGATGAAATGCATATAGCCAAAAATGGGTATCACCCTAATCATGAGATTAGGTTTAGTGCAAAGTATGTCGACGATCACCTTGTAGACTTGTTAGTCAGCAGTAAAGTCAAGGTATTCTGTATGGCTGAGGACTATGAAGAGCGAAATGAGAGATGATGAATGTAGAAGTATTGAATTAAAGCTCAAGATAGAGACGACTGGGGAAATCTAACCTAGGTCCTTTGCGTCAATAGGCGTAGGAGGAGATGATGATGATGATGAAAGTCAAGGTACTTTTGATTGGCTTATTAAGATAATGCATGGCCTGATGTTGATGTGTGCGTTCACTGTGTCAAATTCTGCTAGCTTCATATAAATGAGAGATATATAACGCAAAGAGAATTCAGCTTCATGCGGGTTGTGTACGTCACGATGACCACGCACTCAACTTGCTTCGGTGATCTTCTTTATACAACTGCATTTTTACAATTTTTCGTTGATGCCAAAACAGAATTGTAGCTTGATAAATATAAGTGAAAGGTTTAAGCATAATGTGGTATGCTGCTACAATAATACGAATGTCTTGTCGAATATTGATAGTTTTGTTGGCTATATAACTATAAGATACCTTCTTATAATATTAGTCTTGGATACCTTCTTATAATATAATTTGCATATATAGTAACAATTATTTTATTTCAATATTTGATTTTTGACCCCCAGAACTATGCTCTAGATACCAAAACAATGTCTCGAAATGGTATAGTTCGAAAGTCAAATTAAAATTCAAATTCAAACTATTTATTAATATAAAAATATTTACGTCCAACGGAGGGTATAAGAATTCTGGCACACCCATCAATTTCTTTTTAATGGTATTTTGATATGGATTTATCTATAAGAACAGATATTAGGAAATTTCTTCAATATTTTTCGAACATTGTTATTTTAGAGTAGATGATATATGCTCTGGAACTGCATCAATACGCCCGTCCCTATATCATAAAAGTTCAATACAATTTAATAGATGAAGCCTTAATGTATGTGAGTTTTGCCCATTACATAGTTTACATGAAACTGTAGTACTATCTGCATTATACTCCAGTGAATATTTTTTCACAAATCTCAGCCTCATTATAAAAACATCAATCTTAGACATAATTAGGGCATATGTGATATGAATATTTCTAGATACATACAAATAATACCTCATACTGCTACTACAAATACGCCGAATTACTGTTTATTTAGGCCTATATCTTGAATGTAGAAAATGCTAACAGAGGTTTATCAGTACACCCTTCGTCTCTTTTGCCAATGTGTGCTAGAGTAGGCCCACTAAAAACACAAACAAATGTATGTTACTAGATATTATCAGGATCATTACACCCAGTGCATTTTATATCAAAAATATGATTTAAAACTTCTATTAAAAAAGTATTACCGAGTCCATTTTAATTAAAAACATATTTAGATTAGTGGTAAAAATTTCAATTTCAAATAGTATACGTAAAATAGAAAATTATTCATGTAAATATACTATGATGTATATATGTTATAGATTGTAAGATTTTATATGTGTATTTCATAATGAAAAAAAAAAATAGATGTCCTGGAGGAGGCCTATTGAAAAAAAATATTGGTATCAGACAATCCCAGGTTTGAGAACATACATTACATATCATTATTCATATTTCCTCCTTAGCTAAGGCCCTAAATTCTGAAGAGGGAAGACGGGATCTTGGGATGATATCAAGATAAATTATAAAGCTAATTTTTAACTAATTATCTAAGTAAACAAGATTTGTTTCCAGTATTATTTTCATTTAGTTATTCATGAAGCATGTTATATTCATGCAATAAGTTGTAAAATAAGTTGTAATGGCTATTAATTTCTTAAAATAAATAAAAAAAAAATTAAGGTCATCACTTTTGAACTTTTAGCTACTGTGAGATCCTTTAATTGTGAGTTCCCTGTCAGTTTCAATCGTATTCCTATATCAAAATCCTTATACAGTATACTTATTTTTTTCAGATTCCAACTAAAATTAACTTTCGCATCGGTACTTCTTGAACTGACATTTGGCTCTTTTACGCAATAGAAGGAGCAAACAACCATTTTCTGATAGTTTCCAGCAGGGGGGGGGGGCTCTGATTGGCTGGGGTGATCGCACGGTAACTCCCCCAAACGTTCCTCAAAACCAGAAATTTCCAGAATCTTATTCGCAAAATGCCCTCACTGATGCCATCTATTGCTATTATTAGTCACTAATGAAAAAACTATATTATTATAGAAATAGAAACAGTTGTTAGTTTCATGATAGATATACCTTATAACTTATTCAGAAAAGTGAATAAAAAAACATTAACCTGCAAATGTTTAATGTAAGCAATTAGAGAAATACTACGAACTGAAATAGGAAATTCTCGACAATAGTTGTGGTAAAATTCGAGTGACGTACCAGGCGCTGTCCAGAATTACCAATTGATTAAACGGGGGGAATATTTTGTAATAACAGAATAGACAGCAATTTTCGTAATATAATAAAGGAAAAAAGGATATTCATTTGAAATATCATATCCCATTCTTGCTAAAATCTTCCAAAGTAAAATATTCAGACGAATTCCTTTCTTTTCAAAGTTGTATGGTTTGCTGCTCTTATTTCTCAGTGACGTGAGACGTAAACCTTAGATTCTTTTAAGATATATATTGAACAATATAGACAGAATATATAAAAGAAAACTTGATAATTGATTTGTCAGTGAATGCAGGTTGGAATAGTGATATTTTGTATTCAGGAAAATAATTCAACAATGAAGGAAATGGTCGCAATATATGATTGTTTAAAAGCCTTATAACCTAAAGGAATGATCAACAGACGACACATTTCTTTGACAATTTCTATTCGGAAAAAAACAAAGAAAGGAACAATTCTGGATACTATATTACATACAGCGTACTCTAGTGTCGATTTCATATGAAATAGAAGTATAATTAGCTCATAATTATAGGTCAAATGGGGATAAATACTCTATTGAGAAAGCATAAAGGATAACGAACATAATTACATCTAAATTACTTTTTATATTTAGAAAATTTTATTGACGTTTATTATAAAATGATTATAGTTTATTTCGAAGAAATTTCTTTGAATTTTCACGAATACTGTTTTAAATTACATTTCAATTTCTGTTAAAATGTTCCTACGAAATTTCTTTCGGGTGACTATGCTGAGTTGCAAGACACCGCCAGTTTAGAACAGAACGTTCTTCTTTTATTTTGACATTATACTTTAAGTATATGGTTCTATTTAACAATCTGATGAAAGCTTTTATGTTAATGAAAAGTACTCTATCATTATTTTGTTGGAAATATGCATTATTTCAACTAATGGAAAAATATAAAAATCCATTGAAGTACGTTATCCTTTAATAGATAAAAAAAACTATTGTTTTATTTCCTTAACAAAACGAAAAACAAATCAACAAAAAATATATAACGTTAATGGGGAAATATGCATACCTATAATATAGTAAGGTACTTTACAAATATGTTACTTTATATTTTATTGAAAAGCAAAAAGGAAATTTCCGTCCTCAGTTCTGGTAATTCTGAGCACTGACGAACTCTAGCTGACGATGTTTCAGTGTCCAAAGTAAACAATAGATGGCGTATTCTGTATAATTTTGAACGTTCAAATAATGATTTTGAGCCTCGACCCACAGATATAAAGTAATTTACTTAATGAATCTTACTATATACATAGTAAAGATCAGTTATTGTGATATATAAACGTATAATCGTCTTCTTAAAATGTATTAGCAGCTGTACCGCTGATATTAAGTTGGTTAGAAATTGTAAATGTTACAGTATTTTCAATTATTTAGAATAGCTATTATCTTATGTAGGAGAGTTACTAAAGTTGTTAAATTTCATATACGAGGATAAATCAAAATTTTTATTTAGAATATTAAATCTCAGTAATCCATAAATAGACTCCAACAGTTTATACTTTAAGCTAAGGATATTGTTATGCTACACATATAGGGGATTAAACCTTCACATATCTCATATAGAATTACTGCAAAATATAAAATAAAATAAAATACAGAAGCATTAGATCTCAGGTAGATCTATAAATGGAAGTTTAAATCAGCAATTAGAAGGTTATTATTGGTAATTATATTCAGAAAAGGTTACTCGCTTAAAATGCAGACATAAACCTACAGTAGGCCCATTGGGGAGGAGAAATCAATATGATTATTCACTGTTGGTAGGGGAGGGAGGGTGTGAAACCATCTTTAGTGGTGCACTGGTGCTATATGTATAGTATTATATATGTGTGTGTGTGTATATATATATATATATATGTGCATATATATATATATATATATATATATATATATATATATATATATATATATATATATATATATATATATATATATATATATATATATATATATATATATATATATATATATATATATATATATATATATATATATATATATATATATATATATATATATATATATATATATATATATATAATATATATATATATATATATATATATATAATGTCAATACACCTTTCAAATTATGATGAAGAATATTTTTTTGAGATTACTTGATTTATTGTCCTTCTATGATTTCAGGCAAAAAATACTACTACTACTACTCTCTCTTCTCTCTCTCTCTCTCTCTCTCTCTCTCCTCTCTCTCTCTCTCTCTCTCTCTCTCTCTCTCTCTCTCTCTCAGCGTATGTCTGGTATATTATAAATCACATATGGTTAAGATTATCAGCAATACGATGAATATTAATACCTCCTTTAATTATACAATCGAGTGAATGCATTTGTACACGCCATGAATAGATGAATAAAATGCAGTTGCATATATTTTTCCTCTTATATTGCGTTATAAGTATCTATTTGGATAGTGTTTGCTTGGTCCGTCAGTAAATGGCGTTTTAATTACCCCCGCCAACGAAGTTGGAAGGAGGTTATGTTTTACCCCTTGTTTGTGTGTTTGTTTGTTTATGAACAGCTTTCTGGCCATAATTTTAATCATAGAGTAATGAAAATTAACTATCATGTACAATTTATGATTAAATTTTGAAAGGTCAAGGTCAAAGGTCAGGGTCACAGTCAAGCAAAATGTGCAATTCCCATAATCAGCCATAAGTTTGGACATCGTTGTCACAGAGACTTCAAACCTGGTTCATATTTGAATGTATTAAAACCCACGACAATTGATACATGTTAAAGTCAAGGTGAAGGTCAAGCAAAAGGTCCAATTTGCGTAATCAGCCATAAGTTTGGACATCGTAGTCACAGACTTCAAACTTGGTTAATATTTTAGTGTATGAAAATCACGCCAGTCAATACATGTTAAGGTCAAAGGTCAAGGTCAAGGTCTAGGTAAAGTAAAAGGTCGAGAAATAAGCTGCCGTGGAGGAGGTCTACGCTATACTGAGTTCCCCTCTATTATTATTAATATTATTATTATTACTAGCCAAGCTACAACCCTAGTTGGAAAAGCAAGATGCTATAAGCCCAAGGGCTCCAATGAGGATAAATAGCCCAGTGAGGAAAGGAAATAAGGAGAAAAATAAATGATGAAAATAAATCAACAATAAATCATTCTAAAAACAGTAACAGCGTCAAAACAGATATGTCCTATATAAACTATTAGCAACGTCAAAAACAGATGTCATATATAAACTATAAAAAGACTCATGTCAGCCTGGTCAACATAAAAACATTTGCTCCAACTTTGAGCTTTTGAAGTTCTACTGATTCAACTACCCGATTACTAATGAAACAGGTTATTGTGATCCTACGTGTCTATAATGTAAACATCACTTCAAGCTCATTAGGGAGAAGACATGTCTACTGGCGGAGCAAAGATTAGACGAAATCACATATTGGACGCAGTGCTACCCACGATAAATCAATGAATACTCTGATGAATATTCTGTTGTTGTAATCTTTGCTAATGTAGATATAACGTTGATCTGGTAGCATTCCAAATCCTCACAACCCCACACCCCCCAAAAATATTAGTTGGCATTTATTTTCAGTTTATTTTATATGATAATGATTTAAAAATCTCGTTTGGGTTAATTGTATTTATTAAATTTTTATATTAGAATTTATCATTCTAAAATTCTAATGGAGATTGCCATGACCAAGTGCTTGTTCAAGTTGTGGGTAATACTTTGTTTTGTATATTTGTATATTAGTTATTTAAAAATCTCGTTTGGCTCATTTGTTTATATTTTTGAATTGGAATTTATAATTCTAAAGTTCTAATAGAGGTTTCCATGACATTGTGTTTATTATAGCTGTGGGTAATATTTTTTTGTATATTTGTATATCTACCTTTTAGAGGAGCTTAGTCTCTTCAGTTTGCTTCTATCCAATTGTATGGTGTTGTTATGTTGATGTTGTTTTGGACATTTTGAAGACAGCTTTTGACCTTGAAAGTTTTTTATTTTTTTGCCGTTAAGAATTCATTAGTTCATAAAACTATAGGATAAGCAGAAAAAAAAGTATTTTAGTCTTAAGCGTTTTCATTTTCAACCAGTTTAACCTTAACATATGTTCTTTTCTATTTAGGATTCGCTGAAAGTATAAAATCATCTGTATTTTCCTTTGGGAATTTATGGTATTGATTTATAAAAGATGATTTTGCTATTATAGGAGAATGTGGCATTGACCATTTTAGTGCCATTGAACGTATTTTATGAACGAGTTTTCGTATTGTCTGTAGCACCATTGGATGTAAATAACGTCTGTTTATAGAAGTTTTCCCAAATCATACAGGTCTACAGGACAAACAGAATAGTCGCTCTCAGTCTGAAAGAGTGTGTTGGTGGTTGAGATTGGCTCGCGAGTTTGTGGTTCCCACTGGAATGAAATAAAGGACTTGGTGGCCCTCAGCCTCATATAGGTATCACACATATAAACACGTGTGGCCATAACTGTTAGTGCCAATTGGCTCGTGAGCTTGTGGTTCCCACTGGAATGAAATAAAGGACTTGGTGGCCTTCAGTCTCGTATAGGTATCACGCATATCAACACGTGTGACCATAAGTGTTAGTGCCCATAGGGTCGTAATCTGTGGTTCTCACTGGAATGAAATAAAGGACTCGCTGGCTCTCAGTCTCATATAGGTATCACACATATCATCAAGTGTAACCATAACAGTATTAGTGTAACTTGGCTCGTGAGTTTGTGATTCCCACTGGAAGGAAAAAAGGACTAGCTGGCCCTCAGTCTTATAGGTATCACGCATATCAACAAGTGTTGCCATAACAGTATCAGTGCCCCTTCATTATCTTACGTGTATCTCCGTTATTTATCAACATTCTTAGAATTTATCAACATTCTTGACTGAGTAAGCAGGTTTCATTCTTGAACAGTATTA
>NC_090751.1:4610667-4625667 GCF_036898095.1 Palaemon carinicauda
AGAATTTCCTTCAAACTTTCAAATAAAATTAAAATTCCTAAGTTTTTTGGATTTTAAAACATAAAATTATTGTCTTTTATTACTAACTTAACATATGTCTTTGTGGTGGATTTTTGTTTTTGTTTTTGCGTAGGTTGTAAACATTAGTTTTTATTCATTGAATGACGTTCCGCTTCCATCGTTTTCTTTCACCTCCCAATAGTTATCTTTTTCCAATGATTTTGACAAAACCATAACAGAATATTATTCATAGTCATCCAAGGTCTCATTAGGGAGTTAAATCGTCCGATCTACTTTTACCATTTTGCCCAAATCATATGAAAAAGGTTGCGTTCAAAAGTGGCGGTTTCTTGCACATCAGGATAGCCACCATAGAAAAATTTCGCGTTGATATGGAAAGAGTAATAAAGACGTAATTTATGTATAAAAATTTTTCAAAATTGCATAATATAGTTTTTTAGTTAAGTTCTGAGTACATAATGATCAGGATAGTTTCTAGATTTCTCACAATGAAACAGTTTTGTACATAGTTATGTTGGCAGTTCTTGTTTGTCTCCTCACGAAAATCTTAATCGTTTTATGACATGATATTACAGACTTATCGTACTTCTACGCTATATAGAATTGATATAAAAGTCCGTGCATGTAATTCAGCATTGAAACTAGACCCATTCCTTATTTCCTCACATTATAAATTGCTATAGTTTAGTGTCGTCTGCTGATAGTTCTTTTAGGATGTAAGAGTTAGTAAACAATCGTGTCCTATTGATCAACTTTGCCTTAATCATTATATATATCCCATATTATGTCTAAAGGATAGCCAAAGTGGCATTGAATCACAAACAATTTCTGTTCTGTTCTCTATATTCTGATGTTATAAACATTAAAAGAATTTAATGTTTACGTCCCGTCCATTAAGCAATACGGGTTACAAACCTTTCCCGCTTCGAAAGAAGAGTTTCCATTCTGAATATTTCATTCTGGAAGATTTTACCAAGCTGATGAAATATTAAGTGAAGTAACCACCCATTTCCATTTGGAATATTAAAAAAATTTATTCTTAAATCCTTTTTATAAAACATTTTATCCATTTAAGTCGTTGGTAATTCTGAACCCTTCCTCCCCGACCAGTTCAGTTTTACCAGAACTGCAATCAAGAATTTCCATCGTAATTTTTTAAGTTTTGTTCTTTAATTGCGTTGATGAAATATTTGTACCGTAAAATATCTAATTTATATTTCATAGTTGGCATTAATGCATATATTTCCAAATTTTTAAGTGCATTTCTATGGAAAGGATATAATAGTTTTTTTTAATGATTGACGAAACATTTGTTTCTACGGAAGCCAATAGATGGCGTCAGTGAGGCCTTAGGAAACAATCGTCCGCTCCTAAAATTACACGGAAGACCCAAAAAGCAGTTTAAGAAACAAAGTTTGATTTGAATGATCATGTATAAATCCTTTAGATAGGATTGTGTTAATAATATATCATTGTAGATAAGTACAACGACCTAACCTTAGGTAGTGATCATTATCAGTCATGATAATGGATTTCATTATAGATATTTTATCGTGAACTTTCCTTAATCGTCTTACAATCATAAACGGATTTTCAGTTGATAATTCCGGATATTAACATTGGCATATCCAGAAAAAAAATCTTGATAATATGAAAATAAATGGATTAAAAATTGCTTTCAAGTTTCTGTTAGATATTAGTAAAAATAGACTTTACAGTATTCCTTAATTACTCATTATATATATATATATATATATATATATATATATTAAACGGTAATGATTAAGTTCTGATTTTAATAATCTGAAAATTATTTACTCATTTGCAATTGCAAAGGATTCGATCTTGATGAAATTCTGTTTTTATCTGCAAGCATCAGGTTTTGATGTTGGGTTCAATATACGTATGATAATAATGATTTAATAATTATATTGTTTTTTTTTTTCGTTTCTTTTTTTTAAATGATTCAAGTGATTTAATCATTAAAAAGGGAGATTAGACTATGTCTTCAAGGAAGTAATAAATTAAATATTATCACGTATTCCTTAGTAAACCAACTGTAATTGATCCTCGACTCAAAAATCGTTTTCAGATATATAAAATTATTTGAGGTAATATTGTAATATTGGAAATTATATGATAATACACCTTTTTTTATTCCATATTTTCTCCTAATTAGAACGTTAGAGTAGATTGAACAGGAAATATCCTAGCGAGGGTTATTATAAAAAATCAGTTTATATGTGAAATAATGTTGAAGGTATAATTGGATAATCACGGACCTTTAGATTTATTTATAATTACTTAGTAACTTAATTAGTAGTCTCGTCCACCGTTATACCTAACTCAATTTTTTTTATTCACGCTTCATTTTAAATTTTGTATCGATTTCATATGATATAAAAGTATAATTATACCATAATTGTAGGTCAAATGGAGATAAATAGTCTAGTGAGAAAGTATAAAGTATAACCAACATAATTACATGTAAATTACTTTTTATATTTAGGAATTTTTATTGACGTTTATTATAAAATGATTATAGTTTATTTCGAAGAAATTTCTTTGAATTTTCATGAATACTGTTCATTACATTTCAATTTCTGTTAAAATGTTCCTACGAAATTTTTTCCGGGTGACTATGCTGAGTTGCAAGACACCGCCAGTTTTGAACAGAACGTTCCTCTTTTTTTTATTTTGACACTATACTCTAAGTACATGGTTTTATTTAACAATCTGATGGAAGCTTTTATGTTAATGAAAAGTACTCTATCATTATTTTGTTGAAAATATGCATTATTTAAACTAATGGAAAAAGTAAAAATCGATGAAACTACGTTATCCTTTAATAGATAAAAAAACTATTGTTTTATTTCTATAACAAAACGGAAAACAAATCAACAAAAAATATATAACGTTAATGGGGAAATATGCATATCTATAATATAGTAAGGTACTTTACAAATATGTCACTTTATATTTTATTGAAAAGCAAAAAGGATATTTCCGTCCTGAGTTCTGGTAATTCTGAGGGCGGACAAACTCTTGTTGACGATGTTTCAGTGTCCAAAGTAAACATTAGATGGCGCTTATTGTATAATTTTGAACGTTCAAATAATAATTTTGAGCCCTGGCCCACAGATATGAAGTAATTTACATCATAAATCTTACTTTAAATATATCAAATATCAGTTACTGTGATATATAAACGTGTATTCATCATTTCAAAAGGTATTAGCAGTTGCACCCCTGATAATAGGTTGGTTAACATTGCAAACGTTACGATATTTTCAATGATTTAAACTCGCTATCAATTTACTTGGGAAAATTATAGTTGTTAATTTTCATATATGAGGATAAATCAGAATTTTTCAATATTAAACTTACCCGATAATCATGTAGCTGTCAACTCTGTTGCCCGACAGAATTCTATGGAGGGATACGCCAGCTATCACAATACTAGAAGGGGGTGTTCTTACCAGCGCCACCTGTGGCCAGGTACTCAAGTACTTCTTGTTGACACCTCCTCAATTATTCCTCTGTCGTGCTTCTGACAAGACGTTCTGGGATACGCTTATGTTCTTGGAGTATTTTCACGACTTTGGTGAAGTATTTCTCTTTGATTTCGGCTGTCGCTTTACTGGAAACTTCTATTTTAGCTTAGTTAGCTTTTGGAATTAATTTGATTATTTTTGGTGACGAAGAGAGTATGAACTCTCGTTCACCTTTCAATGGCCGACCCTTCCCTTAGACGGAAGTGTTGGTGTCTAAGAGAGTATAGACTCTTTTTCTTAATTTTGCTTAACAAAAGTTATAGATTTATTTTATATCTCTCCGCCTCTTATAGGCCTCTTCGATTAACTTCCTTTTATTATAAACTTATTAAAATTAATTTTTATATTTGTTTATATTCGACCTTCCTAATAGTAGGCGGTCTTTTCTTGGTACCGAAGTTAATTATCGTGAGCCCGTCATTTCGGTTTTACCTGTTAACATATTATGCTATTTTAAGGTCTTTGAAAGAATTTCTTTGATAGTCTCGTACTTTTTCAAAGTTGAACTAACGTTTTGTTTGTCTCGGCAGTTGTTGACGTTCAGAACGTTTCAACTTGCACTCTATCGTTACGATAGAGAAAGAATGTTCACGGTTTCACATTGCAGTAAGAGTAACCGTGTCTAGCGTTTTGTTCATTCTTTCTTAACTTAATGGTTTTGATCCTAATAAGGAACTTTTCTTTTTGGGAAATATTTCAGTTTTTTCCTTTAACAATAATATGTTTTAACGATATATATGTTTGGGCTCTTCTCTCAGGTTCTAAGTCAAGAGAGAGAGAGAGAGAGAGATAGAGACGGAGGGAGAAAGAGGATAAACGTTTCCCTCAAACCTGCCAGGCGTACGAGTAACGTCGTTATCGTTTTGCTCTTATCCCTAGTCTCTTTAGGGGAAGAAACTAAACGTTTCTAGAGTGATCTAGTGTTTAGTCTCTTTCCAGCCACTGAATTTTCTTTCATTAGATTTTTCTGTTACATTGTAATTCTGTTTTCGCAATTACTAACTTTTGAGAAGGATAGAATTGCGTGTTTCAGGTACAAACCACTTAAAGTTTCGAGTTCAGTGAAATAAGTGCAAACAGAAATCAAAGTGATAAGTGATTAGCGCAAAGTATGTCAGTGTTATGCGTGAGGGTACTTTTGTGCGCGCCAGTCGTCCTCCCAGTCCGGGACCTCTTGCAAGCTCCCAAGCCCAGGGGAGAAGCAATGTCGAAGGGCATAAGGGTTCGGCAGGCCTTGATCGGCGCACAGAAGTATCCTCGGTGGTTGTGGGCGTGTCTTACCGAGACCGTCACTCCCACCCGCAGACGATTGAGCCCTTTTTTTGCTCGTCTGCAGAAGAGATTTAGAGGAGAAAATAAAGGCAGAGTTACGCTGGTCTCAGGTCTCAGACCTCTTAAACGTAAAGTCCAGACCTATGCCAGACGTACGAAGTAAAGTTCAACAACCCGGCTGCACCCGTTCAGCCTGTGCTGCACCCGCCTGCACTCGCTGCACCCAGTCGCAACACCATCTGCCAGGCGTACGATGTTGTGGACTCTACTACAGTCCATGCAAGCACAGCTTTCGGACTTGATGCGTGAGTGTCGTGCTGAGAGTGTTGCACCTCCTGCACCTGTGGTGCACCAACCTCCTGCACCCGTTCAGCCTGTGCTGCACCCGCCTGCACCGGTGGTGCACCAACCTCCTGCACCCGTTCAGCCTGTGCTGCACCCGCCTGCACCGGTGGTGCACCAACCTCCTGCACCCGTTCAGCCTATGCTGCACCCGCCTGCACCGGTGGTGCACCAACCTCCTGCACCCGTTCAGCCTGTGCTGCACCCGCCTGCACTCGCTGCACCCAGTCGCAGCTCCATCTGCCAGGCGTACGATGTTGAACCACTTTCGGAGTTTGCTGTTCACAGTGTTGTTCAGCCTCAGCCTTCTTTAAGGCAACCCTTGCTTTGGGATCAGGAGAGTTACACTCTTCCTCCTCCTCCCCTTGCTGCTCCTCCAGTGGTGCAACTCTCGGTTGGGGTACAACAACCTCTCCCCTCCGTGAGTCTGTCTGCTCAACCAGCGCTGCACCGAGTTCAACCCTCATCTAGGCAAGCTCATCTACACCATGCACTTGCGCCTCAGGAGCCTCAGCTTGCTAGAACTTTACCTTGTTCTGCGCAGCCTCAACCTTCTCATGCTCCACTCATCTCTCAGGAACAGGAACGGACTACTCCGCCTCCGTCCTCCGCTTAGCTGGTACAATCCTTGGGTGCAACTCTTGCTAGGAGTCAACCTCCTTCACCCTTGCACCTGCCTTCTGCTCCGTCTGTTGTTCAGCCTATGCAGTCTGAACCTCAGGTTTTCCCTCAAGTTGAGGAAACCTCTGTTGTTGTTCCAGCTCGTTCTGACTCTGCTGTTCAGCATACCATGGTTCAACCCCATGCAAGCATGCATTAAGCACTCTAGCACTGGTCATGGAATTTCTGAGAAATGTTAAACGCCATGCACACGCTCTGCTTTCCTTTCAGCAGGCTCTGCTTACAGCAGGCTCTACTTCCTACATGCTCAGCATTCAGCATGCTCTGCATTCAGCATGCTCTGCATACAACATGCTCTGCATACAGCATGCTCTGCATTCAGCATGCTCTGCATACAGCATACTCTGCATACATCATGCTCTGCATACCTTACCGCATGCTTCTCAACACATCTTGGGTTGTTGCCAACTCACTAGACTGTCAAGCAGTTTCATAACGTTGCCTTCTAGTCTGCTGCTTTGCACCAGTGAACCCTCACTCAGAGAACTTAGCTTTTCTAGGATAAGGTCCCTGTAGATGAGAAAGTTCTTTTCTCCCTCCTTCTGATATTCCCTTGAGGACTCTGTCATTTGGAGGGAGCCTTTAGCTGCATAACCTCTTATGGACTTTTATTTAAGCATAACATGCTTACAGGGAAGGTAATGGTTACACTTCAGCCGCTAATCCCGTCTGTTACCACACCTGCTCCCATAGACCTTGAGCTGTGTTGCATGACATGCAGTCCAAGCTTAGTCCTTGTTAGAGGATTTTTTGTTTACGGAGTCAATGTGTCACGGGGAAGACGTTCAACAACCAACAGAAGGGACTTGTTGTGACGCAGTGGGCAACCTCAGCAACCCGTTAAGGAGTTGTCTGTACGACCCGGACAGTCTAGACAGATTCGGGTTGTCACTGTACTTCCTCGCTTGCCCATGATTGACAGTTTACAGACTGTGCAGCAGTATCATGATCTTGTGTCCGGCTCCGTCAGACGACTGGCTTTTAAGAGCTCCCTCAAGTCGTCGCTGTCTGGAGATTTTCAAATGGACTATGGATCTGACCAAGGAACTGGGCCTCCTGGTCAATTTTGAGGAGTCTCAGCTCGTTCCATCCCAGACCATTGTCTCCTTGGGTATGGATCTTCAGAGTCGAGCTTTTCGGACTTGTCCGTCGGCCCCAAGGATCTTCCAAGCCCTAGAATGCATCCAGAGCATGCTGAGAAGGAACCGATGCTTAGTCAGGCAGTGGATGAGTCTAACAGGGACACTTTCATCGCTGGCCCTGTTCATCGAGTTAGGGAGACTCCACCTCCGCCCCCTTCAGTATCATCTAGCTGCTCACTGGATAAAGGACATGACGCTAGAGACGGGTTCAGTTCCTGTTTCCGAAGAGATGAGGTCTACTCTAACGTGGTGGAAGAACAGCATTCTTCTCAAGGAAGGTCTACCATTGGCTGTTCAGTCCTCCGACCACCGTCTCTTCTCGGACGCATCGGACACGGGCTGGGGTGCGACACTGGACGGACAGGAATGCTCGGGAACATGGAATCAGGAGCAAAGGACACTTCACATCTATTGCAAGGAGTTGTTGGCAGTTCATTTGGCCTTGATAAACTTCAAGTCCCTCCAGCTTAACAAGGTGGTGGAGGTGAACTCCGACTACACCACAGCCTTGGCTTACATCTCCAAGCAGGGAGGGACTCATTCGAGGAAGTTGTTCGAGATCGCAAGGGACCTCCTCATTTGGTCAAAAGATCGAAAGCTCACGCTGGTAACGAGGCTCATTCAGGGCGATATGAATGTCATGGCAGATCGCCTCAGCCGGAAGGGTCAGGTCTTCCCCACAGAGTGGACCCTTCACAAGAATGTTTGCAGCAGACTTTGGGCCCTGTGGGATCAGCCAACCATAGATCTATTCGCTACCTCGACGACCAAGAGGCTCCTCTTGTATTGTTCTCCGATTCCAGACCCAGCAGCAGTTCGCGTGGATGCCTTTCTGCTGGATTGGTCCCATCTCAACCTGTATGCATTCCCGCCGTTCAAGATTGTCAACAGGGTACTTCAGAAGTTCGCCTCTCACAAAGGGACACGGCTGACGTTGGTTGCTCCCCTCTGGCCCGCGAGAGAATGTTTCACTGAGGTACTGCAATGGCTGGTCGACGTTCCCAGGACTCTTCCTCCTAGAGTGGACCTTCTGCGTCAACCTCACGTAAAGAAGGTACTCCCACCTCCACGCTCTTCGTCTGACTGTCTTCAGACTATCGAAAGACTCTCAAGAGCTAGAGGCTTTTCGAAGGAGGCAGCCAGAGCGATTGCCAGAGCAAGGACGACATCCACTCTCAGAGTCTATCAGTCTTTATGGGAAGTCTTCCGAAGCTGGTGCAAGGCCAATGCAGTTTTCCTCAACCAGTACCAATGTAACCCAGATTGCTGACTTCCTGTTACATCTAAGGAACGTAAGCTCCCTATCAGCTCCTACGATCAAGGGTTACAGAAGTTTGTTGGCAGCGGTTTTCCGCCACAGAGGCTTGGATCTTTCCTCCAACAAAGATCTACAGGACCTCTTAGGTCTTTTGAGACCTCAAAGGAACGTCGGTTGTCCACTCCAGGCTGGAATCTAGACGTGGTCCTAAGGTTCCTAATGTCATCAGGATTTGAACCGCTCCAATCAGCCTCTTTTAAGGACCTCACATTAAAAAACTCTTTTCCTCGTGTGCTTAGCAACAGGTAAAAGAGTAAGTGAGATCCACGCCTTCAGCAGGAACATAGGTTTCACATCTGAAACGGCTACATGTTCCTTGCGGCTCGGTTTTTTTTGGCTAAAACGAGCTTCCTTCCCGTCCTTGCCCTAAGTCGTTCGAGATCCCAAGCCTGTCCAACATGGTGGGGAACGAACTAGAGAGAGTACTTTGCCCTGTTAGAGCTCTTAAGTACTATTTAAGAAGGTCAAAACCATTACGAGGACAATCAGAAGCCTTATGGTGTGCTATCAAGAAGCCTTCTCTACCAATGTCTAAGAACTCAGTTTCTTACTACATCAGGCTTCTGATTAGAGAAGCAAATTCTCATCTGAAGGAAGAAGACCTTGCTTTGCTGAAGGTAAGGACACATGAAGTGAGAGCTGTGGCTACTTCAGTGGCCTTCAAACAGAACCGTTCTCTGCAGAGTGTTATGGATGCAACCTATTGGAGAAGCAAGTCAGTGTTCGCATCATTCTATCTCAAAGATGTCCAGTCTCTTTACGAGTACTGCTACACCCTGGGTCCATTCGTAGCAACGAATGCAGTAGTAGGCGAGGGCTCAGCCACTACATTCCCATAATTCCATAACTTTTTAACCTTTCTCTTGAATACTTTTTATGGGTTGTTCGGTCGGCTAAGAAGCCTTCCACATCCTTTTTGATTTGGCGGGTGGTCAATTCTTTCTTGAGAAGCGCCGAGGTTAAAGGTTGTGATGAGGTCCTTTAGTATGGGTTGCAGCCCTGTATACTTTAGCACCTTTGGGTTGATTCAGCCTCCAAGAGGAACGCTGCGCTCAGTAAGGAAGACGAACTTAAAAAAGAGACAGAGTAACGGTTCAATTCGACTTCCTTACCAGGTACTTATTATTTCATTGTTATTTGAGATAACTGTTATATGAAATATGGGATACTTAGCTATCCTTTAATCTTGTACACTGGTTTTCACCCACCCCCCTGGGTGTGAATCAGCTACATGATTATCGGGTAAGTTTAATATTGAAAAATGTTATTTTCATTAGTAAAATAAATTTTTGAATATACTTACCCGATAATCATGATTTAATTGACCCTCCCTTCCTCCCCATAGAGAACCAGTGGGACCGAGGAATAATTGAGGAGGTGTCAACAAGAAGTACTTGAGTACCTGGCCACAGGTGGCGCTGGTAAGAACACCCCCTTCTAGTATTGTGATAGCTGGCGTATCCCTCCATAGAATTCTGTCGGGCAACAGAGTTGACAGCTACATGATTATCGGGTAAGTATATTCAAAAATTTATTTTACTAATGAAAATAACATATTTATTCAGAACATTATATCAAAGTAGACCATAAATAGATTCCGACAGTTTATACTGCAAGCTAAGGATATTATTATACTACACATATAGGGGATTAAACCTTCACATATCTTATAAAATTCCTTAAAAATATAAAAAGAAAAAAAATATGGAGGCATTAGATCTCAGGTAGTTCTATGAATGGAAGATTAAATCGACTATTAGAAGGATATTATTGGTATCTATATTCAGAGAAGGTTACTTCCTTAAGATGCAGACATCACCCTACATGAGTCCCATTGGGGAGGAGAAATCAATATGATTAATCACTGTTGGTAGGGGGGGGAGGGTGTGAAACCATCTTTAGTGGTGCACTGGTGCCTAATGTAAGTCTTATCATGTGCGTTTGTATAGTATATATATATATATATATATGAGAGAGAGAGAGAGAGAGAGAGAGAGAGAGAGAGAGGGGGGAGGGTTTCTACAGGATTTATATATATATATATATATATACATATATATATATATATATATACATATATATATATATATATATATGTGTGTGTGTGTGTGTGTGTATGTATATATATAAATGTAAGACAATACTCTTTTCAAATTATAAGGAAGGATTTTTTCGAGATTGTTTCATTTATTCCCCTTTTATGATTTCAGGCAAGAAATAATATTCTCTCTCTCTCTCTCTCTCTCTCTCTCTCTCTCTCTCTCTCTTTTAGCGTCTATCTGGTATATGAAATATCACATATGGTGAAGATTATCAGCAGGTTATTGTGATCCTACATGTTTATAATGTAAACATTACTTCAAGCTAATTAGGGAGAAGACATGTCTACTGGCGGAGCAAAGATTAGACGAAATCACATATTGGACGCAGTGCTACCCACGATAAATCGAAGAATACTCTGATGAATATTCTGTTGTTGTAATCTTTGCTAATGTAGATAGAACGTTGATCTGGTAGCATTCCAAATCACCCCCCCCCCCCACCCCCCACCCCCCACCCCCAAAAAAGAATAGTTGGCATTTATTTTCCGTTGATTTTATATGGTATTGATTTAAAAATCTCGTTTGGGTTAATTGCATTTATTTAATTTTTATATTGAAATTTATCATTCTAAAATTCTAATAGAGATTTCCATGACCAAGTGCTTGTTCTATTTGTGGGTAATACTTTGTTTTGTATATTTGTATATTTGTGATTTAAAAATCTCGTTTGGCTCATTTGTTTATATTTTTTAATTGGAATTTATAATTCTAAAGTTCTAATAGAGGGTTTTCCATGACATTGTGTTTATTATAGCTGTGGGTAATACTTTTTTTGTATATTTGTATATCTAGCTTTTAGAGGAGCTTAGTCTTTTCAGTTTGCTTCTATCCAATTGTATGGTGTTGTTATGTTGATGTTGTTTTGGACATTTTAAAGAAAACCTTTGACCTCTAACGTTTTTTATTTTTTTTGCCGTTAAGAATTCATTAGTTCATAAAACTATAGGATAAGCAGAAAAAACGTATCTTAGTCCTTAAACGTTTTCATTTTCAACCAGTTTACCCATAACATATGGTCTTTCCTATTTAGGATTCGCTGAAAATACAAAATCATCTGTATTTTCTTTTGGGAATTTGTGGTATTGATTTATAAAACATGATTTTCCCATTATATGAGAATGTGGCATCAATCCTTTTAATGCCAATGAACGTATTTTTGGAAGAGCATTTTTATTGCCTTTAGCACCATTGGATATAATTAACGTCTGTTTACAGAGGTTTTCCCAAATCATACAGGTCTACAGGACAAAGATAATAGGCGCTCTCAGTCTGAAAGAGTGTGTTGGTGGTTGAGATTGGCTCGTGAGTTTGTGGTTCCCACTGGAATGAAATAAAAGACTCGGTGGCTCTTACTCTCATTTAATATCTCACACAACACTTGTGGCCATAAGTGTTAGTGCCAATTGGCTCGTGAGTTTGTGATTCCCACTGGAATGAAATAAAGGACTTGGTGGCCTTCAGTCTCGTATAGGTATCACGCATATCAACAAGTGTTGCCATAACAGTATCAGTACCCCTTCATTATCTTACGTGTATCTCCGTTATTTATCAACATTCTTAGTATTTATCAACATTCATGGCCGATTATATCAGGTTTCATTCTTGAACAGCATCACTATCAAAATGGGAAAAGCTGTTCCTGATACCGTGCCAAGAGGAAAAAATTCAAGTTGTCTGTATGGTGCTCATGGGATCACACATATCAACAAGTGTGAACATAACAGTGTCAATCTCCCTTGATTACCTTACGTGTGTCTCCGTTATTTATCAACATTATTGATTGAATATATCAGGTTTCATTCTTGAATAGTATTACTATTGTTCAAGCTTAATATCAAAATGGAAAAATGTGTTTCTGTTCTGTGCCAAGAGGAAAACCATTTAACGTGTTCGGATGTTGCTTGTGGAAGTGGTGATACAGAGAAAGACTTGTCTAGAAAAACATAATTTTAGGCTTATTTCTATACTTACTGAAGAGATGAATCTTACCCCTACCAAATCATGTGGTATTATGGACGTTGAAAATGACATTGATGACAAAAATGATGATCCAACAAATGAACAAGTTTGTGATGATGATGAGCGTTAAAATTTTCTTGGTACTCATGCTGAGACTAGGAAGCTAGTGAGGTAGATGTCACAGATGAAGGCAAAGTTGTTGGAGACGTAAAAATTGTGATTAATAAGGTTATGAATGATGAATATCTGGGATAAAATTAATGGAAAAGTGATGAAGATGAAATGAGGGAAGGGGTTATTTTCCCAAAATTTACTTTGCCCATGGATTACCAAACATATAGGGTTACATGGTCCTGCAATGCCTGTAGATCCTTCTGTAACATCCCCTGTTGAAAAAGAACCCAAGGACGACCCTGCATCCTCTGCCTGCCACAGGAGGTTAATGAATCCTTTATATCAGTTGAGTCTGGGGAACCACACAGATGAACTACGGAGGATCACACAGCAAAAATAGTGTATTTTGTGCTTCATAAATTATATATAGTGTGAAAAATCCTTCCTGTTCTATATCTGCATGGTTACTCTCTGTGCAAAGATAGAGTACTCGAGGATGTACCTCTCTAAACCTAGTTGCTGGACAATTCCTAACTCATCCTACGGGCTAGGTACGAGGGCCAGGTGCTTGACTAACACGTACCCACATTTCTCTGCCGTCCAAAAAATGCAAGATCGTTCAACCTGAAGGGAGACTGAAAAAAACTCTTGCTGAATCTCGAGAAGAGGTCAGTGACCCTGGTTAATTTCTTTATTGTATTTTGCTTGTCTAAAATATTGCTAGTAATTTATATATATATATATATATATATATATTTACACACACACATATATATATATATATATATATTTACACACACACACACACACACATATATATATATATATATATATACTCAAACCCATTGCACCAGTAATGGCTGATTTACACCTTACAATTCCAATATTTGCCATTGTGTTACCTGCAAGCGTGTGTTAAAAGAGGTACTTAGCAGGAAATATATCACCATTTTTTCTTCAATACTGTTACATTGGTTTCTTCATTGCTGTTATAATATTTTAAATCATTCCTTACATAGAAGTCAATTGATACTAATTAGAATAGATTAGAATAGAAAATGATTGTTATAAATATTCTTGCATTTTAACTGTTCGTTTCTTCATATTTTGTTTAGGATATTGTGTTTACAAACATTTACGGGCTATTACCATCATTTGAGAAAATTACTCATATAGTGTATGTATGTACCCTTTTCTCGTGAAATTTTCATGTAACTTAATCAAGCAATAGGAACTTGTCTTTAAGTAAAAACTTTGTTCTTGTAAAAACTTTAAAGAACTGTAATGTTTCCAATATTATCCAACCGAGTATTAGGGTTGCACCTCAAATCCCCCTTAAAAAGGACGAATATGCGAATATATATATTACGGAAATTACTCATTGGTGAATAGAATTGATTTATTTTATGCAAGTAAGAGTCAATCTTTGAACAAAGACTCTCAATTTATATTCAGTTGTTCAAAATTATATGTATTATCCTACGTTTGCGTTGGACACCCTGTAGACATCCTGTAACCCTTTGCATGAGCGTGTTAAGTCTCAGTATCACCAGAACTGGTGTCGAAAATTTCCAACGAACTTTCAAATAAAATTCAAATTCCTAGGTTTTTTGGATTTTAAAACATAAAGTTATTGTCTTTTATTACTAACTTAACATATGTCTGTGTGGATGATTTTTGTTTTTGCCTTTGCGTTAGGTTAAACATTAGTTTTTATTTATTGAATGACGTTCTGCCTCCATCGATTTCTTTCATCTTCCAATAGTTATCTTATTGCGACGATTTTGACAAAACCATAGTAGAATATTCTTCATAACCATTCAAGGTTTCATTACGATGTTAAATCGTCCGATCTGTTTTTACCGTTTTTGCAAAATTCATATGAAAAAGGTTGCGTTCAAAAGTGGCGGTTTCTTGTACATTGAGATAGCCACCATAGACAAATTTCGCGTTCATATGGAAAGAGTAATATAACGTTATTTATATATAAACATTTGTCAAAATTGCGTAATAAATTTTTTTTAGTTAAGTTCTGAATGTATAATGATCAAGATAGCTTCTTGATTTCTCATAATGAAACAAGTTTGTACATAGTTATGTTGGCAGTTCTTATCTGTCTCTCCACGAGACACTTAATCGTTTCATGACATGATATTACAGACTTATCACACTTCTACCGTATATGGAATCGATATAAAAGTCCTTGCATATAATTCAGCATTGAAACTAGATCATTTCCTTGTTTCCTCACATGATAAATTGTTATAGTTTAGTGTCGTCTGCCGATGGTTCTTTTAGGATGTGAGAGTTAGTAAACAATCGTGTCCTATTGATCAACTTTGCCTTTATTGCTGTATATTTTATTATTCATTACCAAATGGTGTTCATAAAAACATTAAATCATGAACAATGGCTGTTCTGTTTAATATATTCTGTTGTTATAAACATTAAAAGAATCAAATGTCTACGTCCCGTCCATTAAGAAATACGGGTTA
>NC_090751.1:4628167-4633167 GCF_036898095.1 Palaemon carinicauda
GAGCTAAAAGGGCACCGCTGCGAGTCAGTGCAAATGCGCCTCATTAAAAAGAATTGATTATAGTAAGATAATAAACTTGTTTCAATGATTAGAATGAATTAGATAAAATACCATCATTACTTTTATTTGCTCTATGGCACTTGTTATATCATCTTTAGATATTACCCAAAATATTCAATTGTATATAAAGCTGAAACATTCATGCAAGTCAATATATACACTTCAAAGGACATTTTGATTTTCATATTCATCTCCCGTATATTCCTGAATTTAGATTTAAATCCATTCAACCCATCCTACTACTCACGCCCTATTTAAGACGTGCTGTGAATTCTAATACTCCTCAATTAAGTTATCAAAAAATATATATATTTTTCATGTCAAGGGTAAAATATGAGGTTTTGAATGCGAATTTTCCCTTCGTCCATCATAATATATCGAGCCAAATTATGTCTGTAAAATTTCGGTAGTTCCTCTGGTCGCTGCAACCTAACCATCCTTGTGAGCTAAGGATGGGGTGTTGGGGGAGCCTATAGGTCTATCTCCTGAGTCATCAGCAGGCATTGCCTGGACTAACTTGGTCCTAGCTTGTGTGGAGAGGGGGACGTGGGCGCTGATCATGTGTATAAATGATCAGTCTTTAGGGCATTGTCCTGCTTGATATGGCAATGTCACTGTCACTAGCCTCTGCCATTCATGAGCGGCCTTTTAAACCTTTAAGTGTGACATTTTTTTTTCTGGAAGGAAATTAATCCCTGCTAACTTGCATAGTTCTGTCATACATCTATTCCACCATCGTTTTCTTCCTTGCCAGTGTACACGAGCCGTCAAAAATTACGTCTTAATATTTAGATATGCACACTAACGCACACAGACACAGATTCAACCCTTCCCATCCCCCCCCCCTCCCTCTTTCCGAACTACAACCCGCTGGTTCGACAATTTGTGGGAGAGTTTGGTTTCCGAGTGGACCTCTCGGGCTACCCCTTCTCGCTAGGGTATGACTACGTACTCTCACCCTGAGTGGAGTATGATAGGGAAGATATACTGTATATATATATATATATATATATACATATATACATATACAGTATATATATATATATATATATATATACATATACAGTATATATAATATATATATATATACAGACACTTTCTCTGTATTACATAGGGAAGATTATATACTTGTTGAAAAGCATGACACTTACTTCGAAATCCAACGGGAAATTTATCCAGCTATGCGTCGATCGTAAATTAAAAGGGGAAAAAAAAGTATCCTGAATCACTCACGTTTCTGCTAAATGATAAAATTTTCACGCAACTTCTGGGAAACAGAAATGATCTCAAAATAACAGGAAAACACAGTTATGATCAAACATGTTCTTAGAAATAGATATAAACTATTCGAACACTATTCTATAATTGTGCTTCAGCGATCGAGTAAATATTTTTTTTTTTTTACTAAATGGTGAAATACATAGGAAGGGAATGATAGAGTATGTAGGGCCTTTAAGATATTAAATGAATGATACCCGATAATTAGGAATTGGAAGGGATAAAGGGATGTTTATTATTATTGTTAGAAGTAGTAGTAGTAGTAGTAGTAGTAGTAGTAGTAGTATCATCATCATCATCATTATCATTATTATTATTATTATCATTATTATTATTATTATTATTGTTGTTATTATTGGTACTGTTATTAAAAGAAAAAGACTCCATTATAACAGTTGGGTAATATACTTACCAATCAATCTCACGCTCTATCTATCTAACTATCTATCTTATCATGCTTTAAAGGAAGAAACTCCTTTATATCAATTGAATAATATAGTGATCTATCGATCTCTGTCTATCTATCTATCTATCCATCTATCTATCTGTCTATCTGTCTATCTATCTATATATATCAATCATGCTAGAAAGGAAGAAACTCTTTTATATCAATTGAGTGATATAATTACTCTCTCTCTCTCTCTCTCTCTCTCTCTCTCTCTCTCTCTCTTGGTGGAAAAGGAAGGAAGAAACTCCTATACATCAGTTGAGTAATATAATCCTCTATTTATCTACATATCTATCATATTGGAAAAGGTAAAACATCCTTCATATTAGCTGAGTAACATAATTCCTTCTCTAGTATTCAGGACACGGGCAAGGAGCTGCGGAGCGAAGGATAATTATTCACGTAGCGTAATCAGGCTGAATCCTTCTCTCTCTCTCTCTCTCTCTCTCTCTCTCTCTCTCTCCCCTGCTGGAAAATGAAGAAACTCATTTGTATCAGTTCAATATTCTCTCTCTCTCTCTCTCTCTCTCTCTCTCTCTCTCTCAGATGAAAGTTCTTAGTTCTGTGGGAAGCGGTCAAACAGGGGAGCGCCATTTATTATGAAACCAAATATTGTCCAATGCCTCTTTTAAGTTCCTTCAAATTGTGTCTTTGGGGAGCAAAGTTTGAGGAAGGAAAGTATGGCTTAATAATAAATTCTGTTTTTGCTTTTCCTTTTTTTTTTTTTTGAAACTTGGAGTAATCTGTCACTTTGGTAGGAAGCTTTTAACCCCTCTTCCTAGTACTCTCTCTCTCTCTCTCTCTCTCCTCTCTCTCTCTCTCTCTCTCTCCTGCGATCCCAGTTCCCTATCTAGTGCCAATTCCAAGTAGAAATGTAATTTATAGGGAAGTTCTCTCTCTCTCTCTCTCTCTCTCTCTCTCTCTCTCTCTCTCTCTCCTGCGATCCCAATTCCCCGTTTAGTGCCAATTCCAAATAGAAATATCATTTATAGGAAAAATTAGTTCTCTCTCTCTCTCTCTCCTCTCTCTCTCTCTCTCTCTCTCCTGTGATCCCACTTCCCTACCTAGTGCCAATTCCAAGTAGAAGTGTCATTTATAGGGAAAGCTCTCTCTCTCTCTCTCTCTCTCTCTCTCTCTCTCTCATACTGGAAAAGGAAGAAACTCCTTTATATCAGTTGAGTAATATAGTTCTCTCTCTCTCTCTCTCTCTCTCTCTCTCTCTCTCTGCGATCCCAATTCCCCATCTAGTGCCAATTCCAGCTAGAAATTTCATTTAGAGGGAAAGAAAGTTCTGCCGGAAATTAGTTTAGGGGAGAGAGAGAGAGAGAGAGAGAGAGAGAGAGAGAGAGAGCACTGAAATCTTATACTCTTTTTTTGTCTCACTTAATGTACCTTTTTATATCCTTCCAATTAGAAGATAAAATATACTGGCGCTCTTTTCATACCCAGTAAACATTTATTGGGTTATTTTTGTTTGATGAAAGATCGTTTCAACATACTATAAATTACAAACAAAGGATAATAATAACAATAATAATAATAATAATAATAATAATAATAATAATAATAATAATAATAATAATAATAATAATAGTAATTTATTATTATTATTATTATTATTATTATTATTATTATTTTCATTATTATTATTATCATTATTATTATTATTGTTGTTGTTGTTGTTGTTGTAGAAATAATAATTATAACTATACCTATAACTATTGTTTTTATCATTTTTATTATTATTATTGTTATTATTATTATAATTATTATTATTATTATTATTATTATTATTATTATTATTATTATTATTATTATTATTATTATTATTATTATTATTATTATTAAATCAATAATAATATAATAACTATTATCATTTCAACTCTTTATCATCCAGACCCAATTCAGCCCAATATACGCCATTTACACAGTTCGCTGATCAGTTTAACAGAAACAAAGAACCTATTCAGGCAAAAGACTACGTCATTTCATGCTGGCCTGGCCAGCTAGTGCCACTTAACCGCGAGAGTCGTGGTCAAGCACTGACGCATAAACGAAAATTTAAAATTACTCGAAAATGGGGGACCCAGTTGATAAGACAGTTTGAGCAATAACTTGTACTATGATTGGTTGATTGATTTAAGAGATTTCTAGCATCCTGGCATCGAAGGTCGTTTCATGACATCAAATTAAACGGTAATGATCAAGTTCTGATTTTTAATAATCAGAAAATTATTTACTCTCCTTTGCAGTTAAAAAGCATTTGATTTTGATGAAATTCAGTTTTAGCACCATTGGATGTAATTACCGTCTGGTTACAGAGGTTTTCCAAAATCATACGGGTCTGCAGGGCAAAGGTAATAGTAGCTCTCATTCTGAAAGAGTGTTGTTGGTGGTTGAGATTGGCTCGTGAGTTTGTGGTTCCCACAGGAATAAAATAAAGGACTTGGTGGCCCTCAGTCTCATATAGGTATTACAGATATCAACACGTGTGTTCTAAGTGTTAGTGCCCATTGCATAGTGATCTTATGGTTCCCACTGGAATGAAATAAAGGACTCGGTGTCTCTCAGTTCCATATAGGTATCACGCATATCAACTAGTGTTGCCATAACAGTATCAGTGCCCCCTGATCATCTTACGTGTGTTTCCGTTATTTATCAACATTCTTAGCATTTATCAACATTCTTGGCCGAGTATATCATGTTTCATTCTTGAGCAGCATTACTATCAAAATGAAAAAAGCTGTTTTTGATACCGTGCCAAGAAGAAAAAAATTCAAGGTGACTGGATGTTGTATGTGGAACCACATATATCAACAAGTGTGGTCAAAACAGTGTTAGTGTCCGTTCATTATTTTATGTGTGTCTCCGTTATTTATCAACATTCTTGACTGAGTATATCAGGTTTCATTCTTGAACAGTGTTACTATTGTTCAAGCTTAATGTCAAAATGGAAAAGGGTGTTTTCTGTTCCATGCAAAGAGGAAAACCATTTAACGTGTCTGGATGTTGCTTGTGGAAGTGATGATAGCAGAGAAGGAATTGTCTAGGAAAAAATACCATGCTTATTTGTATACTCTCTGGAGAGATGAATCTTACTCCTACCAAACTATATGGCATTATGGACGTTGAAAGTGACATTGTTGACAACATTGATGATCCAATAAATGAACAAGTTCGTGATGATGGCGAGTGACAATAAAAAAGGATAATT
>NC_090751.1:4637340-4672493 GCF_036898095.1 Palaemon carinicauda
AGGGATGGAATAGATGTACCACATAACTGCTCTATTTTGCATCAATTAAATTCCTTCCAGAAAAATGTCACACTTAAAGGTTTAAAATGGCTCTCATGAATGGCAGAGGCAAGGGACAGTGCCATTGCCCTATCAAGCAGGACAATGCCCTAAAGACTGAGCATTTATACATATGATCATCACCCAGGCCCCCTCTCCACACAAGCTAGGACCAAGAAGGGCCAGGCAATGGCCGGTGATGTCTCAGGAGATAGACCTATAGGCTCCCCCCAAACCCACCCCCCTCCTTAGCTCACAAGGATGGTGAGGTTGCAGCGACCAAAGGAACTAAGGAATATTTGCAAACGTAATATGGCTTGATATATTATGATGGACGAAGGGAAAATTCGTACCCAAAACCTCATATTTTACCATTGACATAAAAAATATATATATTTTTTGATAACTTAAGTGAGGAGTGTTAAAATTCCCAGCACGTCTTACATAGGGCGTGAGTAGCAGGATGGGTTGAATTGATTTAAATCTAAATTCAGGAATATACGGGAGATGAATATAGAAATCAAAATGTCCTTTGAAGTTTATAGATTGACTTGCATGAAGGTTTCAGCTTTATATCCAATTGAATATTTAGGGCAATAACTAAAGATGATATAACAAGTGCCATAAAATAGATAAAAGTAATGATGGTTTTTATTCGATCCATTCTTGCTTGAGGGTACACTCGGGCACACTATTCTATACAATTTCTTTTCCGCTTGTTTTGATAAAGTATTTATAGTTTATATGAAAAATATTTATTTTAATGTTGCTACTGTTTTTAAAATATTTAATTTTCCTTGTTTCCTTTCCTTACTGGGCTATTTTCCCTGTTGGGGCCCCTGGGCTTATGGAAACTTGCTTTTCTAACTAGGGTTGTAGCTTAGCAATTAATAATAATAATAATAATAATAATAATAATAATAATATTATTGAAACAACTTCATTAACTTACTAGTTAAAATTTTGCTTTTGTTTCATCAAAAACTTTTTTTCCGTTTAAGTCATAGAGAGCATAGGTTTAGTTAAAATTAGACATGATGATTAGTATAAATCAGACAATTTTCAATCAACAACAGTTTTTGATAAATGTAAAAATGTGAAGAATACATTATTGTATTATAAATGAAATGTGGCATAATCTCTTTTAATCATAGATAACTTATTATAGACCTATACTGTTTTTTTACTCTACGTAAAGTACAAGAACCTGTTTTCCTGACATCCTACGCAAGAACCCTAACAAAATTTGTGTTTCATGAATGTTAAGTGACTTTTATATAATTCTATCCCTCGTCATAGTAAATAATTCGATAGTTATAATGAGTAAGCAACATAAACCTATATATGCACATTTATATGTGTATTGATGTGGGAAATTTTAGTCTAATCACTCATAGCAAACTAACCTTATAGGTAGCCCTGAGTAATACAACTTTGCTGATCATGGTGATACACCAAACCCTTTCACTACTAACGATGTGACTACTTATCACCAAAACTGGAACACTTATTTCAACCTTTCAATAGCTCAGCAAGTCTATAGGGATAGATATATTTGAACTATGTCGCTTTTTTTTTTTTTTTTTTTTTTTTTGCATCTATAGATACCAGTGCTAATTCAGCTTTGGGTTAACCGGTAGCAGTAGGTCGAGAACAATCCACGACCTACAAAACAAGAATCTAGTTCTACACTGCTTGGCTATATACACATATTATAATATGTATATATATATGTATATATATATATATATACATATATATATATATATATATATATATAACAATAAATTCGTCACTAACACTCGTAACTCTAAAGTTTTTTAAAGTAAGGAGCAAATAACATTTAATATCGTGGAAGAGTAAATTCGACATCAAAGAAATTTTAGGCCTATTTGAAAATAAATATATGATTATGTATACACACCCATATATTTGTATATACAGTATATATATATATATATATATATATATACATATATATATATGATAAATTATGCACATTTTACGTGTTTTTCATATTCAAATAAGCCATATATATATTTTTTGATACATTAATGTCTGGATTCTCTTAACGACCTCGGGATCAGAGCCCCAGGCGAAATCACACAAAGACAAGAGCTTGGCTCCGGCCGGTTATCGAACCCTGGTCGGCAAGCTTGTATAGACAGTGACTAAGCCACTTGGCCACTGTCTATACAAGCTTGCCGACCAGGGTTCGATTCCCGGCCGGAGCCAAGCTCTTGTCTTTGTGTGATTTCGCCTGGGGCTCTGATCCCGAGGTCGTTAAGAGAATCCAGACATTAATGTATGAAAAATATATATATGGCTTATTTGAATATATATATATATATATATATATAAATATAAATATGTACATATATATATATATATATATATATATGTACACACACATATATATATATATATATATATAATATATATATATATATATATATAAATGAGTAAATAAAGAATATTGTAAAGTGTGTTTTTACTAATATCTAACAGAAACTTGAAACCGATTTTTAATCCATTTATTTTCATATTATCAAAAAAAATTTATGCTTAAGCCAATGTTAATATCCGGAATTATCAATTGAAAATCCGTTTATGATTGTAAGACGATTAAGGAAAGTTCACGATAAAATATCTATAATGAAATTCATTAACATGACTGTTAATGATCACTACTAAGGTTAGGTCATTGTACTTATCTAGAATAATATATAATTAATATAATCGCATCTAAAGGATTTATACATGAGCATTCAAATCAAAACTTTGTCTTGGTGTTTCTTAAACTGATATTAGGGTCGTCTGCGTAATTGAATGAGCAGATGACCGTTTTCTAAGGCCTCACTCACGCCATCTATTGGCATCTGTAGAAACAAATGTTTCGACATTCATAAAAAAAAAACTATTATATTCTTTCCATAGAAATGCACATAAAAATTTGGAGACATGTGCATTAAAGCCAACTATGAAAAATAAATGAGATACTTTGCGATAAAAATATTTCATCAACGTAATTAAAGAAAAAAACTAAGAAAATTTACGATGGAAATTCTTGATTGCAGTTCTGGTAAAACTGAACCGGCCCAAGAGGAAGGGTTCAGAATTACCAACGACTTAAATGGATAAAATGTTTTATAAAAAGGATTTAAGAATTAAACTTTTTAATATTTCAAATGGAAATGGGTGGTTACTATACTTAATATTTCATCATCTTGGTAAAATCTTCCAGAATAAAATATTCAGACTGGAACCTCTTCTTTCGAAGCGGGAAAGGTTTGTAACCCGTATTTCTTAATGGACGGGACGTAAATATAAGGTTCCTTTAATAATTAATAAGGACAGCATATATTGAACAGAACTGCGATTGTCCGTGATTTAATGTTTCTATGAACGGTACTTATTTGTAAATAATAAAATATACAACAATAAATGTAAAGTTGATCAATAGGACACGATTGTTTACTAACTCTTACATCCTTAAAGAACCATCAGCAGACGCCACAAAAACTATAGCAATTATAATGTGAGGAAATAAGGAAGGGATCTACTCCCAATGCTGAATTACATGCACGGACTTTTTATACAATTCTATATAGCCTAGATGAATGAGAATTCTGCAATATTATGTCGTAAAGCGATTAAGATTCTCGTGTGAAGACAGATAAGAACTGCCAACATAACTATGTACAAAACTGTTTCATTATGAGAAATCAAGAAACTATCTTGATCATTATACATTCAGAAATTAACTAAAACAGTTCTATTATGCAATTTTGACAAATGTTTATACATAAATTGCGTTTTATTACTCTTTCCACATGAACGCAAATTTTTCTAATGGTGGCTATTCTGTTGTGCAAGAAACCGCCAATTTTGAACGTAATCTTTTTCATATGATTTTGGCAAAATGGTAAAAGTAGATCGGACGATTTAACTCCCTAATAAGACCCTTGGATGACTATGAAGAATATTCTGTTATGGTTTTGCCAAAATCATCGCAATAAGATAACTTTTGGGAGGTGAAAGAAATCGATGGAGGCAGAACGTCATTTAATAAATAAAAACTAAGGTTTACACCTTATGCAAAAGCAAAATAAAAAATCATCCACACAAACATATTTCAAGTTAGTAATAAAAGACAATAATTTATGTTTTAAAATCCAAACAATTTAGGAAATTGAATTTTATTTGAAAGTTTGAAGGAAATTTTCGACATCAGTTCTGGTGATACTGAGAATTAACACGCTCATGCCAAAGAGTTACAGGGTGTCTACAGGGTGTCCAACGCGAACGTAGGATGATGCATTTCATTTTGAACAACTGAATATAAATTGCGAGTCTATCCAAAGATTGACTCTTACTTGCATAAAATGAATAAATTTTATTCACTAATGAGTAATTTCCGTAATATATATTAGCATATTCGTCCTTTTTAAGGGGGATTTGAGGTGCAACCCTAATACTTTGTTGACCAAAAATTGTAAACATTACGGTTCTTTTAAGTTTCTACATGAACAAAGTTTTTATTTAAAAACACGTTCCTGTTGCTTGATTAAGTTACATGGAATTCACGAGAAAAGGGTACATACAGTATATGAGTAATTTTCATAAATGATGGTAATAGCCCATAAATGTTTGTAAACACAATATCTTAAACAAAATATGAAGAAACGAACAGTTGAATGTAAGAATATTTATAACAATCATTTTCTATTCTAACCTATTCTAACTAGTATCAAATGACTTCAAGTAAGGAATGATTTAAAAAAATATAACAGCAATGAAGAAACCAATGTAACATTACTGAAGAAAAATGGTATTATATTTCCTGTCAAGTACCTCTTTTAGCACTCGCTTGCTGGTAACACAATGGCAAATATTGGAATTGTAAGGTATAACTCAGCCATTACTGGTGCAATGCGTTTGGATATATATATATATATATATATATATATACATATATATATATGAATTATTAGCAATATTTTCGACAAGCAAAATACAATAAAGAAATTAACCAGGGTCACTGACCTTTTTTTCGAGATTCTGCAAGAGTTTTTTTCAGTGTCCCTTCAGGTTGAACGATCTTGCATTTTTTGGAAGACAGAGAAATGTGGGTAGGTGTTAGTCAAGCGCCTGGCCCTCATACCTGGCCCGTAGGATGAGTTAGGAATTGTCCAGCACCTAGGTTTAGAGGGGCACTTCCTCAAGTACTCTTATCTTAAAGGTTAAAGGTGTCTGGTTTCTGTTCCAGTTTCATCAGAATAGAAACGTCAACCGGGAAAGCCCAACCCCCTACTGTGGTGCCCAACCACAGCAGTGGCCTCCCCAGTAAACAGCTTAAACTCACGTTCCTGGGCGGGGATCGATCTACTGCCATACGAATGCTAGGCGAACACGTTACCACTGTACTAGCCAGGAAACACAGAGAGTAACCTTACAGATATAGAACTGGAAGGATTTTTCCCACTATATCTAATTCATGAAGCACAAAATACACTACTTTTGCTGCGTGATCCTCCGTAGTTCTTCTGTGTGGTTCTCCAGACTCGTCTGATATAAAGGATTAGTTAAGCTCCTGTGGCAGGCAGAGGGTGCAGGGTCGTCCTTGAGTTCTACTTCAACAGGGGATGTTACAGAAGGATCTACAGGCATTGCAGGACCATGTAACCCTATATGTTTGGTAATCCATGGGCAAAGTAAATTTTGGGAAAATGACCCCTTTCCCAACAACTTTGCGTTCATCTGTGACATCTACCTCACTAGTCTCAGCATGAGTACTAAGAGCATTCTAATTAGCTTTTTTTCATTGTCATTCACCATCATCATAAACTTGTTTATTTGTTGGATCATCACTGTTGTCAACAATGTCACTTTCAACATCCATAATACCATATTATTTGGTAGGAGTAAGATTCATCTCTCCAGAGAGTATACAAATAAGCATAATATTTTTTCTAGACAATTTCTTCTCTGTACCACCACTTCTACAAGCAACATCCAGACACGTTGAATGGTTTTCCTCTTGACAAGGAACAGAAACACATTTTTCCATTTTGATATTAGGCTTGAACAATAGTAATACTATTCAAGAATGAAGCCTAATATACTAAGTCAATAATGTTGATAAATAACGGAGACACACGTAAGGTAATGAAGGACACTAACACTGTTTTGACAACACCTCTTGATATATGTGGTTCCACAAGCAACATCCAGGACACCTTGAATGGTTTTCCTCTTGGCACGGTATCAGAAGCAGCTTTTCTCATTTTGATAGTAATACTCTTCAAGAATGAAACCTGATATGCTCTGCCAAGAATGTTGATAAATACCAAGAATGTTGATAAATAACGGAAACACACGTAATATAATCAAGGGGTACTGACACTGTTATGGTAACACTTGTTGATATGCGTGATACCTATACGAGACTAAAGGCCATCGAGTCCGTTATTTCATTCCAGTGGGAACCACAAGCTCACAAGTCAATTGGCACAAACACTTATGGCCACACGTGTTGATATGTGTGATACCTATGTAAAACTAAGGGCCACTGAGTCCTTTATTTCATTCCAGTGGGAACCACAAACTCACAAGCCAATCTCAACCACCAACACACTCTTTCAGACTGAGAGCGACTATTCTGTTTGTCCTGTAGACCTGTATGATTTTGGAAAAACCTTTGTAAACAGACGTTAATTATATCCAATGGTGGTAAAGGCAATGAGAATACTCGTCCATAAAATACGTTAGTGGTAATAAAATGGTCAATGCCACATTCTTCTATATTGGCAAAATCATCTTTTATAAATCAATACCACAAATTCCCAAAAGAAAACAGATGGGTTTATATTTTCAGCGAATCTTAAATAGGAAAGAACCATGGTAAATACGTTCAATGGTTCAATGGTACTAAAATGGTCAATGCCACGTTCTCCAATAATGGCAAGATCATCTTTTATAAATCAATGCTACAAATTATCTAAAGAAAACAAAGATGATTTTATATTTTCAGAAAATCCTAAATTGCAAAGAATATAATGGTAATGTTAAACTGGTTGACAATGGAGACGTTTAGGAATAAAATTATTTTTTTCTGCTTATCCTAGAGTAAATTTTATGAATGGAGTTAATGAATTCTTAACGCAAAAAAAAAAAAAAAAACCTTCAAGGTCAAAACTTGTCTTCAAGATGTCCAAAACAACATTAACATAACAACACCATACAATTGGATAGAACCAAACTGAAGAGACCAAGCTCCTCTAAGATACTAATATAAACATATACAAATCAAAGTATTATCCACAACTAGAACAATCACTTGGTCATAGGAATCTCTATTAGAATTTTAGAATTATAAATTCCAATTAAAAAAAAAATAAACAAATGAGCCAAACGAGATTTTTAGATAATAAATATACGAATATACAAAAAGTATTACCCACAACTAGAACAAGCACTTGGTCAGAGAGAGAGAGAGAGAGAGAGAGAGAGAGAGAGAAGTTCGCTTGTAACATGGTGTGTGTGTTTCTGTGTGGATAGAGAGAGAGAGAGAGAGAGAGAGAGAGAGAGAGAAGTTCGCTTGTAACATGGTGTGTGTGTTTCTGTGTGGATAGAGAGAGAGAGAGAGAGAGAGAGAGAGAGAGAGAGAGAGAGAGTTCACTTGTAATAAAGGTGTTTGTGTTTCTGTACGTCTTTGTATCAGAGAGAGAGAGAGAGAGAGAGAGGAGAGAGAGAGAGAGAGAGAGTTCACTTGTAATAAAGGTGTTTGTGTTTCTGTACGTCTTTGTATCAGAGAGAGAGAGAGAGAGAGAGAGAGAGAGAGAGAAGTTCGCTTGTAATAAGGTGTTTGTGTTTCTGTGTGTGAGAGAGAGAGAGAGAGAGAGAGAGAGAGAGAGAGAGAAGTTAGCTTGTGATAAGTTTTTGTGTTTGTTTGTGTATGAGAGAGAGAGAGAGAGAGAGAGAGAGAGAGAGAGAGAGAGAGAAAGAAGTTCTCTTGTAATAAGGCTTGCGTTTGCGTATATGTATGAGAGAGAGAGAGAGAGAGAGAGAGAGAGAGAGAGATAGAGACACACACACACAAAGGTTAGCACGATATAAAACTGATCTTTTCGAAGATGCTGACAAAGGTAACTGACGCAATACTATAAATCAAAACTATTCAAATAAAACAATTTTAATTATCCCTAATTATCGTTTTTTTTCCGGCGAATACATCTGAATGACACGAAAGAAATACGACTGAAATTAGTGAGTTAATTACGTTATTGATAAAGTTACAGTTGGAACAGCTGTTACTCTAATCCATTATCCAAATTTATATAATCTCCAATCATTGATAGAGTAAAAGTTTCGTAAGTTGGATTCTTTATATGTTTCAATGTTTAAGGAAAGAATGGAGTAATAGTGAGGAAGCTGAGCACAGCTATTATTATTATTATTATTATTATTATTATTATTATTATTATTATTATTATTATTAACAACAACAACAACAACAACAACAACAACAACAACAACAACAACAACAACAACAACAACAACAACAACAACAACAACAACAACAACAATAATAATAATAATAATAATAATAATAATAATAATTATTATTATTATTATTATTATTATTATTACTATCCAAGCTACAACCCTAGTAGGAAAAGCAAGATGCTATAAGCCCAGGGACTCCAGCAGGGAAAAATAGCCCAGTGAGGAAAGGAAATAAGTTAATAAATAAATGAAGAGAATCAATTAACAATAAATCATTCTAAAAAAAGTAACGTCAAAACAGACATGTCATAAATAAACTATTAACAATATCAAAAACAAATATGCCATAAATAATCTATAAAAAGACTCATGTCCTCCTGGTCAACAAAAAAGCATTTGCTACAACTACTACTACTACTACTACTACTACTACTACTACTACTACTACTACTAATAATAATAATGATTTATGATAGTAATAATAATATGAAGTTACCCTGTGGATATACCGTAAATTACTAAAAGACTTAAGAAGATGATCTCTCCCGTATCTAGCTGTCTTCAATCCCCTCTTCGTCTCTCTTACGTGTATTACCTCAAAAGTTCTTGATCCCAGATTCCTCGCTTCTCTCTCTCTCTCTCTCTCTCTCTCTCTCTCTCTCTCAAACACCTTCTTACTAGCGAACTTTCTGTATCTCTCTTTCTCTCTCTCTTACACAGACACAGAAGCACAAACACCTTACTACAAGCGAACTCACTCTCTCTCTCTCTCTCTCTCTCTCTCTCTCTCTCTCTCTCTCTTCGACACACAGAAGCCCAAACACCCTTATGACATGCGATTTCTCTCTCTCTCTCTCTCTCTCTCACCGACTCACAGAAGCCCAAACAACCCTTATTACAAGCTAAATCTCTCCCTCTCTCGCTCTCTCTCTCTCTCTCTCTCTCTCTCTCTCTCTCCCCCTGATGCTGTACCAGAAAGTCATTCATCTTAAAGCTGTGTATCCAATAACAAAAAAGCTGCTTTCCTTTTATTCGCCATCCCCGACACTGAGACGACCTAAGCTTCAAATCAGGAGCCATAGGCATCGGATTTATTGGATTCTGCTGGGTGACATTCGCGCGGAGAAAAGACGCGAGCGATAAAGGTAAACACTCGACATTCTACCCTTGGGAATTATTCTCCGCTTTCTTCTTCTTCAGTGATTCCATATTCATGTCGAAGATGATTTATGTTGTGTGATTTCGTGGTAATTTTCAAAAGAAACTCATGAAGATTTTTCCATGATAATAGGGGGAAATTTTTAAGAAATATTTCGTCTAAAATATGTAAAAAATTATTCTTTTATTTAGTAGTACATAGATTTCAGGCTATGAGAGAAAAAATAATGATATGGGGCCTCTAGGCATTGTAGATTCTCTTTGCTAATAAAAGCTCACAAGATTAATTTACATATAAATACACATTCTCTCTCTCTCTCTCTCTCTCTCTCTCTCTCTCTCTCTCTATATATATATATATATATATAGAAAGAGAGAGAGAGAGAGAGAGAGAGAGAGAGAGAGAGAAAGGACTATATATCTATAAACTCATATATATACATACATATATATACATATATATATATATATATACATATATATATATATACATATATATATATATATTATATATACTATATATATATATATATATATACATTATATATATATATATATATATATACATATATATATATATATATATATATTCCAGAATCCATGAAATAGCAAATGGGGCTGTGCTCAAAATAAATAGAAGTAAAACAGGGACGATAAGAACGGAATATATAATGGAATATTAAATGTTTTTTCCAGCGTAAATTAAACTAACATCAGTAACATTAATTTTACATGAAAAAATCCTCCCTTCATAAGTCAATGTTGCCACGGGAACTTACCCTAAGAAGTTCAGGCGAATTAATTCATTATTAAAATAAACAGTCAGTTACTCGCTCTTCATACTCCACGTATCTCCGGTGAGTAATTGAACTAAAGATCAAAAGGCTACTTTTTGTGACAATTTGCAGATTAAAACTTAGCTAATTAAAAACTTGGACTCCTGATAGATTATAGATAAGCTAATGATTTATCATTCCTGGTTAACGTGACTACCTCTCTCTCTCTCTCTCTCTCTCTCTCTCTCTCTCTCTCTCTCTCTCTCCATATATCGTGCTTCGCCTATCACTCTTTCTTTATATACTTTTTCTATTCATTTGGATATACACAAAGTCGAGGTGAACAACCTTTTGTACTCGTAATCCTCTCTCTCTCTCTCTCTACACACACACAGACACATACATATACACAAATATATATATATATATATATATACATTATATATATATATATATATATATCAATAGATAAATAGATAATAGACATATATTATACGTAAATATATATATATATATATATATTATACATATATATATATATATATATATATATGATAAGTTATTATAATGTACACTAAAACACGTAATCATGAACTTACCTAATTTTCATCAATTTCAATCTCTCTTTCTCTCTCTCTCTCTCTCTCTCTCTCTCTCTCTCTCTCTCATTCCCACTATCATACGCATTCTCCCGGATGTCAATCCCTATCTTTTATTAAGAATTGCAACGTCTCAACGTCGTGGGTAAGACATAATTACACAGGATTTCGCCACTGATTCAAGATCCATATATACGAATGAATAAGGACTTGAATAAGGACTCTGCTCCGTCGAAGGATTAATTGAAAATGAGTTCAGATAATTCAATGACCGAGATTTTCCACGAAGTTCGGGAACCCGACGCCTTCAGTTTCTATATTCGTCGTCTGTTTGTTTATTCCTTCCATTATGTAGTGATTATATTAAGTTGAGGAGAATGAAGAGTGGTAAGGTCAGGTGTAAGTCAAAATGTAATGGGAATTCCTTATAATATAAGGCTATCTTATAAGTTATTTGATGATATATCAGTGTTTTATCGATGATCTTTGTGATAAGTAGAAAACTCACTGTTAAAAAATTTGCATAAAAAAAACGGTAAATGTCTGGCAACATTTATTCTAGGATTTTCACCGTTTTAAAAACGGATATATTGACGTAAAGGAGTGATATTACGGTCACTAACCCCTAAAAGATAATAACAAAGTAAGGTGAAATCACGGTCGCCTGTATTTTACTGAAATTCAGTTGAGAACAGTATATTTTTACGGAGAATTTTCGATTAAAATTACGTATTTTCTAACAGTGTGCTGAGTGATAGGTATATCCATCTTTGTCTAAAAGTACTTAGCTATTATTATAATTATTATTGTTATTATAATTATTATTATTATTATTATTATTATTATTATTATTATTATTATTATTATTATTATTATATATATTATTATTATTATTATTATTATTACTTGCTAAGCTATAACCCTAGTTCGAAAAACAGAATGCTATGAGGCCAAGGGCTCCAACAGGGAAAATACCCTAGTGAGGAAAGGAAAAATGGAAAAATAAAATATTCTAAGAAGGAGTAACAACATTAAAACAAATATCTCCTATATAAACTATATAAAAAAACAAATGGAAGAGAATTTAGATAGAATAGAGTGCCCGAGTGTACCCTCAAACAAGAGAACTCTAACCCAAGGATTTAGAGATTTTACAGCTAAGTCTACATACTCTATAGACTACATAAATTTTAACAAAACAAGAGGAAGAGAGATTAGATAGAATAGCGCGCCCGAGTTTACGCTCTAGCAAAAGAACTCTAACCCAAGGATTTAGAGATTTTACAGCAAAGTCTATATACTCTGCTCGCGTCAGGTATGATCAACGACTATTTCCAAGTTCTAGAAGTTTTAGTAAGCGAGTAAAATACCCTCCTTCTCCTTGTGCTTGAAGAAGGAGAGACGATATTCGACGCTGACACCTGTCATGAAACTTGGAACGGAAAAATGCTTCGAGAAAGGGGTGCTTGGAAAGGATCTCCATTTGAAAAAGCGTGAAAAGATTTGACTCAAGACAAATTGGAGAAGTACGACGACATTTCTTCACAGGTACGAAATCTGTTGATGAGATTCTCGATCGTGAGGGTGAATAGATAGCAGGGAATTGATTTTGACATCTTTGGGATATTAAAATTGATAAAAAGATAGTCCGTTTTGATTTTGAATATTGCAGCTTAGAAAAAATATAGAAAGGGCCCTTCTTTTCGGTTTTGAATATTGTGGCTTAGAAAAAATACAGAAAGGTAAAATACTAATCTAGCGTCAATGGATATTCATCCTACAAATAGTAGGTTTTATGCTGGGATAATATATAATAAATACAAAAGTATGAAGGTAAAAAAAAAAAATTAATACCCAAATTGAAAAATTAATTTGAATATTGTGGCTTAGAAAAAGTATGAAATAGGTAAAATACTAATCTAGCATCAATGGATATTTATCATTAAAAAAGTAGGTTATATGCCGAGATAATATGTAATAAATACAAAAGTATGAAGATAAAAGGAATAAATACCCAAAGTGAAAAATGAATTTTAATAGTGTGGTTTAGAAAAAATATAGAAAGGTAAAATACCAACGTAGCATCAATGAATATTTATCATACAAAAAGGAAAATGCGGAAGAATAGATTATGTTAACGATAAAAATTTTTGGAAATAGAAAAATCTAAAAGAAGACAAAAATTTAAAATAAATTGTGAATAAAATGTATATTTAATTTAAGTACAGAGCGAATGCAGAACTGATAATATTGGAAAAGGCAAATGCTGAAGAATAGATAAAAATATTTAACGATGAAACTTTTGGAAGTAGAAACATGTGAATTCGACAAAATTTAAAATGAAGTGTGAATAAAAAAGAATTGAGTTAGGTATAACGGTGGATGAGACTACTCATTTCGTTACTAAGTAATTATAAATAAATCTAAAGGTCCGTGATCATCCAATTATACCTTCAACATTATTTCACATATAAACTGATTTTTAATAATAACCCTCGCTATGATATTTCCTGTTCAATATAATATAACCTTCCAATTAAAAGAAAATACGGAATAAAAAAAAAGGTGTATTATCATATAATTTCCAATATTACAATATTACTTTGGAATAATTTGATATATCTGAAAAATACTTTTTGAGTCGAGGATTAATTAGAGTTGGTTTAATAAGTTATACGTGATAATATTTAATTTCTTACTTCCTTGAAGACAGTCTAATCTCCCTATTTAATGATTAAATCACTTAAATAATGAAAAAAAACAAAACATTGAAGATAATTATTCAATCATTGTTATCATAGTATATTAAACCTAACATCAAAAGCGGATACTAGCAGATAAAAACTGAATTTCATCAAGATCACAACCTTCGCAATTGCAAATGAGAGTGAATCATTTTCTGATGATAAAAATTAGAACTTAATCACTACCGTTTAATTTGATGTCATGAAACAACCTTCGATGCTAGAAATCTCCAAATCAATCAACCAATCACAGTACAAGTTATTGCTCAATTGGTCTTATCAACTGGGTCCCCAATTTTCGTGTAATTTTAAATTTTCGTTTTTACGTCAATTTTTTCTGATTATTAAAATCAGAACTTAACCATTACCGTTTAATTTGATGTCATGAAACGACCTTCGATGCTAAAAATCTCTTAAATCAATCAACCAATCACAGTAAAAGTTATTGCTCAATTGGTCTTATCAACTGGGTCCCCATTTTCGTGTAATTTTAAATTTTCGTTTATGCGTCAGTGCTTGACCAGGACTCTCGCGGTTAAGTGGCACTAGCTGGCCAGGCCAGCATGAAATGACGTAGTCTTTTGCCCGAATAGGTTCTTTGTTTCTGTTAAACTGATCAGCGAACTGTGTAAATGGCGTATATTGGGCTGAATTGGGTCTGGATGATAGAAGAGTTGAAATGATAATAGAAATTATATTATTATTGATTTGATAATTATTGGTACTTTAATGACAATGATAATAATAATAATAATAATAATATTAATAATAACAATAATAATAATAGTTATAGGTGTAGTCATAGTTATTATTTCTACAACAACAACAACAACAACAACAACAACAACAACAACAACAACAACAACAACAACAACAACAACAACAACAACAACAACAACAACAACAACAACAATAATAATAATAATAATAATTATTATTATTATTATTATTATTATTATTATTATTATTATTATTATTATTATTATTATTATTATTATTATTATTATTATTATTATTATTATTATTATTATTATTATTATTATTATTATATTCCTTTCTTTGTAATTTATAGTATGTTGAGACGATCTCTCACCAAACAAAAATAACCCAATAAATATTTACTGGCTATGAAAAGAGCGCAAGTATATTTTATCTTCTAATTGGAAGGCTGTAAAAAGGTACATTAAGTGAGACAAAAGAAACATGTATGATTCCAACGCTCTCTCTATCTCTCTCTCTCTCTCTCTCTCTCTCTCTCTCTCTCTCTCTCTCTCTCCTAAACTAATTTCCGGCAGAACTTTCTTCCCTTTTAATGAAATTTCTAGCTGGAATTGGCACTAGATGGGGAATTGGGATCACAGGAGAGAGAGAGAGAGAGAGAGAGAGAGAGAGAGAGAGAGAGAACTTTCCCTATAAATTATATTTCTTCTTGGAATTGGCACTAGGTAGGGAACTGGGATCACAGAAGAGAGAGAGAGAGAGAGAGAGAGAGAGAGAGAGAGAGAGAGAGAGAGAGAGCTTACTTTCCCTATAAATGACATTTCTACTTGGAATTGGCACTAGATAGGGAACTGGGATCATAGGAGAGAGAGAGAGAGAGAGAGAGAGAGAGAGAGAGACTTTTTTCCTATAAATGATATTTCTAGTTGGAATTGGCACTAAACGGGGAATTGGGATCGCAGGAGAGAGAGAGAGAGAGAGAGAGAGAGAGAGAGAGAGAGAGCTTACTTTCCCTATAAATGATATTTCTAGTTGAAATTGGCACTAAAAGGGGAACTGGGATCACAGGAGAGAGAGAGAGAGAGAGAGAGAGAGAGAGAGATGACTATATTACTCAAGTGATATGAAGTATTGTCTTCCTTTTTCAGCATGAGAGAGAGAGAGAGAGAGAGAGAGAGAGAGAGAGAGAGAGAGCTAAATATATTATTCAAGTGATATAAAGGAGTTTCTTACTTTTCGTGCTAGAGAGAGAGAGAGAGAGAGTACTAGGAATGGGGGTAAAAAGCTTCCTACCAAAGTGACAGATTACTCCAAATACAAAAAAAAAGGAAAAACAAAAAGAGAATTCATTAGTAAGCCATACTTTCCTTCCAAAACTTTGCTCCCCAAAGACACAATTTGAAGGAACTTAGAAGAGGCATTGGACAATATTTGCTTTCATAATAAATGGCGCTCCCCTGTTTGACCGCTTCCCACAGAGGTAAAAAACTCCTTTCATTTGAGAGAGAGAGAGAGAGAGAGAGAGAGAGAGAGAGAGGAGAGAGAGAGAGAGGGGGGGGATTCGGCCTAATTACTCTACGTGAATTAATTATCCTTCGCTCTGCAGCTCCTTACCCGTGTCCTGAATGTTAGAGAAGGAATTATATTACTCAGCTAATATGAAGGATTTTTTTCCCTTTTAGAACATGATAGATATGTAGATAGATAGATTGATAACTATATTACTCAACTGATATATAGGATTCATATCTTAAAGACCTTACATACCCTATCCTTTCCCATCACGTAATAAAAAAAATATATATTTACTCGATCGCCGGATTACAATTATAGAATATTGTTCGAATAGTTTATATCTATTTCTAAGAACTTGTTTGATCATAACTATATTTTCATGTTAATTTGAGATCATTTCTGTTTCCCAGAAGTTGCGTGAAAAAAATTATCATTTAGCAGAAACGTGAGTGATTCAGGATTCGTTTTTTTTTTCCTTTTAGTTTATGATCGACGCATAGCTGGATAAATTTCCCGTTGGATTTCAAAGTAAGTTTTATACTTTTCAATAAGTATTTAATCTTCCCTATGTAATACAGAGCAAGTGTCAGTATATATATATATATATATATATACATATATATATATATATATATATATGAATGTTTATATATATATATATATATATATGAATATGGTTTATATATATATATATATATACATATATATATATATATATATATGAATGTTTATATATATATATATATATATATGAATATGTTTATATATATATATATATATGAATATATTTTATATATATATATATATATATGAATATATTTATATATATATATATATATATATCTATATATCTATCTATCTATCTATCTATATATATATATATATGCATTTATATATATGTATATATACATATATACATATATAATGTAAACATATATATATATATATATATATATAAAAAATATAAATGCATAAATGAATAAGTAAATATATATATATATAAATATATATATATATATATATATATATATTTACATATATATACTTATTTATATGTGTGGGTATTTCTTTCCTGACAGGGGAAAGGAGTAGTCATACCCTGGTGAAACAAAGCTTTCCCACAAATTGTCGAACCAGCGGGTTGTAGTTCGGAAAGAAGGAGGGGGTGGGAAGGGTTGAATCTGTGTCTGTGTGCGTGGGTGTGCATATCTGAATATTTAGTGTAATCTTACACGGCTCGTGAAGGTGGGTGGACTGTATCAAGGATCACCTTCAATCAAAGGGATTAACCGGTGATGAAGTGTGGGACAAAGGTAGATGGAGAACGCTGGCCAGAAACATCGACCCCACATAGAAGTGGGAAAAGATGTAGACAAAGAAGAAGATGATTCTTAGACGGCTCGTGTACACTGATAAGGAATATAACAGGGATGGAATAGATGTACCACATAACTGCACTATTTTGCAACAATCAAATATCAAAATTAAAGGTTTAAAAGGCCGCTCATGAATGGCAGAGACAAGGGACAGTGAAATTGCCATATCAAGCAGGACATTTTCCTAGAGACTAACCATATATACATATGATCATCACCCAGGCCCCCTCTCCACACAAGCTAGGCCCAAGTTGGGCCAGGCAATGGCTGCTGATGATTCAGCAGATAGACCTATAGGCTCCCCCAAAAACCCGATCCTTAGCTCACAAGGATGGTGAGGTTGCAGCGACCAGAGGAACTAACGAAGTTTTGTAAACATAATTTAGCTTGATATATTATGATGGATGTCGAGAAAATTCATACCCGAAACCTTCTATTTTACCCTTGACATGAAAACAATATATATATTTTTTGATAAATTAAGTGAGGAGTGTTAAAATCCCCAGCACGTCTTACATAGGGCGTGAGTAGCAGGATGGGTTGAATTGATTTAAATTCAAATTCAGGAATATACGGGAGACGAATATAGAAATCAAAATGCCCTTTGAAGTTTATAAATTGACTTGCATGAATGTTTCAGATTTATATCCAATTGAATATTTAGGGCAATAACTAAAGATGATAAAACAAGTGCCATAAAACAGATAAAAGTAATGATGGTTTTTTATTTAATTCATTCTGATCATTAAAACAAGTTTATTAACTTACTATTCTAAATGTTTTTTAATGAGGCGCATTTGCACCGACTCGCAGCGGTGCCCTTTTAGCTCGGAAAAGTTTCCTGCTACCTGATTGGTTAGAATTATCTTGTCCAGCCAATCAGGAGACTTTTCAGAGCCCAAAGGGCACCCCTACGAGTCAGTGCAAATGCGCCTCATTAGAAAAATTGAGTATAGTTAAAATTTTGCTATTGTTTCATCAATATCTTCAATTCTCTTTAAGTCATTAGGAGCAAAGGTTTAGTTAAAATTAGACATGATGATTAGTATAAATCAAACAATTTTCTATTAACAACAGCTTATTTGATAAATGTGCGAATCTTTAGAATAAAGTATTCTATTATGAATGAAATGTGGCACAATCTCTTTTAATCATAGATAACATATGATAAACCTATAGTTTTATTACTCGTAAAGTACAAGAACCTGTGACGGGCCGAGAGAAAGGTTGCGACTCAAGGCAGGGAGCAATCAACTGAGTAACTTTATTATAGAACACTCTCCTTTATATACAAAACCTCAAGGCAACAGGCATTTTCATGTTCACAAGACAGACAATGTTACAGAGGAAAACCGGAGACATGATTATTCAGGTTCTTTTTAGTGCCAGGGAAGAGCGCATATACAAGCATAATATATACAAAATAATTTATGTTGGTACAATGGCTCCCCCCCTAAAAATGACATACTGTACATGTTAAATAGGGCGCCCTGATCTAGAGAGGCGAACTGTAGGCGGGTCATCTGGCAGAAGATAAGCAGGTTTTAGACAATCAATGGAGACCCAGTCTTCTTTGCCATGAATGTTTAGTAGGAATGCTTTCGGACTGCGTCGGATCACAAGGAAAGGGCCTGTGTAAGGGGGCATTAGCGGTGGCTTGCTAGTGTCGTTGCACAGGAAGACGTGCGTTGCAGAGTGCAAGTCCGTTGGTATGTGATGCTTCGCTGGGGGCTTGTAAGTCTGGCGGCACGGAGTAAATTTTCCCACGATGTGACATATGCTCTGGAGATCGTCGGAGGTGGTTGTAGAAGGAAAAAATTCGGCAGGGACGACCAACGGGTTGCCATACACCATTTCAGGTGCCGAGACGTCGAGGGCGTCTTTAGGAGTGGTCCTTAGTACCAGGAGGACCCAGGGAAGCCGAGTAAACCAGTTGCAATCCTTGCAGCGGGACTTCAAAGCTGCTTTGAGGGTGCGATGAGAACGTTCAACCATTCCATTGGCAGCGGGGTTGTAGGCCGTTGTCTGATGTAGGGTGATGCCCAGGAGATTCGCTAATGATGTCCACAATTGAGAGGTGAAAGTGGTTCCCCTGTCAGAAGTAATATGCTCAGGGATACCAAATCTTGAAATCCATCCAGAGAGTAAGGCAGATGTACATGAGGCGGACGTTGCAGTTTCCATGGGAATGGCTTCAGGCCCACCAGTGGAGCGGTCGATCACGGTAAACAGGTAACGATGTCCTTGTGATGTGGGTAGGGGGCCTACAACGTCGACGTGGATGTATGCGAAATGACGCTGAGGTTGAGGAAAGGTGCCCACTCCTGAATCCATGTGTTGATGTACTTTGGAAGTTTGGCAAGAAGTAGAGGCGCGGACCCAATCCTTAGCATCCTTAGAAATGCCGTGCCAAATGAACTTTGCCTTCAGCAGCTTTGCAGTAGAACGGCACGAGGGATGTGAAAAGGCCGTGAATGAAATCAAACACCTGCCGTCGCATGGGAGCAGGAATCCAAGGTCGCGGTCTACCAGTATTGACGTCACAGAGGAGGGTGCTGTTGGAGTCTTCGAGGGGATAGTCTTCCCAACGGAGGGACGTGCAGGATGTCCTACATGCTTGATACTCTGGATCCTGTCGTTGGGGTTCAGCCAGGGCGTTGTAATCCAATCCCAGTTGAACGGCAGCCAACGTGTTTCTTGACAGGGCATCGGCACCGGGATTCATTTTCCCCAGGGACGTATTGAAGAGTGTAATTGTATTCAGCCACGGCGGAGAGATGTCGGCGTTGCCGGGCGGACCAGGCGTCAGACTGTCGAGTGAAGGCGTGCACCAGAGGCACGTGGTCTGTGCGAATGACGAAGGGCGTACCTTCTAAGAAATGACGAAAGTGACGGACAGCCAAGTGCACCACCAGCAATTCTCGATCGAAGGTAGAATAACCCGATTCTGCCTTTGACAGTTTTTGCTGAAGAACGCCAATGGGCGGGGCGAGCCGTTGACCACCTGCTCGAGTACAGCACCAATAGCGACGTCGCTGGCATCGGTGGGATAGGAAAAGTCGAAAGCCGCAGCAGTTAATAGGGCCTTCTTTGCATTGCAGAAGGTTGCTTCTTGAAAGTGACCCCCACTTCAGGTCCTTTGGCTTGCCCTTGAGGGAGGAGTAGAGGGGAGCAAGAGTGGTGGCAATGGCTAGCAGAAATCGGTGATAATAGTTGATTTGCCCAAGAATTCCTGCAGAGCTTTGACGGTCGAGGGCGCGGGGAGGTTCTGAACGGCTGCTACCTTCTCAGGGAGGGGATGGACTCCTTCAGGAGTGATGCGGTGCCCTAAGAACGACACTTCGTTGGCGCCAAAGGGACAATTGGCGGCTGCCAATCGTTCCGGTGCCAGACGTCTGAATTTTGCGAAGACTGGGGGTCCCATCGTCTTGATATGGTGATAAATACCGTGCTTGGCAGGAACCGTGGACGTTTGGCAAAGTTCTGGACAGAAAACTTCCGGGTATGACGTGAGGAGGTGGGGCGCAGGCATCCGTGGGTGTGCTGATGTGGAGGTTAGAGGGGGCGGGTTGAAGAGGTGTTGACAAGTACGAGTCTGCGTTAACCAATCGTCGGTGGGCGACATCGACCAGAAGGTGGAAATGAGAGAGGAATTCCGCACCGAGGATTGGCAATGCGACGTCAGCAACGAGAAACTTCCAATTGAATTTACCGTTTCTGAACGGTAATGTGAGGTTCTTGTAACCATAGGTGGGTATCGCAGATCCGTTGGCAGCTACCAAGCGGACGTCGGCAGATGTAGACAGACTACGTCGTGCCTTGAAGAGTTTCCTTGGCAAAAGAGAACGACAAGCACCCGTGTCTACCAAAAATCGCACGTCCGTTGCTGCATCCTGTAAAAAGAAAAGATTAGAAACACGGGGAGGTCACCGCCACGAGCGATGGCCTACTTACACGTTTTTTGGCCACTGACAATCCTTGGCACATTTCTTCGCAGGTGCCCCGAATCTGAAGTGGTAGTAGCAAAACTGCGGCGGATGGGAGGTAGTAAGTGGCTGTAGAAGTCGTTCGTTGGGGCGGCGAGCGACTGGTGGGTGGTGGGCGGCTTCGTCGCTGCTTCGGCACGTCACAGGGTAGGCGTGTATGTCCTACGGCATTCATGTCAGCTTTGGTTGACGTTGAATAGGCATCCTCTTTGTCAGGGGTGGAGTCGTTGATGGAGGTCTTGAAGTGGCTGTCCATAAGGGCGTCGGCTTAGGTCATCAAGTCCTTTATGTGTAAACTATCAGCTTCGGGTATGGCAGCGCGTGTAGGTCTGGGTAAACGGCGTATCCAAAGGGCACGAAGTAGGTTCACCTCACGAGGAGAGCCGTCTGCGGCAGGTTGAAGGCGGAGCGATACTGGTCATTTCCCTGAGGGCAAGCGAAGCCCTTTGGTCCCCCAACGGTTGTTGCGAGAGCTGAAAAAGCTTTGCTATACGGGCGGCTGGCAACGGCGAGTACTGCTGCTGAAGGTATGTTTTGAGGGTGTCATACGCTATTGGGGTGTCTCCTTGTTCACAAAGCCAGTCGGATATTTCTGGGAAAGTGTCCTCGAGTATCGCCGCGAGAACATAATCTGCTTTGGTGGTTGAGCGAGTCAAGTCCCTGATGCAAACCCCTCTCCGCTGGCAAACGATGAAAGTTTGAATGGGGGTGGCCGCAGCTGCAACTGTCGTAGAGTCCGCCATAGTACCAACGATGGAGGGGCGAGGGGGGGTGGGGGTGGGGGTGGAAGGCGGTGGGAGCGAGTCGACTTCCCGGGTCACCAATGTGACGGGCCGAGAGAAAGGTTGCGACTCAAAGGGAGGAAGCAATCAACTGAGTAACTTTATTATAGAACACTCTCCTTTATATACAAAACCTCAAGGCAACAGGCATTTTCATGTTCACAAGACAGACAATGTTACAGAGGAAAACCGGAGACATGATTATTCAGGTTCTTTTTAGTGCCAGGGAAGAGCGCAGATACAAGCATAATATATAAAAAATAATTTATGTACGATCGTGTGACACACGGTTGGTACAAACCTGTTTTCCAGACGTCATGGGCGAGAAACTGATAAAATTTGTGTTTCATGAATGCTAAGTGACTTTTAAACAATTCTATCCCTCATCATGGTAAATAATTTGATGGATAAGATGAGTAAGTAACATAAACCTATATATACACATAATTATATGTGTATTGATGTGGAAGATTTTAGTGAATTCGCTCACAGCAAATTAACCTTATAGGTAACCCTGAGTAATACAGCTTTGCTGATCATGGTGATACACAAACCCTTTCACCACCATAGTGATGTGACTACTTATCAGCAAAGCTACAACTCATATTTCAACGGTTCAATTGCTCAGCAAGTCTATATGGATAAATATATTTGCACCATGTCGCTTTTTTGCGTCAATAGATGCCAGTGCCAATTCAGCTTTGGGTTAATCGGTAGCAGTAGGTTGAAGCAAACCATTACTTACAAACCAAGAATCTAGTTCTACACTGCTCGGCTATATACACACACATAATATATATATATATATATATATATATATATAAAAATAACAATAAATTCGTCATTAACACTCGTAACTCTAAAAATTTTTTTAAAGTAAGCAGCAAATAACATTTAATATCGTGGAAGAGTGAATTCGACATCAAAAGGAATTTTAGGCCTATTTGAAAATAAATATATGATTATGTATACACACCCATATATTTGTATATACAGTATATATATATATATATATAAATATATACAGTATATATATATATATATATACACATATATATATTTATATATATATATGTACATTATATATATATATATATATAGTACATATATATGTACATATATATATATATATATATACATATATACAGTATATATTATATATATATATATATGTGTGTATATATATATATATATATATATATCTATATAGTATATATATATATATATAATGAGTAAATAAAGAATATTGTAAAGTCAGTATTTACTAATGTCTAACAGAAACTTGAAAGCGATTATAATCCATTTATTTTCATATTAACAAGATTTTATTACAGCATATGCCATTGTTAATATCCGGAATTATCAACTGAAAATCCGTTTATGATTGTAAGACGATTAAGGAAAGTTCACGATAAAATATCTATAATGAAATTAATTATCATGACTGATAATGATCACTACCTAAGGTTAGGTCATTGTACTTATCTACAATGATATATAATTAATCCAATCGTATCTAAAGGATTTATACAAGATCATTCAAATCAAACTTTGTTTCTTAAACTGATTTTTGGGTCTTCCGTGTAATTGTAGGAGCGGACGATTGTTTCCTAAGGCCTCACTGACGCCATCTATTGGCTTCCCTAGAAACAAATGTTTCGTCAATCATTAAAAAAACTATTATATCCTTTCCATAGAAATGCACTTAAAAAATTGGAAATATATGCATTAATGCCAACTATGAAAAATAAAAGAGATACTATACGATAAAAATATTTCATCAACGTAATTAAAGCAAAAAACTAGGAAAATTTACGATGGAAATTCTTAATTACAATTCTGGTAAAACTGAACTGGCCAGGAGGAAGGGTTCAGAATTACCAACGAATTAAATGGATACGATGTTTTATAATAAGGATTTAAGAATAAAATTTTGTAATATTCCAAATGAAAATGGGTGGTTACTTCACTTAATACTTCATCAGCTTGGTAAAATCTTCCAGAATAAAATATTCAGACTGGAACCTCTTCCTTCGAAGCGGGAAAGGTTTGTCACCAGTATTGCTTAATGGACGGGATGTAAACATTAGATTCTTTTAATGTTTATAACGACAGATTATCTTGAACAGAACAGCAATTGTCTGAGATCTAATGTTTCTATGAACACTATTTATACGTAAATAGAAAATATATACAGCAATAAATGCAAAGTTAATCAATAGGACAAGATTGTTTACTAACTCTTACATCCTAATAGAAACATCAGCAGACGACACTAAACTATAGCAGTTTATAATGTGAGGAAATAAGGAATGGGTCTAGTTTCAATGCTGAATTACATGCACGGAATTTTATACCAATTCCATATAGCGTAGATAATTGATAATTCTGCAATATTATGTCGTAAAGCGATTAAGATTCTCGTGTGAAGAGAGATAAGAACTGCCAACATAACTATGTACAAAACTGTTTCATTATGAGAAATCAAGATACTATCTTCATCATTATACGTTCAGAATTCTACTAAACTAATTCTATTATGCAATTTTGACAAATGTTTATATATAAATTATGTTTTATTACTCTTTCCATAAGAACGCAAATTTTTCTAATGGTGGCTACCCTGATGTGCAAGAACCCGCCACTTTTGAACGCAATCTTTTTCATATGAATTTTGCAAAAAACGGTAAAAACAGATCGGATGATTTAACACCATAATGAAACCTCGAATGTTTATGAAAAATATTCTGTTATGGTTTTGTCAAAATCATCGCAATAAGATAACTATTGGGAGGTGAAAGAAATCGATGGAGGCGGAACGTCATTTAATAAATTTAAAATCTAATGTTCACAACGTACAAAAAAAGCAAAAACAAAAATCATCCGCACAGACTTATATTAAGTTAGTGATAAAATACAGTAATTTTATGTTTTAAAATCCAAAAAACTTAGTAATTTGAATTTTATTTATAAGTTTAAAGGAAATTCTCGACCACAGTTCTGGTGATACTGAGACTTAACACGCTCATGCCAAAGGGTTACAGGGTGTCTACAGGGTGTCCAGCGCAAACGTAGGATGATACATATAATTTTGAACAACTGAATGTAGATTGAGAGTCTTGGTTCAAAGATTGACTCTTACTTGCATAAGATAAATTACTTTTATTCAATAAAGAGCAATTTCCGTAATAAATACATTCATATATGCGTCCTTTTCAAGGAGGATTTGAAGTGAAACACTAATACTCGGGTTGACCAAACAATAAAGCTTTTACTTAAAGGACACGTTCCTGTTGCTTGATTAAGTTACATGAAAATTTCATGAGAAAAGGGTACATACTGTACAGTATATGAGTAATTTTCACAAATGATGGTAATAGTCCGTAAATATTTGTAAATCCAATATCCTAAACAAAATATGAAAAACGAACAGTCGAAATGTAAGAATATTTATAACAATCATTTTCTATTCTAACCTATTCTAACTAGTATCAACTGACCTCCAAGTAATGAAGCAATGAAGGAACTAATCTAACAGTAATGAAGAAAAAATAGTGATATATTTCCTGTCAAGTACCTATTTTAACACTCGCTTGCAGGTAACACAATGGCAAATATTGGAACTGTATTGTGTAAATCAGTCATTACTGGTGTAATGTGTTTGAGTGTATATATATATATATATATATATATATATATATATATGTATATATATATGTATATATGTATATATGTATATATATATATATATATGTATATATATATATATGTATATATGTATATATGTATATATATATATATATATATATATATATATAATATATACTGTATATATATATATATATATATATATATATATATATATATATATATATATATGTATATATATATATATATATATATATATATATATATATAAATATATATATATATATTATATACATATATATATATATATATATATATATATATATATATATATATATATATATATTGTTACGGGCCACTAGTTCGAGTCCGGCCTTGCTTAAGGGGACTCAAGGGCCATAACAAACAAATAATAATGGTAAAGGTCGCCAGTCAGCAATGATACAAGGAATACTGACAAAAAGATGTATTTACAATAATATTTAAATAGAAATAAATGAAAGGGGAGCACAGCAGATAACTATTTTAGTTTGAGCCACGAGGAGCTTCGAATGGAGTTTGGTTGGCCGTGGATGAAACGCCAGCACAGCAATCACGTTCCCTGGAAGGGGGAAATAAATTTAATTAATAACAGCACACTTACTTCTACCGGCTGGGAACACGATGAAGTCGTGTGGTTAAAACCTTTAAGCAAATTAAATGAAAATGCAAAGCTTAGGGATTTAAACGTTACACATGGTAATCAACACTGTCACAGGGTGAATTAATTAAAACTAGGACTAAACAGCACACGTGGTCTGGGTACAGGGGATAGGATACAAGGTTCAGTGGGTAGGATTTCTTTAGAGGATAAGGAAAATGGGATGTGATAATGAAGGGATGGCAGGTTGGATAAGGATATTGAGAATCTCAAAATCAGACACCTTACCTTTAGTAAAAATGACTCTGGTTTCTTTCCCTTGTGGAAAGATGTAGACAGAGGTCCTGCCTCCCTGATGTCTTGAGGGTGAAGAGAGATGATGTTTCCCTCAAGGAGGTTGAGTGAAGAAGGACAGGTGTTCTCCTTATGGATGCTGACTCACGAAGAAGGATCTCCCGTTTTCCCTGGGTAGATCAACCCCACTTGACCCCCAATTGAGGGGGGGCGGGTAGGGGGGACTGGCCTGACCGGTGTCCTATTGGTCAGGCTTGGTCACGTGTCCCACATCCTTCACAGCTCGCTTCCCTCCTCCTGGGACCTCGATGTCGTCACGTGACTCGAAGGTAGCTGAAATTGAGATCTCAGGGGGAGTAGACTGGTATAGGATGGTTGGAGGGGGGTGAGACTCTGGGTAGGGTCCCAAAACTCGTGGCATTTTGACTCATGCTTGCTGGCGGGATCCTTTGTTATTTGAAAAAGGTGGCGAAATGACCGCCATCACTAACAGCCCCCCATTTTAGCAGAGATTTTGTCCTAAACAGGACAAGAACTCTGCAAGCAAGGTCTGAAGCCACTAGCCTTAATGACTCCTCCCTCAGTGAGTCTCACCACGATAATGGATAAATATCTAAGCTGCAACTAGGGTCATCATTTTACGGTATTTTGACTGTAAATTAACTTTAAGTGCCACATAGAAATAAGTATGCTGGCTGTGAGGGCAGCAACTGAAAAAATTAAAAAATGCAAAATTGAAAATTAAAATGTAAAAGATGGTTAAAGTTAAGTGACCTAGTGCAGTGGTAGGCATAAAATTAAAGAAAATTGGCATATATGCAAAAAAGGATAAAATAAATACATGAAAATGAATTAAATACAAATAATGATGCCAAGATGACTCCTCAAGTTTATCTACCTGGGGAGACACCAAGGCCAATAAATATTTTTTCATACAAACTAAATTTACCTACCGACTATGGCTACGCTATGGACATGGCACTGTGCATTAGGCACTAATGCCAGGAGAACACATCTCTCTCATACGAGTTCTTTAGGCGCTTGACCTTCCAGTTGTAGTTCTGGAGGTCTATGCCGCACCTCATGAGCCCTTTATTCCCATTACGTAGCTCAGTCAAGTAGTTTAGATGGTTATGGTCCGTTAGGAATGTCTGTGGGAAAACATGGTCAGCGCGATAGGAACCAAGGTGTTCAAGAGATGAGCCCATGCCTGAGAGTTCTTTCTCTTGAGTTTGGAGTTTTTCCCATGTCTGGAAGAAATTTATGCTGCCATTTAAGTAAACTCCACAGTTGGGAATTCCTGCTTGCACCTGGTGAAGCCAAAAATGAATTATGAGTATGGTCAGAGGTCGTGACTCCTCTGCCATGAAGTGGGAACCTTCGTCCTTCTGAAATGTGGCTAGGAAGCCATACCAATAAAAGAATTGTGTCATCCTTGTAACACTTATGGATGGGGTAAGTTGGAGCGAGGCCCTTGGCACTATTTTCTTAGAGTTACCGATGACTTGGCACGGATGGCAAGAGGTGGCGGAAGCCTTAACACCCTTCTGCAAGCCTGGCCGGAAAAAATGGGGGCTGCAGCAGTTGGGTGGTGCGCTTCACCCCAGAGTGCCCCTCCCAGTCCCTCATGGGCCATTCGTAGCACCGACAAGCGGGAGTTATGGGGGGACAACTACATGCTGGCGCAGGGCCCTCAGCAGGATTGCGAGAACCTCGGGTGATCTTAAGGGGCACCTCATCCTTTAGCAGGAACTCAGCCGTAGAGGGGTTATTCATTTCCACCTCGTTCGAGTTGGCGGGTGCCCTGTTGTTTACCAATGTCTCATCCAGCAGTGGGAACCTGATGAGCTTTGTCTGGCTCCTTGGGGTCTCGGCGCTGATGGGTGGTTCACCTCTTGCCTGCTCTGAGACCTCTGGCCTGGTGATTGAGATAGCCCTATCTCCAGTGGTGTTCAGTGGCACAGTTTCACCCGGATTGAATTTGTGGGTACTCGGCTCAGACTCATGGTGGGAAAGGGGAGACCCCTGGCCCTCCTCTGAGGTCTCTGGCATGACGCTTGGAGTAGCCCTATCCCCTGTGGTGGAAAATGGCACACCTTCACCAGAATTAACTTCTGGCGTACGAAGCTCAGACTCACTGCTGGAGGAGGAAGACTCTTGGGCCTCCTCACTTAGCCAAGCTACCTCACCAAGGTCAATGTCACCGAGCCAGTCGTCTTCCCATGCAGGTTGCGTCCTAACAGTTTTAGGCTCCGGCTTGGCAGCCTTCATGCACCTGAGGGGCACTCGCTGTACACCCTTCACGGGCTTTTGACCCAAGCTTGAGCTGTAGCCCTCATGTGCAAGATCACTCCCTGCCCCCAGTCCGCACTTCTTGCTGAGCTGGGACATGGTCGCCTTCAGTTCCGCTGTAGGGAGTTCCTTGGTGAACCCTTCAATGCGCTGGTTCTCTCTGCAGTTGTCCTGCTGGTCGTTGGCACCATTAGGTTGAGGTAACGAGTTACTGAGCTGGGCTAATCGAGCGTCTATTTCCCGCTTCTTTAATTCATACGCTCTCGCTCTTTCATACCGCATCCTTTCTTGCTCTGTCCTTCTCCGGGCTTTGTCTTCATTCATGAGCTCCCGCACATACCTTCGCAATGCTTCTCCCTCATAGCCTTGTCGTTCTGCCAAATCCACAAATGCACTGATTTCAGCAGCAGTCATTTTGCTAAGTTTTTGTGGAGACAGCGACAAGAAAAACTCAACAACACAAGGTACGATGTTGACCGTGCCAGAAATTACACGGAGGGGAAAGACGCTCTAGCCTTATGCAAGAGTCTCATGGAAGGAAGGATGAAGATGAAGCTGGGCAAAATGCACAATGGCTATGAAAAATGCCTCTTGAGAAAGAATTATTACCAAATAGCAAGCCTCGCAAGTAATTCAACAGGAGCCTAACTTGAAAACCAGGGCCACAACAATGGGTGAGCTTAGGCTGTCCAGTTGTAATTCGTCCAAACAAGTAACGATATATATGACAACTGTACTACACAATAAAAATGGAATCACCACTATACAGTAGGTGACCCTCTGGGCTAGTCAGGGAAAAAATGAGTGGGTAACAACTATGGGTGACACTATGCTGGACGAAATAAAATGGAATCACAATAATGGGTGAATCTCTATGCTAGTCATAAAAAATGGAATCACAACAATGGGTGAATCTCTATGCTAGTCTTTTGAAAAAAATGAAATCACAACAATGGGTGAATCTCTATGCTAGTCTTTTGAAAAAATGAAATCGCAACAATGGGTGAATCTCTATGCTAGTCATAAAAAAAATGGAATCACAACAATGGGTGAATCTCTATGCTAGTCTTTTGAAAAAATGGAATCACAACAATGGGTGAATCTCTATGCTAGTCTTTAAAAAATTGGAATCACAACAGTGAATGACCCTCTGTGCTAGTCTTAAGGGAAAAAAAAATGGAATCTCCACGATGTGTGACCCTCCTATGCTAGTCTTAAGGAAAAAAATGGAATCTCCACGATGTGTGACCCTCCTATGCTAGTCTTAAGGAAAAAAAAATGGAACCTCCACGATGTGTGACCCTCCTATGCTAGTCTTAAGGAAAAAAATGGAATCTCCACGATGTGTGACCCTCCTATGCTAGTCTTAAGGAAAAAAATTGGAATCTCCACGATGTGTGACCCTCCTATGCTAGTCTTCAGGAAAAAAAAATGGAATCTCCACGATGTGTGACCCTCCTATGCTAGTCTTAAGGAAAAAAAATGGAATCTCCACGATGTGTGACCCTCCTATGCTAGTCTTAAGGAAAAAAAAATGGAATCTCCACGATGTGTGACCCTCCTATGCTAGTCTTAAGGAAAAAAAAAATAGAATCTCCACGATGTGTGACCCTCCTATGCTAGGCTTAAGGAAAAAAATTGGAATCTCCACGATGTGTGACCCTCCTATGCTAGACTTAAGGAAAAAAAATGGAATCTCCACGATGTGTGACCCTCCTATGCTAGACTTAAGGAAAAAAATGGAATCTCCACGATGTGTGACCCTCCTATGCTAGTCAAGGAAAAAATGGAATCTCCACGATGTGTGACCCTCCTATGCTAGTCTTAAGGGAAAAAAATGGAATCTCCACGATGTGTGACCCTCCTATGCTAGTCTTAAGGAAAAAAAAATGGAATTTGTAAAAATGTGTGGGTGCGTTCTTGCAACACCACCACTCGCAACTCTGTGACTTTAAAGCAAGTTTGTATTTATACATAAAGTATAACAAATTAAAATAAAACAGACAATGTCACTGAGATTGCTTAATGCTTCGTTAAGAACATCAGCCCCTTTACACACTTTCCCTTTAATAAAAACAAAATGAGTTTAGAAAATTACACCTCCAAATATTTTATCTAAATGATCCTATACCCTGACTGAAAAATTTAAATTGAATGTGATATCATAAATCCTTTATCCTTAGGTTAACCATATTACACAGTCTAACGAAAATTATCCCCTTCAAAAAAATGTACATAAAAATAATATCCCGCGAGAAAGTAATAAAAAGAAATTACATACCCTTACTTGTCAAAAGGAAAAATTGAAAAAATGAATGCCACGTGTGCTTACGGTTACCCACACAGGAAATTAACACGTGTTTTAGTCTACCACGGTTTCTTCCTAAAATTTCGTAAATTTCAATTCAGTTTTAACACAAAATTAAACAATCACTCACTGCACAATATATATGAATGAAAAATTTATCCCTATCAATAATGTACATGAAAATAAAATCCCACGAAAGTAACAAAATTAAATTAAGAACCCTTACTATCAAAAGAAAAAAATCGAAATAAGGAACGCCACGTGTTCTTACCGTTACTCAACAGAATTATGCCTCACTGCCGTAAAACGTTTACGTGAATCGTAAGCCACAAGTTCCGATATGAGACTAGCCGGTATCCTAGCACTAAAGATAAATGATAAAATATTCCACGCACAAGATTAAATGATTGATGTGCGTGAATCACTTACCTATGTACAATAATTTGACTAAAATCTCGGGTCTGCATAGAATTGGTAAACAATTGACAAAGATAATAATTGCAGACAATATTAAACCTTGGCTTCGTCCGGAAACACGGCGATGGGCTGAGTTATATCAGGTTGGCCATGTTTTGAAATGAACACGTGCTCAGCCTGCCACGCTTTTTGTCCTAAAATATCGTAAGTTTCACTTCACTTATTTTCCTTTTTAAACACAAAATAACACAACAAGACATTCACTTAATGCACAATATATATAATAAATGAAAATTTTAACCACTTTGATAATAAACACTCAGAAAAAAGAAACAGAACACAAATTCTTTTCACGCGGTTGGCTATCCTGATACACAATAGGACTAATATCTACCACGCGGTTTTCAAAACAAAAGGGTTCGCGGTATGAACACGCACTAGTAAACACAAAACTTTAACAATGAGAATAGAATGCTTTTGCTGTTTTCTTCCACGGTTCCAACTCCAGTGATTATATAATTTACTTAAAATGAAATTGAGGTTCGTCAAGTCGCTAAAGACAGAAAAAAGGGGGGGAATTTGACTTTGATAAAATTAATTTTAAATTACTGTCTTAGCGAATCCTGGCATTTGGTCGCCAATATGTTACGGGCCACTAGTTCGAGTCCGGCCTTGCTTAAGGGACTCAAGGGCCATAACAAACAAATAATAATGGTAAAGGTCGCCAGTCAGCAATGATACAAGGAATACTGACAAAAAGATGTATTTACAATAATATTTAAATAGAAATAAATGAAAGGGGAGCACAGCAGATAACTATTTTAGTTTGAGCCACGAGGAGCTTCGAATGGAGTTTGGTTGGCCGTGGATGAAACGCCAGCACAGCAATCACGTTCCCTGGAAGGGGGAAATAAATTTAATTAATAACAGCACACTTACTTCTACCGGCTGGGAACACGATGAAGTCGTGTGGTTAAAACCTTTAAGCAAATTAAATGAAAATGCAAAGCTTAGGGATTTTAAACGTTACACATGGTAATCAACACTGTCACAGGGTGAATTAATTAAAACTAGGACTAAACAGCACACGTGGTCTGGGTACAGGGGATAGGATACAAGGTTCAGTGGGTAGGATTTCTTTAGAGGATAAGGAAAATGGATGTGATAATGAAGGGATGGCAGGTTGGATAAGGATATTGAGAATCTCAAAATCAGACACCTTACCTTTAGTAAAAATGACTCTGGTTTCTTTCCCTTGTGGAAAGATGTAGACAGAGGTCCTGCCTCCCTGATGTCTTGAGGGTGAAGAGAGATGATGTTTCCCTCAAGGAGGTTGAGTGAAGAAGGACAGGTGTTCTCCCTTATGGATGCTGACTCACGAAGAAGGATCTCCCGTTTTCCCTGGGTAGATCAACCCCACTTGACCCCCAATTGAGGGGGGGGCGGGTAGGGGGGGACTGGCCTGACCGGTGTCCTATTGGTCAGGCTTGGTCACGTGTCCCCACATCCTTCACAGCTCGCTTCCCTCCTCCTGGGACCTCGATGTCGTCACGTGACTCGAAGGTAGCTGAAATTGAGATCTCAGGGGGAGTAGACTGGTATAGGATGGTTGGAGGGGGGGTGAGACTCTGGGTAGGGTCCCAAAACTCGTGGCATTTTGACTCATGCTTGCTGGCGGGATCCTTGTTATTTGAAAAAGGTGGCGAAATGACCGCCATCACTAACAATATAATATATATATATACACACACACACATACATACATATATATATATATATATATATATATATATATATATATATATATATATATATATATATATAAATTAATGGCATTATTTTAGACACGCAAAATGCAATAAACAAATTAACCAGGGTCACTGACCTTTTCTCGAGATTTTGCAAGAGTTTTTTCAGTCCCCCTTCAGGTTAAATGATCTTGCATTTTTTGGAAGGCAGAGAAGCGTTGGTAGGTGTTAGTCAATTGCCTGGCTTTCATACCTAGACCACTGGACGAGTTAGGAATTGTCCAGCACCTAGGTTTAGAGAGGTACATCCTCGAGTACTCTATCTTGGCACAGAGAGTAACCTTGCAGTTAGAGAACTGGAAGTGTGTGTACTATATGTCATTCATGAGACACAAAGTACACTACTTTTGCTGTGTGATCCTCCGTAGTTCTTCTGTGTGGTTCCCCAGACTCAACTGATATAAAGGATTCATTAAACTCCTGTGGCAGGCAGAGGATGCAGGGGTCGTCCTCGAGCTATTTTTCAAACAGGGGATATTACAGAAGGATCTGCAGGCATTGCAGCACCATGTAATCTGATGTCTTGGGTCACTTCTGGGCAAAGTAAGCTTTTGGGAAAAGGACCCCTTTCATTCGCTTCCTCTTCATCACTTTCCCATTTATTTTATCCCAGATATTCATCATTCATAACCTTATTAATCACAACATTTACGTCTTCAACACCTTAGCGTTCATCTGTGGAATATACCTTACTAGGTTCCTAGTCTCAGCATGAGTACTAAGAACATTTTAATTAGCATTTTTTCATTGTCACTCGCCATCTTCACAAACTTGTTCATTTGTTGGATCATCACTGTTGTCAACAATGTCACTTTCAACACCTATTATACCATATAATTTGGTAGGAGTAAGATTCATCTCTCCAGAAAGTACATAAATAAGTATAAAAATTATGTTTTTCTAGACAAGTCTTTCTCTGTATCACCACTTCCACAAGCAACATCCAGACACGTTAAATGGTTTTCCTCTTGGCACGGAACTGAAACACATTTTTCAATTTTGATATTAAGCTTGAACATTAGTAACACTGTTCAAGAATGAAACCTGATATACTCGGCCATGCATGTTAATAAATACAAAGAATGTTGATAAATAATGGAGATACACGTAAGATAATGAAGGGGCACTGATACTGTTATGGCAACACTTGTTGATATGCGTGATACCTCTATGAGGCTGAGGGCCAGCAAGTCCTTTATTTCATTCCAGAGGGAACCACAAACTCACGAGCCAAGTGACATTAACACTTATGGCAACACCTGTTGATATGTGTGATACCTATATGTGACTGAGGGCCACCAAGTCCTTTATTTCATTCCAGTGGGAACCACAAACTCACGAGCCAATCTCAACCACCAACACACTCTTTCAGACTGAGAGCGACTATTATCTTTGTCCTGTAGACTTGTATGATTTGGGAAAACCTCTGTAAACAGACGTTAATTACATCCAATGGTGCTAAAGGCAATAAGAAAACTCCTCCATAAAATACGTTCAGTGGCACTAAAATGGTCAATGCTACATTGTTCTATATTGGCAAAAT
>NC_090751.1:4672993-4675493 GCF_036898095.1 Palaemon carinicauda
CCGGTGGTCTGGACCTATCCCAGAATTACGACACCCGAGAGAATAGTGGCAGCAATGCCCATCGAAAGGGACTCTTGAATACCACTACCTGGATATTTATCGACGTGAAGACCCCCCGAGGAATACTGTGGAGAAGTTTAAATGAACAACATATTGCAGCTATTTCATTGCCCGGAGTGACGCAGCCGAGAACTGGGCTAGAAAGTGCCTTTCTTTTGTGTAGATTTTGTTTCTTTATTCGCACGTATCTTTTATTCAGTTTGGTTTTTTGTTTTTGTTTTTTAGTCAAGAGTGTGGCTTTATATGTGATGCCAATTCGTGAGGCTCGATTTGTTTTTTTCATAGAGCAAAAAAGGGAATGACGAAACGCTGAAGTATGATTCATTCCACGAGTTTTGGATACGTGTTGTGTATATTTCTGGACTTATCTGACATCAAAACCTTTATTGTAAAAAGAAGTAAGTTGAATATACAAGCATACATACACACACATTCACGTGCACATGCACACGGATTATATATATATATATATATATATATATGTGTGTGTGTGTGTGTGTGTGTGTGTGTGTATTTATTTATATATACATATATAAATTATATGCATACATGCATTCATACATACATACATACACTGTAAATATAAATGTATGTATTGACATATATACAATCATATATATGTGAGTGCGTATACAAGAGAGAGAGAGAGAGAGAGAGAGAGAGAGAGAGAGAGAGATGACGCAAATACCCATTATCATTGAATTATCATAACCTTAGGGAATAGCCTAATCGCAAATGGATTTAGACATGATTTGTGCATCACCCCAGAACAGGATACGAACGTATGTCAACCGTGTATGATACAGATCCCTTACAGTGACTTAATCATTCAGCTGTTTCTTCCTGGAACAGCTGTTAAATGCAACGGTTTTCGCGCGAAGCAAATGCCAGGAATTTAATCCGTAGCCTGAACTCTTGCGAAGTATTTTCATCTCGTCTTTTGAAGTTCGGTAGGATTCCGTCGACATATAAAACTGACTTCAATTAAGCATGTTGATTAGATTTTCGAACTCTGCTACGATGTTTTTATACTCGCAAGTTTGTTATTAAAAAGGATAAAAACAATGGTTTTAAAGAATTTTTAAATACCGAACGGCTCAATCAGGAATAAACTTTTAGCTGTTTGTTGTTGATGGCATTATTAGGAAGCCAATTAATTAAAGTTGTTAGATTTTGGACGTTGACTATTTCCTAGAAAATTTGTTGGTCTTGTCAATAGTACGTGATCTCAGTTATGCAGTGATCTCAGAAATTATTCTTTTGCTTTGGTATGTGATCTCAATATTTTTAATAGATAAAAAACAAGAATTATAGAAAATCTAATGGTTCTTCCTTCGCCGTGCGCTCGCTTCGCTCGCGAAGAAATAACAACATCAAGCTCCGCATGTACTAGCGGTAATGTTGAGCTGCGCACGCTAACATCAATGATTGATTATTATTCCTTCTTTCTTCTTCTTTCTTTCTTTGATGGCTGCTTTTCCGGTCCCATACAGCAAGGGAACCAACCCCACTCTCTACAGGACCTCCACTGTCGTTTTACCTTGTTCGTTCAGAGTATTTAATGTTTCACATCGCGTATTCTTCATTCACTGTTAAATCGTCACTGTAGTAAAAAAGATACTAGTGTTTGTTCTAGGAGGTTTGTAGATTGTTACAAAGCATATTTTTCTGTTTTTGGGGGGGCGTAAAGTATATTTCTATATATTCAAATATTGTTACCCTAATTCTTTTCAACATTTTCAGATTTGAGTAAATTTTATGAATAAAAACTCCGACACCCCCACCAGACCTACCTTCTCTCGGTATGGGAAAGAAGTCGTGTTTGTGGGTGGGGGGGGGGGGGTTCATTTCAGTGATCTTTGCCTTGTCCAAGTTATTTAACCATGTTTCAGATAATGCTAGCGCATCTAATGGTTCTTGCTTCGCCTTGAAGTGAAGTGAGATCGCTTTTATCAGGTAAGATCGCATACCAAAGCAAGAGCACAACTTTGAGATCGCATACCAAAACAGCACCAAATTCTTTTACATAATTCACTATTCATTTCTCCAAATATTCACAGTGAGATCGAAACTTCGAAATCATATCCTAGTCTTAACTAGGAATTTCGGAAATTCATATTATTGCATTTTTTGGGTAGGAGAACGTCTGTATTTCATATTTCAAATGTTTTTTTTTTTTTAATGAAAACTATTTGTTTTATGACTATAATGTCTTTACATTTGAGCAAGCCCATCCAGTCCCTTGAGTACCCCCTTGTCTGCCAAGGGAACGTAAATATTTACTTGTTCTTCGTGAATTCCAGGCAAATGTATTTATGGTAGTTTCCCATAAACTTCAAGAGCAAAGAAAATGTAATCTCATTCTTCTTTCGAACGTCGTGAGTAAACATTTGCTAGGAGTTTCTCTAAATTACATTAATCGTATTTCTCTTGTCTGCCA
>NC_090751.1:4685493-4687993 GCF_036898095.1 Palaemon carinicauda
ACTCAATAAGGTGCTTATTTTCATTTACATTCCCAACCCTGCATTTTTAATTTGTTTGTACAGATAACGAGGTTATGCTAATTTTTAATGTGCATATATCTCAGTGTTTATATATATATATATATATACAGTATATATATATATATATATATACAGTATATATATATATATAATATATACAGTATATATATATATATATATAGTGTGTATATAACTGTTATATATATATATATATATATATAGTGTGTATATAACTGTTATATATATACATATATATATATATATATATATAGTGTGTATATAAGTGTTATATATATACATATATATATATATATATATATAAATATGTATATATATATATATTTATATATATATATAAATATAAATATATATATATATAAATATATATATATATATAAATATATATATATATATATAATATATATAGTGTGTATATAACTGTTATATATATAAATATATATATATATATATATATATATATTTATAATATACTATATAAATATATATAGTGTGTATATAACTGTTATATATATATATATATATATTCTATCGTATATTTTATTTACTTTCAACTGTATATTTGGCAAACGTGTGCTCATAGCTACATATGTCCGTAGGTGCTCATGGCTACACACGTCTGTGTAGTCATGTACACATACGCATGTTTAGTCATGTGCACATGCGGACATGTGTAGTCATGTGCATATGCAGACATGTGTAGTCATGTGCATATGTGGACATGTGTAGTCATGTGCATATGCAGACATGTGTAGTCATGTGCATATGCGGACATGTGTAGTCATGTACACACGCAAATGTGTAGTTATGTACACACGCACATGTGTAGTCATGTGCACATACGCACATGTGTAGTCATGTGCACATACATACATGTGTAGTCATGTGCACATACGCACATGTGTAGTCATGTGCACATATGCACATGTGTAGTCATGTGCACATACATACATGTGTAGTCATGTGCACATATGCACATGTGTAGGCATGTGCACATACGTACATGTGTAGTCAAGTGTACATACATGTGTAGTCATGTGCACCTACGCACATGTGTAGTCATGTGCACATATGCACATGTGTAATCATATGCACATATGCACATGTGTAGTCATGTGCACATATGCACATGTGTAGTCATGTGCACAGGCTCATGTGTAGTCATGTGCTCATACGTACATGTATAGTCATGTGCTCGTACGTACATTTGTAGGCAAGTGCACATACGTACATGTGTAGTCGTGTGCCCATATGCACATTTGTAGTGATGTACCCATACACATATGTGATCATTTGTACATCTGCAAAAGGTTTTTGTTATTTGGCAATATATTGTTAATTTGGGCTTCATGCATTATATATATATATATATATATATACATATATATATATATATATATATATATATCATATATATATATATATATATATATTTATTATGTATTTTGATAGTTTTTGGGTAAAGGTAGAAGATGATTTATGTGATAAATAGAAAATGGGATACCATAATTATAGTGATTAATTTAGAGAGCGCATTATTTTCATTGGTTATTTAGAACGTTAATTTCTATGTTATTTATTTTATATATTTTAATATCTTATTCATGATCTTAATCATGCAAAGGAAGAGTATTATATCAATTATAATATAGTTTTTTTTTAATTGTAGTAAGTCATTTATTTTGCGTATTATTTTCTCTGGTTATTTAGAACGTTAGTGAATCCGTTATTTCTATATGTTTTAATTCTTATTTATAAACGAACTGTTATAATGTAACAGCTCTAACTTAATGTTTTGAGAGAAGTAGACAGAGTAAAAAAACACAACGATAAAGTGTAAGAAACTTTCAAAACTTTTTCCGCTAATTCACTTCGTGGACTGTTTTCTATGGCATAATTTTCCACTATGATCCGGTCTCAAATTTTTTTTTACTGTTCTGGAATGAAAACCAATAAATACGCTCGTTAAGGTTCATGCAAATCATGCAATGGCTAGGTTAAGTAAAATTTTGAAATGAAATCGCCTGAAATTTCTTATAAAAATCAGACTATATATTATTTAGTCAGATCGGTGTTACTCTATGGACATGAGTCATGGTATGACAATGAAACAATCTCCAATAGATTTATTAGATTTGAGAACAAAACCCTCAGAACCCTTATTGGGAGTTGAATGGCAGGACAGGATTAGAAATGAAAATAAATGAGAGAATACTCGAGTGCCATATGTGGATGAGATCATGATGGGGGCTAGAGGGAGATGGTTTGGGCATGATCTTAGCACTCCCCAAGAGAGATTAGTTCACCAAATGTTCAGCTGGGCTCCACAAGGTACTAGAAAAGTTGGAAGACCCAGACCTACACGGCTGAGGACAATGAAGCGTGAAGTAGGAGAAGTATTGAAAAGCTCATGATAGAGACGAATGACGAAATCTAACCGAGGCCCTTTGCGTCAATGGGC
>NC_090751.1:4695493-4697993 GCF_036898095.1 Palaemon carinicauda
CTGCTACCACCGTGCCTGCTTTAAAAGTCCCTTTGGTTTTGTCTAGCTTGCTTCAGACAGTGTATTCCCTGTGAGTTAACAGAGATGTGCACAAGGCAGTTAATGAACCCCTAAGACATACTCTTGTGGTAGAGCCCGATATTGACTATGACCCACCTCAACCCGAGCTAGGTATGAGCTTTGAGGTTGAAGAATATTGACTAGATTCTTCGATAGATGTTCTCTATACTCCAGCTAGCCCTAAGGCTCCTGATATTGCAGGCAGATAAGTCAAGCCATCATTCCTGCAAGTCCTCTCCTGCATTACACTGCTCAATGGTCTTGGTAAGTCTTCCTACTCCCCTCCTAAAAAGAGGGATCCAGCTATAGATGTTCTAGGCCATGCTCCCTTAGCCAATAAACCATGCTTAGAGCTATTGTGGTCAAAGTTAGGGTTGGAGCATGTTGCAAAGGTCGCCTCAAAAAAATTTGTGAGGATATCCAACCCTTAGGGTATGATATCATCGAAGGTTCTCCCTCCACCTTTTGTGAGACAGGGGTAGTATTACAACATCCTTAATTCCTTTCATCTCCTTTTCCCTCAAGGTCTGCGGTATGGGTATTGGCACAAGGCTCGAGTTCGAAGACACTGGTATCACGATCTGTGGTGTTTTTCCCCTGTTGATGCTTTGAACATCAAGAGAATGGTGAAGGCTACTCTTAAGGCCACCTCCTGGGTGGATCTCTGGTTGGGTACTGTTGGCTATTCAGCTAACATGGAAGTTCTATCACGCCCCAAGAAATGCAAGGTATTTAAGAATATTGTCCTACGGTGTAAGGGTGAGAAAGTTCTTAAACCAAAGGGATTTTGAAGTGGTGTGATGACATTTTATCCAAGTTCCAGAGGCAGGTGTCGAATACGGAGAGCCTCCTCACCATAACTCCTCTATTATAAGATGTTCCCTAAGGAGGAGGTCGAAGTAGTGATCAGGGAGTGGAGGAAAGCGAGCTAGAACTCTTCTTCCAGCCTTTTTGACACCAACTTTGCTAGTGGCTTCTTCAGTTGCAAGAGAAGCCCATAAAGCCTTTAAGGAGGGTCCTTGGCAGTTTGTCAAGAAGGCTAACTCTGCCTTCAGAGACTGCCATTTCCTGGAAAAAAGACTAGAGGTCGAGGGGGGAAGGCTGGCAGACTTGAACAATGTTCCTGCTAGGAGAGGCTATCTCCCCACAGTACCACCAGGTAGGGGAATACCTGAAGCTCAGATAGCAGAGATGGTAGTGCCACTCGGCTGAACGCTGGACAGACGATGTCCTCTGCTCTGGTTACGTCATCCCGTTTATTGGCTCTCAAAGGGATTAGTGAAAGCCATCGTACCCCTTGCAAAAATTCGACCACATTAATCACTCGATGCTTATTCTGGTGGGGACAAAGCAGAAAAAAATTAATTTGTGAAGTCTAAGAATTTAACTGACTCTAACCTTCTCAGAGGTGTAGACCTTTCTCCTCCTGAATTTGATGCTCTTCAACAATGAATCAAAAGAATGGTGGCAGCTTACCTGTATCAGCACATGGCCATTGTAATGTGGTCAAAGTCAGATCTACTATGCCACATTAACCTCTTGCAGTTGAAAGTGAAATTTCTTGCTCTTCTACACTTTCAGAAGCTCCTTTCAGGCTCCTAAGTAGTGTTGATTAGTGACAACATGAGCATGGTCACATATCTAAAGCAAGGAGGTACTATTTCACCCCATATTTGCTAACTAGCCGTTGAAATCGTGCATTGGAACGAAAAAAATGCTATCTCTCTGTCAGCTTGGTTCATATTAGGCAAGAAGCCCATTTTGGCAGACACAGTAAGACTCTGATAGTTGGAGGAGAGCTGTCTTTAAATCCTTGGGTAATGACTTTGTGGGGTTTGACAGTACTAGACTTCTTCCAAACGTCCTTCAACCAGAAGTCTTTCAACCAGAAGATTCTTGTATACTGCTCGCCAGTACCAGACTGACAGGCAGAATTCCAGAATGTTTTTCTCCGAGAGGTAAACTCGGCCCATGTGTCGGCCATGAATTGCTTATCGCTCGGCCTTAAGCCAGGTGAGTTGATACTTCCTCTTCAGGAGAATTGTTTATGTTCCTACAGAGCTCTGGGAAAACTTGCCCCAGTTGGAGAACGTTACGGAAGTTCTTCGTTCCTTGAATGGAGCGCCTTATGAGCTGTTAAATCAGGCTGCTTGACAGAGACAACACTCAAAATGGTCTTTCTGCTCACCCTAGAATCTTCTAAGAGGGTCAGTGAATTGCATGGTCTCTCCTACAACATTGCCAATTCAAGGGGATGGATGCAGGTTTCGTTCGCCTTCGTCCACGAGTTCGTCGCGAAGACTCAAAATCAGACGGTCTCTAACCCCAAGTTTTCTTCCTTTCAAATTTTGAGACTTCTGAAAGTAACAGAGAATCCTGATCAGCTGCTTTTGTGTCATGTGAAAGCTCTGCTGTCTTCACCTATGTAAAGAACTCTTTG
>NC_090751.1:4710493-4722993 GCF_036898095.1 Palaemon carinicauda
TATATATTTTGATTGATGACCTATTTTTCATGATTATAATAATAATGTTTTTTATGCTTATTTGAATACTCTGATTTCTCTTTTTCCCTTTCGTAGACTTTTGTTACAAAATAAAATGACTTATTTTCTATGATTTTAATAATAATGTTTTTTTTTTAGACTTATTTGAATACTCTAATTTCTTTCTTTCCCTTCGTAGACTTCTGTTACAAAAAAAAAAAAATAGCGATACTTAGTAAATTCAAGAAAGACGTCATATTCTTGTACTGTCAATGAAAATAACTCTTAGATATCAGGCATAATAACGATCATTAAAATAATCAAAGAGTGATTTAAAATAGGGTTAAAAGCTCCTCAACTTTGCCTTTCAAGAAACCGCCCCTACCTAATGGAGTGTGAAGGAGAAGTCTCGTTAATATCACCGGAGAAAGACTCTGTTGAAAGCACGGTTGATATAACACTCAGTTACTTTGCACTTACCTGTGTCTATTCTTCGCACTTCCTTGTCTCTTTCTTGACACTCAATTACTTTACATTTACCTGTGTCTATTCTTCGCACTTCCTTGTCCCTTTCTTGACACTCGATTACTTTACACTTACCTGTGTCTATTCTTCGCACTTCCTTGTCTCTTTCTTGACACTCGATTACTTTACACTTACCTGTGTCTGTTCTTCGCACTTCCTTGTCTCTTTCTTGACACTCAATTACTTTACATTTATCTGTGTCTATTCTTCGCACTTCCTTGTCCCTTTCTTGACACTCGATTAGTTTACACTTACCTGTGTCTGTTAATCGCACTTCCTTGTCTCTTTCTTGACACTCAATTACTTTACATTTACCCGTGTCTATTCTTCGCACTTCCTTGTCCCTTTCTTGACACTCGATTACTTTACACTTACCTGTGTCTGTTCTTCGCACTTCCTTGTCTCTTTCTTGACACTCAATTACTTTACATTTACCTGTGTCTATTCTTCGCACTTCCTTGTCCCTTTCTTGACACTCGATTACTTTACACTTACCTGTGTCTATTCTTCGCACTTCCTTGTCTCTTTCTTGACACTCGATTATTTAACACTTACCTGTGTCTATTCTTCGCACTTCCTTGTCTCTTTCTTGACACTCTATTACTTTACACTTACCTGTGTCTGTTCTTCGCACTTCCTTGTCTCTTTCTTGACACTCAATTACTTTACACTTACCTGTGTTTATTCTTCGCACTTCCTTGTCCCTTTCTTAACACTCAATTACTTTATACTTACCTGTGTCTATGCTTCGCACTTCCTTGTCCATTACTTAACACTCAATTACTTAACTTAACTGTGTCTATGCTTCGCACTTCCTTGTCCCTCTCTTAACACTCAATTAATTTACACTTACCTGTATCTATTCTTCGTACTTCCTTGTCCCTTTCTTAACACCTCGATTACTTTACACTTACCTGTGTCTATGCTTCGAACTTCCTTGTTCATTAGTTCCTTAATACGAAGAATAGATCTTTTTAAAAGAACAGGAACTTTATTTCATCAGAAAATAAATAATCAAATGACTGAATTTATATAGACTACTCTTTGAGTATGTACACCACTTTTTCACAATTATTTATATCACTCATTGTATATAAATGCAGCACGGCAGACAATACTAATTATCCTCTTATTTTTCTGACCACTAGTGTATCCTCGTGAACTAAATTTAATAAGTTTTCGAACGAGGGTTTAAACACTAATTCACACGCGGTCCAAGTTGCCACAATATCATTTAAAGGTGCCTTGCTTTTCAAAGGTTACAAACAAGCCTTCTCCATTAGCTGGTTTTCGATTAGACCTCCAAGAGCTGTTACTCACATAGCAGGGCTCTGGTGTCGTTTGAAATTTTAATTAGTTAACGTATATGGAAGGAAAACCTTTGGAAGGAAAACCTTTACTGATACAAGGTAGAAAGTTATGCAACATCGAATTCTAGGAACAAGTCAACGATGACCTGAATATAAAAGGGTAAAAAAAAGATTTTGTAAGAGAAAAGGTATAGGGAACCTCTGTATGAATCTGTCTTCGGGTTTCACTTGATATGCTGTAGTCAAATGTGATATAGAAACCCCATAGTTGCAACACAATGAATATTATGTTAATTTAATCATTCAGAAGGATTTAATAGACTAATTTTTTCTTGCTGGCGATTGATAAATAAAATTAAAACGTTTCAACAATAGTAAGTGGACACGAAATGTGAAGGTCCCAAATAAAATGCTTTACGTTAACGGAAAAATACATCTATAAGAGTCCTAAAATTCGTACTCCACCAGAGCCGGTGTCTTGCCAGAAGGGTCAGGCAATCTAAAAAAAAAAAAATACAAATAAAGTCTTACTCTTGCGGCTATATCCTGTGGCTTTAACTCCAGGTAGTCAATCCGACGCAATGGTCTAGTGGTGTATTGATTACTTCCAACATGTTCTTTCAGTTTATTCTTGTATTTCAGTTCTCTTTTATTTCGTTTCTGGTATTATCCTTATCTTGCAAAATTGCTGGTTTTGCTTTTCTTGGATGACAAGGTTTTGCATCTCATTTTGTAGGCGGAATCTGGTTAATGCTTCGATTTCTGTTCAACATTTTCATCTCGCAGGTTTCCGAGGTCTGGTTTTCTTGGCCGACGAAGTTTTTCATTTCATATTTTCTACCTGTATCCTATTGTAAATGGTGGTTATTGTTGTTGTTGTTGTTGCTGTTGTTGTTATTGTTGTTGCTATTATTGTTGTTGTTTTAAATAAAAGTCTCACAAATAAATCTTCAACAATTGATAGCACACAGTTACACACAAAACCAGCCACACTTTTAAAAAAACGAAATTTTAATCGGAAATTCTCCGTAAAAAATACTGTTCTCAGCCGTATTTCAGTAAAATACGGCCGACCTCAATTTTACCTTTATTATCTTTTACGGGATGGTGCCAATTAATATCACTCCTTTACGTCAATAAATCCGTTTTTAAAACAGTAAAAATCCTGGAATAAATGTTACCAGGCATTTACCGATTTTTTAATGTAAATTTTATAACAGTGCATACTGACATAAATAAAGAGGAATTTATATAAGAATCAAGAAACAAACGCAATGATGAAAAAAAAATCCCAGCGAGAAAATCAATATCGAAGAGAAAGTTAATTGGATCTAGGAACTGTATTTGACTTTGATTAGTAAAGCTGATGTTACTGAACTGATTCGACTCTTAAGGTTAAACTTCCGTTGCTTCGAATCCAGCTAATGAGGCGTGTGAAGATCCTCGCTAAACCATTTGATTACTTTTCCTCCTCCTCTCCATCCGGGGTCATTAAGGATTCGTTGTCATCGTCTAGCAGGAGTTGAATCCTCGTGATTTGAGTTTTAATTTTGTCAGTTGCAATGTGATGGAGGACTAAAAATCATTTTGGAATTGTGAAAATTTCGAATGAAGAGTAAAAAAAAAAATAAAAAATAAATTATTTTCATTTTCATCTATTGCCGAGCTACAACCCTATTTGTAAAAGCAGGATGCTATAAGCCCAGGGGCCCCAAGAGGGTAAATAGCCTATGAGGAAAGGAAAAAAGGAAAAATAAAATATTTTAAGATCGGTAACATTAAAACAGATATCTCCTATATAAACTATAAACACTTAACAAAAAAGAGAGAGAGAAATAAAAGTGTGCCCGAGTGTACCCTCAAGCAAGAGAACTATAACCCAAGCAGTAGAATACCATGGTACACAGGCTATGGCACTACTCATGACTAGAGAACAATAATTTGATTTTGGAGTGTGTTTCTCCTAGAAGAGCTGCTTACCATAGCTAAAGTGTTTTCTACCCTTAGCAAGAGAAAGTCGCTACTGAAGAGCTACAGTGCAGTAACCCCTTGGGTGAAGGAGAATTGTTTGGTAATATTGTTGCCAGGTGTATGAGGAAATAAGAGAATATGAAAATCACAGGCCAGACTATTCGGTGTGTGGGCGCGTGTAGCAAAGGGAAAATGAACCGTAACCACAGAGAAAGATCTAATGTAGTATGGCTGGCCAGTCAAAAGACCCCATAACACACTAGCGGTAGTATCTCAACGGGTGGCTGGTGCCCTGGCCAACCAACGACCTATGCAGAAGATAAACATGCTAAAGGCTTAAGCCTTTTTTTATATGTTAGATGGGCCTTTATCTAAAACAGTAAACTTGTAGATAATTAAACTAAAGTCAGTCTCGTATTAATTTTCATAAATTATTAACTATATCAGATTTTGGAATTTTTTAAAAGAAAACTTGTGAATGAGTAGCACATAAATGACAATGTTTTTGATTGGATATTATTTTAGCTAGAACATATTCTGGGTTTTTTGGGGAATGGAAACTAATGGTGATCACATAAATGTCATTTGTTTTAATAGGGTATTGTTGCGTGGAATTAAAATACGTAACACACAGATGTTTGGTCATGAAAGAGAGATGGGTTATTCAATTCGTAGTTCGGTTTCCTATTTAACTAAAAGCTTGTTTAAAGTGTGATATTTTGGGGGATATTGTGAATAAGATTGACTAATCTAGAGACAGGTAAACGTTTTGGTTTTACTGCCATATAATTAAGATAAGATGTTGTTTATATGATTACTAAAATTTAGCTTTACCTATATAATTTCCTTCAATCTGTTTATCATGTCAATATGTAGGTCCGAATATCCATATAAGGATAGAAGAGACTCTTTAGCTAGGAAGCTGTTTTTCTAGGAGGAGGACACTCCAAAATTAAACCATTGTTCTCTGGTCTTGGATAATGCTATAGCGTCTGTACCATGGTCTTTCACTATCTTTGGGTAGAGTTTTCTTGCTTGAGGGTACAATCGGGCACACTATATTATCTTATTCCTCTTCCTTTCTTTAAATTTTTTATATTTTATATGTGAAAGATATATTTTATGCTGTTACTGTTCTTAAAATATTTTATTTCAGTAGTTTCCCTGTTTCCTTTCCTCACTGGGCTACTTTCCCTGTTGGAACCCTCGAGCTTATAGCATTCTGCATTTCAAACTAGGGTTGTAGCTTTGCAAGTAATAATAATGGTAAAAATAATATAAATTAAGTGTTTTACTGTATTAGGCGAGTGCAATGGGACTTATCTTTAATAATGTGACAATCTTTTTTGTATAGTCAATGTTAATCACAGATTTCAAATAATGTAATTATCCTGCTTAATGCAAATGCTTAATGGCAAAATGCTATTGAATCACTACTTAATTTTCAAGAGTGTATAATTCCTTAAAATCATATTAATTTGTAAAGTAATCATCTCAGAATAATTGATTGAGCTATACTATTATATTAATTTGTAAAAAAGTAATAATTTCAGAATAATTGATCGAGCTATACTATAGACAGGAAATAGTGACGTTTATCAGACCCTTGTTAAAACAACTGTCTATTATCAGTTTAAACAGGAATAGTGACCAGGGTTTTGGAATCAGATTCAGCCTTCCAATATTTTCCCTCGCCATTCTTTCCCCCAACTGATTCCCATCCAACCCGAAATGTAAACATCAGCCATGTTCCTCCCTGTTGTTCTTTTCTATCGTGGGAATCCGGCCCATGTTGAATACACCTTTATTGAGGAAAAGGATACCGGACAGAGATTCCTTTCAACTTGTGTGTATATTACATCCCTTTCCGAGTGGTGATACCTTAACGTGGTGAAAGGGTTTGTGTATTGCTATTAGAAACAGAGGGGTGTTATTCAGGGCTACCCTTACTAGGTTGGTTTGCTCTGAGAGATTGGATTAAAATTTCCCACCATCACCAATCCGCAGTGGCCAGCTTGGAGATGAAAATTACCAAAACTCGGACATGCGTGAGCCTTTGCCCTTCAGTGCTTAAGAAACGGCTGCATTTGTTGTTGTTGCTGTTGTTGTAGTTGTATAATACATACAGCTTCAAAATGACGAGATAAAAAAAGATATACGGTTTGCTATAAATATCAACAAAAACAACAACAAAAATGTAGTGCTTTAAGAGGTCGAGTTCAAGATATACAGTTGGTTATAAAAATCAACCAACTGAGGTGTTAGTCAGAGCCACCCATACTATGTTGGTTTGCTGTGAGTGATTAAACTAAAATTTCCTTACCATCACCAATCTGCAGTGGAGATGAAAATGACCAAAAACCCAAACATTACTAAGGACATGCTTGAGCCTTTTCCCTGTAGTGGACTAGAAACAACTGAATTTGTTGTTGCTGTCATTGTTGTTGTTGTTTTTTTTGGTAGTATATTACATATAGCTTTAAGAGGACGAGTTTGATATACGGTTTGTTATAGACATCAACCAACGACGGCAACAAATACAGTCGTTTCTAGTACACTACAGAACAAACGCTTCGGATATGCCTCGGTCATGTCTGAGGTCTGGCTATTTTCCTCACCATACTAGCCACTGAGGATTGGTGATGGTGGGAGATTTTTATTTGATCCCTCAACAAACCAACCTGGTATTGGAGGCCCTGACTGGTACAGCTTTTCTGATCATGGCCATACACAAACCCTTTAACCACGTTAGGCATCCTCACTCAGAAAAGATTTTAAATATCATCCCCATTTTAATGTCGTCTATTCTTACAACTTTACATACTTATATCACTTGAATGTTTCTGGCGGTTATTAATCAGAATTTGTTAATTCTCTTATACATGTTTGGAGGAATAGTTGTTTCTTTATTTGGATTTTAGCTGCTGACTCTCATTTTGAATTCATGGATCAGTCTCGACTAGCTTGTAAATTTCTGATCCCTGACCTTGGTCTCACTCTCTGGTATCGTAGTTGAATATATATATCGTCGTTGACGGGAAGATCAGGCGTGAGGCTATCGAGTGAAGGCTTGCACCAGAGGCATGAGGGTCTGTGCAAATGACGAAGGGAGTATCTTTTAAGAAGTGGGCGGACAACCAAATGCACTGACAGCAATTCTCGGCCGATGGTAGAGTAGCTGGATTCAGCCTTGGACAGATTTTTACTGAAGACGGCCATTGGGCTGGTGCCATTGATAGGAAAGTCTTTGCATTACAGAAGGTTACTTCTTGAAGAGGATCCCACTTCAGGTCTTTTGGAATGCCGTTGAGGGAAGCGCAGAGCGGGGCAAGAGTAGGGGCGATGGCTGGCAGTAACCGATGATGATAATGATCTTCCCCAAGAATTCTTGCAGTGCTTTGACGGTCGAGGGCGTGGGGAAGTTCGGAACTGCTGCTACCTTCTCAGGGAGGGGGTGGATGCCTTAGGGAATGATGTGGTGCCCTAAGAACGATTCCTTTAGGGCACCAAAGGTGCACTTAAAGATTTAAAGGCCACTTATGAATGGCAGAGGACAGGACAGTGACATTACTCCATCAAGCAAGACAATGCCCTAGAGACTGATCATATATACATATGATCAGCACCCAAGACCCCTCTCCACCCAAGCTAGGACCAAAGGGGCCAGGCAATGGTTGCTGATGAACTCGGCAGATAGACTTATAGGCACCCAAGAACCCCCCCCCCCCCCTTTATCTCACTAGGATAGTGAGGTTGCAGCGACCATAGGAGCTAAAGAGGCTGAGCAAAACTTGAACCCCAGTCTAGCGTTTACCAGTCAGGGACGTTACCGCATCGGCCTCTACAAAATGCAAGGCCATTCTGTTATGGGCGGTCAAGAACGATGCGTAGGTGACTTGGATGTTCTTCTTTAGTGTACGAACGCGTATGAAACGCGTACGGTACAATGCACTTAATTCTAACTGTTAAGCCTTCTGTATGAGTATTCTAAAGTAATATTCCTACGGTGACAAAATTATGGAACGACCTTTGCAATTGCATAGTTGTTTGTGATTGCGTTTGTTTGTTTCTAGATATATCGGGACTATGTATTTAATATATGCTAATTAAAAAATAACAATAGCTTGGATAACCAGATGCTTAAAGGTTTCAATATTTAAAAAGTTAATTTTTTCTAAGCATAGTCTACCAAAATTATGATTTTTTGTTTTGATAATCACTAAAAGGCGCTTAGATCAAATTTTACTTCAACTGTAAATAAAAAAAAAAACTTAAAGGTCTATATAATAACTTGGCTTGTTATATAATCAATATATCATCCGCTTACTGTGACAAGGTTACTGCTATTAGAGATTTCATAATGTTAAGTGATTCCTCCCCATATCTTGTAACTTATGCCCCAAAGTCTCTCTCTCTCTCTCTCTCTCTCTCTCTCTCTCTCTCTGTTTCTAGATTACCTGTTATTTTATTCTCTCTCTCTCTGTCTGTCTGTCTCTCTCTCTCTCTCTCTCTCTCTCTCTCTCTCTCTCTCTCTCTCTCTCTCTCTGTTACCTATTATTTTATTTCTCTCTCTCTCTCTCTCTCTCTCTCTCTCTCTCTCTCTCTCTGTTACCTGTTATTTTATTTCTCTCTCTCTCTCTCTCTCTCTCTCTCTCTCTCTCTCTCTCTGTTACCTGTTGTTTGATTTTACCTCCTCTCTCTCTCTCTCTCTCTCTCTCTCTCTCTCTCCTCTCTCTCTCTCTCTCTCTCTCTCTCTCTGTTTAATAAGGATATTTATATGATCATAGTGTAGTATATTGCTGTGAAATCTATAAACTAAAGAATCAAACAGATCTGAGGATGATTGAAGAAAATTGGGAAATAGTCTGGTAAACATTTCCAATCATCATTGAATATTTCAACTACGCCAAAGGTTCTTTGACTTCAAATGGAATTCTCGGATAGAAAAAAGCTCTATTGTTCAGCTTAATCGCCAACATTCTATTCATTTTTATTCCTGCTCTTTTAAAGTTAACTAATGAAAAGAACAAAAGGCTTCTTGTATCTCTTACTACCCAATCCTCCATTCCATTGACTCGTGACATAAACCTTTGAAATGTAGTGAATTGAAATCGAAACGGAAAGAAAAGCCAGATTTTTAATAGAATAAACTTAGCGATTCTCTAAAAAAGCGATATTTCGAAGCGATACTCGGAAGAGATAGGTCTCGCTCCTGCCTCGAGGCAAATGAATATAATTTCAATTTGTTTCCACTGAGGTAATGGAGAGAAGGATTAATTCAAGACCCTTATAATGCCCAGCATCAGAAATCAATCAGGCTTTGTGATGGATTATCTTGATTTGGCCTTGATTCTCGAAAAACGTGAGCGGGGATTGGAAAATGGTGGGGGGTGGGGGGGAATTTCAGGGAGAAAGCGAACGTCGAACGTTATGTATATTTAAGGGAAAGTAGAAATAAATCGGCTAGTAGGTTCAGTTTCAAGGATACCTGTTATTTTCTTTGATCTCTCTCTCTCTCTCTCTCTCTCTCTCTCTCTCTCTCTCTCTCTCTCTCTCTCTATCTGGTTCTAGGTTACCTGTAATCTTCTCTTATCTCTCTCGCTCCCTCTCTCTCTCTCTGTTTCTAGATTACCTTTACTCTCTCTCTCTCTCTCTCTCCCTCTCTCTCTCTCTCTCTCTCTCTCTCTCTCTCTCTCTGGTTCTAGGTTACCTGTAATCTTATTTTATCTCTCTCGCTCCCTCTCTCTCTCTCTCTGTTTCTAGATTACCTTTACACACTCTCTCTCTCTCTCTCTCTCTCTGTTTCTGGATTACCTTTACACTCTCTCTCTCTCTCTCTCTCTCTCTCTCTCTCTCTCTCTCTCTCTCTCTCTCTCTCTCTCTCTCTGTTTCTAGGTTATCTGTTATTTCATTTGATTCTCTCTCTCTCTCTCTCTCTCTCCTCTCTCTCTCTCTCTCTCTCTCTCTCTCTGTGGTTCTAGGTTACCTGTAATTTTAGTTGATTCTCTCTCTCTCTCTCTCTCTCTCTCTCTCTCTCTCTCTCTCTCTCTCTCTCTGTTTCTAAGTTACCTGTTATTTTATTTGGTCTATCTCTCTCTCTCTCTCTCTCTCTCTCTCTCTCTCCTCTCTCTCTCTCTCTCTATTACCTGTTATTTTATATTCTCTCTCTCTCTCTCTCTCTCTCTCTCTCTCTCTCTCTCTCTCTCGATTACCTGTTATTTTATATTCTCTCTCTCTCTCTCTCTCTCTCTCTCTCTGTTTCTAGGTTACCTGTTAATTTATCTTATTCTATCTCTCTCTCTCTCTCTCTCTCTCTCTCTCTCTCTCTCTCTCTCTGGTTCTAGGTTACCTGTAATTTTATTTGATTCTCTCTCTCTCTCTCTCTCTCTCTCTCTCTCTCTCTCTCTCTCTCTCTCTCTCTCTCTCTCTCTCTCTGCTGCAGTATTTCGTTGAAATTGTCTAATTGTAATTTTGATAAATTTGTATTCAATATGTTATGATTCTCCATTATTTCCTTATGCAGATGTTGAGAGCTATAAACATGAAGGCTTATTACATGATTTTAAGTAAGAAGCGGTTTATATTAAAATGTTGGTGACAGATTTTGGCAAGTGTTAGACCATCTTGCCAATAAAAAAAAAATCTATATATTTGTGGAAAAAAAATTAATAAAAGAAAATTGTAACTGGGTTGTGATGGGCTATTAGTAACGTCCCTGCCTGGTGATCGCCAGACTTGGTATACTCCAGCTCAAACTGGTGAGATCCTCCCTCTTCATCCTTATGAGGTAAGGATGGGTGTTTGGGAAGACTATAGGCCTACCCTGCCTAGCCATCAGCGGCCATTGCCCGGTCCTCCCTGGTCCTAGTTTGCTTAGAGAGAGGCTTGGGCATTGTCCTGCTTACTAGGGCAATGTCACTGTCCCTTGCCTCTGTCAGTTATGGGCGGTCTTTAAACCTTTAAAGTGAATGTAGCATCAGAAAATATATAGAATTGATATGATGTAAGATAGTTGGGGCTAAAGGTGAAACGTAGTAGATATGAGATGCTACAAAATGAATTTAACACTTTAAAACATGTTAAGATAAGCAACAAAATCCCACACAAGTTACAGAATATAACGATGGTATTGTTGAAATTTAAAGTAATAGAAGAAAGAAAATTATTTTATTTTATATTTGGATATTTAGAATAATGCGATGGTTTTGTTGAAATTTAAAGTAATAAAAGAAAAAAAAAGTTAATTCATTTTGTGTGTGTGATTTAGTATAATGCGATGGTTTCGTTGAAATTTAAAGTAATTTACAAAAGAAAAAAAACTTTTTTATATATGGAGATTAAGAATAAAACGGTCATTTTGTTGAAATTTAAAGTATTAGAAGGAAAAAACTATTTTCTATATTTGGAGAAAAACACCGATGTATAGATAGAGCAGAAATATCAAAATAGAAGTAGAGTTTCTACAAAGAACGTTCCACTGTATACCCTCGAGAATGTGAAAAAGATCGGAGTGGATGAATATTGTATATTTAACTGGATTTCGAAGAGGGGAATCTTTTATCCCAGATTCAAACATGGAAAGTTTCGGAAAAAACTAACACTTTTTTTTTCTTATAGTTTGTGGAAGCTCCATACTATTTTTATTTCCAAACAAAACAATAACTTTAAAGTCCCTGTCACATTTCAATCTACATCTCGGATCTATTGCCTCGCCCTTTTATCCATTAAAATCCTGAATAGTTTTTGAAGAAAACACACTTTATTTGGACCTTTTACGTTCAACGTGTTAATCTCCTATTTACATATTCTGACAAATACGCCATATCCTTTTAATTTCCTAATCTAGTCCATTTTAATGCTATATGAAGTGTCTCTTATATCCAGGTCACAATATGTAGCCTTTTTTTCTCAGTTCTTCCAAATCACATCCATTTTAATGCTATATGAAGTCTCTCTTATATCCAGGTCACAATACGTAGCCTTTTTTACACAGTTCTTCCAAATCTAAATCATTTTAATGCTATAAGAAGTCTTTTTATATCCAGGTCACAAAACATAGTTTTTTTTTTACGCAGTGCTTCCAAATTTCCTCCATTTTAATGCTATATGAAGTCTTTCTTATATCCAGGTCACAAAAGTTTTTTTTACGCAGTGCTTCCAAATCTCCTCCATTTTAATGCTATATGAAGTCTTTCTTATATCCAGGTCACAAAACAGTTTTTTTACGCAGTTCTTCCAAATCTAAATAATTTTAATGCTATATGAAGTCTTTCTTATATCCAGGTCACAAAACAGTTTTTTTTACGCAGTGCTTCCAAATCTCCTCCATTTAAATGCTATATGAAGTCTTTCTTATATCCAGGTCCCAAAACATAGTTTTTTTTTTTGGCGCAGTGCTTCCAAATCTCCTCCATTTTAATGCTTTATGAAGTATTTTATTCAGGTCACAGTAGATTTTTTACGCGGTTCTTAGGAATTATCAATGACCTTCGATGTCAGGATGCCATAGAACTTCAAGTCATTCATTCATTCTTAGAATTATCAACTACATAACAAAAATAAATTCTTGATAAGCACGTCAACCACAAATACTCATCCGAGTATGAACCTAAGATCCCCACACTATCAGTTCTTCTTTTACCTAGCAACAAAATCAATGTTTGGACCCTATATGTCGTATTCAATCATCTCGGT
>NC_090751.1:4727993-4742993 GCF_036898095.1 Palaemon carinicauda
AATATACAATATACAATATACAATATACAATATACAATATACAATATACAATATACAATATACAATATATAATAAAATATAAAATATATGATATATAATATATAATATATAATATAAAATATAAAATATAAAATATAAAATATAAAATATAAAATATAAAATATAAAATATAAAATAGATAATAGATAATAGATAATAGATAATAGATAATAGATAATAGATAATAGATAATAGATAATAGATAATAGATAATAGATAATAGATAATAGATAATAGATAATAGATAATAGTGATGATGATGATATAGTGTATAGTATAGTATAGTATAGTAATAGTAATAGTAAACCCTTTCAAAATGGAGGAAATCCTTTGTCGATTCAAGAAATGAATCATTGTTTTTATAAACACTTATCATTCTTTAAAAGTCCATCAGGAGACTATTTCCTATCACCAATCTTCTAACTGTAATACAAAGCCTAAAGAAGCCATTACTTTCTTTGATAGTGTTTTACAGTCAGGAAAAAAACACTGTGACGTAAAAGACTGTCACACAAGACAGTTTAGCGCCTGTTTACTATGCAAAGGAGGTCTTAAAGTTTAGATAGTCTGGAATTAATGTTTATGCTTAAGTGCATTAATTTCCTGTTATCTGAAGTTTAAGACCCGGAATATTTCCATGAAACGTTCCATGAAATGTTCCAGGACAGTGAATTATATTAAGTAAAATGTGTACCCGAGCAAATTCTCCTTTCCAGCATTGTTACTGGTTAAAGACTTGTGAGAAATGGATTTTCTGAAGCGTCTCGAAGATGAAATTTCATTATAGTCAAAATGAACGAAAATTGAAACAAATCTATTCCTACTACTTCCAATAAAATTGGTTACCCATTAAAACATTGAACAAGTTTTTAGAATATTCCTGCTACTTTAAGAAATTTCATTGATTTAGCGGCTCAATGAACGAAAATTGAAACAAATCTATTCCTACTACTTCCAATGAAATTGATTACCCATTAAAACATTAAACAACGTTTTAGGATATTCCTGCTACATAAAAAAATTACGCATTTAAATATTAAACAAAGGTTTCGACAACTAAAAAATATGACTTAAAATTTTAGTAGTCAAATGAAAAATAAATTGATAAATAAATTATTCCTTTTATATAGAAAATATGATATGAAAACTATCTTAATATAGAGCATGTTTGCTAAGTTCAAATTTATCTACAACGGTAAAAAACTGAAAAAGAAACTGTTTGTATATAGAAAATATATCAAAACTTTATCTAATACAAAGTATGTTTACCAAGTCCAAATTTATCTATAACTGAAAAAAAATTAAAAAAAAAATGTTTGTATACAAAAAAATGTGATATCAAAACTTTCTAATACAGAGCATGTTTACCAAGTTCAAATTTATCCATAACTAAAAAAAAGAAAACTGAAGAAAATTTTTGTATATAGAAAATATTTTATAAACCCGAAAAAAACAAATTAGATAGAAAATATTATATAAAAACACTTACCTAATATGGAGCATGTTTGCCAATTTCAAATTTATCTATAACTGTTTTTATATATAAAATATTTCATAAACCCGAAAAAAAAAACATTTAGAAAATATTATATAAAAACTTGTATAAGAGCATAATTATCAAGTCCAAATTTATCTATAACTGTAAAAAAATAAAAAATAAACAATACTAGTATATAGAAAATATATAAAAACTCTATCTAATACAAACTCTCCTCCTCCAGCTCCATCCGTGATCTGTTCTCTGATAGTTGGATTGCAAGAGTATTTACTCGGCTCGGCCATGACGCATTCTGCAGCTTCTACGAGAACAATGATTGATCGCCTTGTTATCGTCGCTCTACTTATGAGGTAAACATTTTGGATGTTTTTCTATTTCCTCCGTCGGGGTTTTCATTGATATAAGAGAATGTTCAATAACAGTCCGTTCTCAAGATGCTTTTTTATGTGGTTGAAGATAAAATTAGATATGTTTTGGCAAGAAGAAATTAAATGTGTAAATTTCATACGCAGAAGAGCCTGTCTTAATTCTTTCCTTGGGGGAAAGTTAGAAAGAATTCGGTTATTTCAATTGTATTATTGTTTTTTGTGTTTATTTTTATTTGTTGAAGATAAAATTATGTTTGGGAGAAGGGAAATTAATTGGTGGGTATTCCATATGTAGAAGAGCCTGTCTTAATTCTTTCCTTGAAGGGGAAATTAAAAAGAACTAAAAAAGAACTCGGTTTTTTCAATTGTATGATTGTTAATTTTTTTTATTTCTCTTTGTTGAAGATAAAATTATATATGTTTTGGCAGGAAAAAAGTTACTCATTGTGTATTTCATATGAAGAAGAATTCTTAATTCTTTCCCTGGGGGAAAATGGAAAAGAACTCGGTTATTTCAATTGTTTTATTGTTTTTATTTCTATCTTTGTTAAAATTTTTATCACTGTTTTCCCTACCTAAAATGCTATGCTTTACTCTTTATCGTTATTATTTCTTGTCATTGTACATCCCATATCGGTTAGAAAACGAATATTCTTTAAGGATTTGGGATTTTTTTTATCATAAACTGAAAATTATAGCCTACAATTTCTTTATCCAAAATTAGTCGTTAAAAATTTATTTTTTGCCTTTTTTTCTTTTTTTTTTGCAATTGTATTAATGCTAAAATATTCTTTATCCCCTATCTATATACTAGGATTTTATAAAATTCGGATAATTGATGGTAAAATATAGGTATTTTATAAAAAGATTGCAAGGTTTTGTAAATTTTACCAAAATCAACTGACCATAAATTACGTTATGTTTACTCCGAACATCCTACCGAATCCCCCACTTCTAGCCCCTTAAAAATAGATATCATTTTGAGGCTCGAGATGAGGATGGCAGGTTCATCCTTGCCAAGATTCTTGGGTAGGATGTGTTGTGCTATGCTAGCGTTATTTTTAGATTTATTTCAGAGCAGGTCTTCTAAAAGCTAGTTAACTTTTATAAGTTCATCTTTGCTTAAATGGTTTTAAATTGGATATACTTTTATTATTTATCATAACCAACTATATCAGCGTCAACGACCTTCGCTGTCAGAATGCCACATAACCACAATCAATCAGTCAATCAATAATTATTATTATTATTATTATTATTATTATTATTATTATTATTATTATTATTATTATTATTATTATTATTATTATTATTATTATTATTATTATTATTATTACTTGCTAAGCTACAACCCTAGTTAGAAAAGCAATATAATATAATCCCAAGGGCTCCAACAGGGAAATATATCCCAGTGAGGAAAGGAAATAGGGAAAAACTACAAGAGAAGTTTAAAATCAATAATAGCCTTAAAAGAAATCTTTCATATATAAACTATAAAAACTTGAAAATAACAATAGGATAAAAGCTTCAAAATAACAAGAGGAGGAGAAGCAAGATAGATTAGCGTGTCCGAGTGTACCCTCAAGCAAGAGAGATCTAATCAAAGACAGTAATTATATGTCTATCTTTAGCTTATTATTATTATTATTATTATTACTTATTAAGCCACAACCCTAGTTGGAAAAGCAGTATACTATAAGCCCAGGGGCCCCAACAGGGAAAATAGCTCAGTGAGGAAAGGAAAAAAGGAAAATAAAATATTCTAAGAAGAGTAACAATGATAAATATCTCCTATATAAACTATAAAAACTTTTAACAAAACAAGAGGAAGAGAAATAAGATAGGAGTGTGTGCTCGAGTGTACCCTCAAGCAAGAGAACTCTAACCCAAGACAGTGAAAGGCCATGGTACAGAGGCTATGGCACTACCCAAGACTAGAGAACAGTGGTTTGATTTTGGAGTGTCCTTCTCCTAGAAGAGCTGCTTACCATAGCTAAAGAGTCTCTTCTACCCTTACCAAGAGGAAAGTGGCACTGAACAACTACAGTGCAGTAACCCCTTGGGTGATGAAGAATTGTTTGGTAATCTGTGTTGTCAGGTGTATGAGGATAGAGGAGAATATGTAAAGAATATGCCAGACTATTCAGTGTGTATGTAGGCAAAGGGAAAATGAACCGTAACTAGAGAGGAGGATCCAATGTAGTACTGTCTGGCCACTCAAAAGACCCCATAACTCTCTAGCGGTAGTATCTCAACGGGTGGCTTATGTCGAAATATCATTTTATTTTAACTTGGAGTACCATATTCCCTTGAATACTTATCTGAAAGCCTAATTAAGATTAATTAATCCAAGATAGTAATTATGTCTACATTTAGGTTATCTTAAACTATTATTTGTGTTATTTTTCTTTAACTTTTAGCGTCATATTCCCTTGAATACTTACGTGAAAATATGATTAAAATTAATCAATCTAAGACAGTAAGTGTATGTCTGGCCTTAGCTTATCTCGAACTATCACTTTATTTTCTTAACTTGGAGTACCATATTCCCTTTAATACTTATCTAAAAATATAATTAAAATTGATTAATCCAAGACAGTAATTATAAGTATCCTTAGCTTATATTGAACAATTATTTGTGTTATTTTTTTTACTTGGAGGACCATATTCCCAATAATACTTATCTGAAAATATAATTGAAATTAATTAATCCAAGACAGTAATTAAATGTCTATCCTTAGCTTATCTTGAACTATTAATTTTTCACTTAGAGCATCATATTCCCTTGAATACTTATCTGAAAATATAATTCAAATTAATTAATCCAAGATAGTAATTATGTCTATCCTTAGCTTATGTTGAACTATTATTTATTTTTCACTTAGAGCATCATATCCCCTTGAATACTTATCTGAAAATATAATTCAAATTAATTAATCCAAGATAGTAATTATGTCTATCCTTAGCTTATGTTGAACTATTATTTATTTTTCACTTAGAGCATCATATCCCCTTGAATACTTATCTGAAAATATACTTCAAATTAATTAATCCAAGGCAGTAATTATGTCTATATTTAGGTTATCTTGAACTACTATTTGTTATTTTTCTTTAACTTTTAGCGCCATATTCCCTTGAATATTTACGTGAAAATATAATTCAAATTAATTAATACAAGAAATTAATTGTATGTCTATTCTTATCTTATCTCGAACTATCATTTTATTGTCTAACTTGGAGCATTATATTCACCTGAATACTTATCTGAAAATATAATTAAGATTAATTAATACAAGACAGTAATTGTAATCTATCCTCAGCTCATCTCGAACTATCGTTTTAATTTTTCAACTTGGAGCACCATATTCCCTTGAATAATTATCTGGAAATCTAATTAAGATTAATCCTTTTCGAGAATTGCAATAACAGTTAACTTAAATATGTTAGCTAGATTTACCTCCTAATTCCAGCAACAGGTGGAAAACTCCTCCGAGACCTGATTAACTCGAGTCGGAATCAACACAACGGCGGAGTTAATCGAAAGCTCTTTCCGTTAATCAAAAGATCTTTTATGTCCTCTTAAACTCTGGTAAATTACAGAGAAATCGGAGCGTAGCCATTTTCCATTTCCGTTCAGCTCTAAGAGATCAAACTCGGGAGATATGTTTACGTAGGCTTATAGAAATCTATGTCATAAAGTTAGTCTTTTCACTAGTGGGGCATAAAAGAATATTTACTTAAGTTTTTTTTATGAAAAACCAATTAAAAAAGAATATACCAAAAGAAAAATTAATCTTTTACTGGTGGGGCATGAAAGAGTTATTTACAAAAAGAAATTGAAAAAGATTGTACCAAAAGAAAAATTAATATTTCACTGGTGGGGCATGAAAGAGTATTTACATAAATGTTTTGTGAAAATCCAATTAAAAAGGAATATACCAAAAGAAAAATTAATCTTTAACAAGTGGGGCATGAAAGAGTATTTACATAGTTTTTTTTTTTTGTGAAAAGCCAATTAAAAAAGAATATACCAAAAGCAAAATTAATCTTTCACTTGTGGGGCATGAAAGAGTTTTACAAAAACAAATTAAAAAAAAAGATTGTACCTGAAGAAAAATTACTCTTACACTGGCAGGGAATGAAAGAGTATTTACATAGCCTAGGTGTTTTGTGAAAAAACAAATTAAAAAATATTTATACCAAAAGAAAAATTAATTTTTCACTAGTGGGGAATGAAAGTGTATTTGCATCATAAGTGTTTTGTGAAAAACAATTAAAAAAGAAATATATAGCAAAAAAAATTAATTTTTCACTGGTCGGGCTTGAAAGAGTATTTACATAATAGTTATTTGTGAAAAGAATAAAAAAAAATGAACCAAAAGAAATTAAACTGCTTTTGAATGAAGGGGTTGAGAGGTAAAAGGTATTTTCTGACTTCATTATGCTATTGAATACAAATGTAGTCAAATTAGATCATTGAGTGATGAGATTGTTTCAAGAGGAATTTTAGCTATTCAGAAAATCAGTTCATCAAAACGCTCAATTAATTCTAATGTGATATAGGACAATTGTCATTATTCTAATTGCAACAATGAGATGCCTAACATCAATTGCTTTCTATAATTGATGTATCAATACACTCTATTCCTATTTAAGCTAAAGTAGCTTTTTAGAAGTAACTCGTATACGTAAAAGCATTTACTTAAGTTTATATACTTGATGGGTATATATTAGCTGTTAAGATCTCTCTCTCTCTCTCTCTCTCTCTCTCTCTCTCTCTCTCTCTCTCTCTCTCTCTCTCTCTCTCTCTCTCTCTCTCTCTCTCATAAATATTGTCATACACAGTTATATTAGCTGTTAAGATCTCTCTCTCTCTCTCTCTCTCTCTCTCCTCTCTCTCTCTCTCTCTCTCTCTCTCTCTCTCTCGTAAATAATGTCATACACAGATATGTTAGTTGTTAAGATCTCTCTCTCTCTCTCTCTCTCTCTCTCTCTCTCTCTCTCTCTCTCTCTCTCTCTCTCTCTCTCGTAAATAATATCATCTCAGCTATATAAGCTGTTAAAATTCTCTCTCTCGTCGGATAAAGTAATTTTTACCAGTAAATGTAGTGTCTTCACACTAATTCCCGTTAACATTTAACAATAGCTTTCTGGACTTTATCGAGTTTGTGCCAGTAAAGATGAAACTAGCTGTTTTAACATTTATTTATTTAATCATCCGTCAATTAATAATAATTAGGGCGATGAGGGTAAACTGAAACAGTAATAACAAGAAATAGAATTTAAAAGCAAATTACTTAAGACAAATAACACAAGACTTAGTGTTTCCAATAGTATTTAGATATACAAACAAAGGAAAATGCTGTAACTTAGTTATATCTAAAAGGGTAAATACATCCTATCGTTTAAATTCCGTATTGCTAATGGCTATCGTTTTGCAGGCACTCCCGGTATGAAGAATTATTTTATTGAAAATATTTCAATTCCTTTTAGTTTCTCCTTCTCGTTATACACCTCTCCCACACATCGGAATTAATTTCTACCAACTTCCCCCTCTCCTGCTTTTTTATATAAATTTGCGAGTTAATTAACCCCTTTCTATTTACCGTTATGTCACACTCATTTTCTGATGATTATCTGTAATCGACAATTCTATTATCACGTAACACATACTATGTGCAAGAGACTCATAAGGTGATAGGCTCTTATTTAAGCTGACCAATGAAATGATGGGCTCATAGTGAAGGTGATCAATAAAATGATGGGCTCTTATTGAAGGTGACCAATGAAATGATGGGCTGTTAGTTAAGCTGACCAATGAAATGATGGGCTCTTGTGAAGGTGACCAATGAAATGATGGGCTCTTAGTGAAAGGGACCAATGAAATGATGGGCTCTTGGTGAAGGTGACCAATGAAATGATGGGCGCTTAGTGAAGGTGACCAATGAAATGATGGGCTCTTAGTGAAGGTGACCAATGAAATGATGGGCTCTTAGTAAAGGTGACCAATAAAATGATGGGCTCTTAGTGAAGGTGACTAATGAAATGATTGGCTCTTAGTAAAGGTGACCAATGAAATGATGGGCTCTTTGTGAAGAGGGCCAATGAAATGATGGGCTCTTTGTGAAGAGGGCCAATGAAATGATGGGCTCTTTGTGAAGAGGGCCAATGAAATGATGGGCTCTTAGTGAAGGTGACCAAGGAAATGATGGGCTCTTTGTGAAGAGGGCCAATGAAATGATCGGCTCTTAGTGAAGGTGACCAATGAATTAATGGACTCTTAGTGAAGGTGACTAATGAAATGATGGGCTCTTACTGAAGGTGACCAATAACATGATGGGCTCTTAGTGAAGGTGACCAATAAAATGATGGGCTCTTTGTGAAGAGGGCCAATGAAATGATGGGCTCTTAGTGAAGGTGACCAAGGAAATGATGGGCTCTTTGTGAAGAGGGTCAATGAAAGGATCGGGTCTTAGTGAAGGTGACCAATGAAATGAGGGCTGTTAGTGAAGGTGATCAATAAAATGATGGGCTCTTACTGAAGGTGACCAATGAAATGATGGGCTCCTCATGAAGGTGACCAATTAATTAATGGGCTCATAGTGATGGGGATTAATGGAACGATGGGCTCTCAGTAAAGGTGACTAATGAAATGATGGGATCTTAGTGAACGTGACCAATGAAATGATGGGCTCTTAGTGAAGGTGACCAATGACATGATGGGCTCTTAGTGAAGGTGACCAATGAAATGATGGGCTCTTTGTGAAGAGGGTCAATGAAAGGATCAGGTCTTAGTGAAGGTGACCAATGAAATGAGGGCTGTTAGTGAAGGTGATCAATAAAATGATGGGCTCTTATTGAAGGTGACCAATGAAATGATGGGCTCCTCGTGAAGGTGACCAATGAATTAATGGGCTCATAGTGATGGGGATTAATGGAATGATGGGCTCTCAGTAAAGGTGACTAATGAAATGATGGGCTCTTAGTGAACGTGACCAATGAAATGATGGGCTCTTACTGAAGGTGACCAATGACATGATGGGCTCTTAGTGAAGGTGACCAATGAAATGATGGGCTCTTTGTGAAGAGGGTCAATGAAAGGATCGGGTCTTAGTGAAGGTGACCAATGAAATGAGGGCTGTTAGTGAAGGTGATCAATAAAATGATGGGCTCTTACTGAAGGTGACCAATGAAATGATGGGCTCCTCATGAAGGTGACCAATGAATTAATGGGCTCATAGTGATGAGGATTAATAAAATGATGGGCTCTTAGTAAAGGTGACTAACGAAATGATGGGCTCTTAGTGAACGTGACCAATGAAATGATGGGCTCTTAGTGAAGGTGACCAATGAAATGATGGGCTCTTAGTGAAGGTGACCAATGAAGTGATGGGATCTTAGTAAAGGTGACCAATGAAATAACCAAGTAAGGGTCTTCTTGGTAAACGGGACAAAGGCAGTTGAAGTGACCAATGAATTGATAACACCTCAGTGGAAGTGATAGTGAAGTTGTTGGGTGTTTCGATGGTAGATGTGGTCTGTGTGGAAGGGACAAAAGCAGTGCTGTTTTCTCAGTGGAAGTGACCAAATAAGTGATATCTTCTTGGTGGAAGTGACCGAAGAAGTGATGTCTTCTTGGTGAAAAGGACCAAGGCACTGATTTCCACTCATCGGAAGGGACCAGGATAGTGAAGTCGTCTCGTTGGAAGGGACCAAGGCAGTGAAGGCTTCTCGCCAGAAGGGACCAAGGCAGTGAAGGCTTCCCGCCGGAAGGGACCAAGGCAGTGAAGGCTTCTCGCCGGAAGGGACCAAGGCAGTGAAGGCTTCTCGCCGGAAGGGACCAAGGCAGTGAAGGCTTCTCGCCGGAAGGGACCAAGGCAGAGAAGGCTTCTCGCCGGAAGGGACCAAGGCAGTGAAAGCTTCTCGCCGGAAGGGACCAAGGCAGTGAAGGCTTCTCGCCGGAAGGGACCAAGGCAGTGAAGGCCTCTCGCCGAAAGGGATCAAGGTAGTGAAGGCTTCTTGCCTGAAGGGACCAAGGCAGTGAAGGCTTCTTGCGGGAAGGGACCAAGGCAGTGAAGGCTTCTCGCCGGAAGGGACCAAGGCAGTGAAGGCTTCTCGCCGGAAGGGGCCAAGGCAGTGAAGGCTTCTCGCTGGAAGGGACCAAGGCAGTGAAGGCCTCTCGCCGAAAGGGATCAAGGTAGTGAAGGCTTCTCGCCGGAAGGGACCAAGGCAGTGAAGGCTTCTTGCCGGAAGGGACCAAGGCAGTGAAGGCCTTTCGCCGGAAGGGACCAAGGCAGTGAAGGCCTTTCGCCGGAAGGGACCAAGGCAGTGAAGGCTTTTTGCCGGAAGGGACCAAGGCAGTGAAGGCTTTTCGCCGGAAGGGACCAAGGCAGTGAAGGCTTTTCGCCGGAAGGGACCAAGGCAGTGAAGTCTTCTTTGTGAAAGGGATCAAGGCAGTGAAGTCTTCTCAGTGAAAGTGACAAAGGAAGTGATTTCTTCTTGGTGAAATGACCAAGGCAGTGATTTCCTCTCGCCGGAAGGGACCAACGAAGTGATTTCCTCTCACCGGAAGGGACCAAGGCAGTGAAGTCTTCTTTGTGAAAGGGATCAAGGCAGTGAAGTCTTCTTTGTGAAAGGGATCAAGGCAGTGAAGTCTTCTTTGTGAAAGGGATCAAGGCAGTGAAGTCTTCTCAGTGAAAGTGACAAAGGAAGTGATTTCTTCTTGGTGAAATGACCAAGGCAGTGATTTCCTCTCGCCGGAAGGGACCAACGAAGTGATTTCCTCTCACCGGAAGGGACCAAGGCAGTGAAGTCGTCTTTGTGAAAGGGATCAAGGCAGTGAAGTCTTCTTTATGAAAGGGATCAAGGCAATGAAGTCTAATTTGTGAAAGGGATCAAGGCAGTGAAGTCTTCTGAGTGAAAGTGACCAAGGAAGTAATTTCATCTTGGTGAAGGTGACCAAGGCAGTGATTTCCTCTCGCCGGAAGGGACCAAGGCAGTGAAGGCTTCTCACCGGAAGGGACCAAGGCAGTGAAGGCTTCTTGCCGGAAGGGACCAAGGCTGTGAAGGCCTCTCGCCGAAAGGGACCAAGGCAGTGAAAGAGTCTTTTTGAAAGGGATCAAGGCAGTGAGTCGTCTTTGTGAAAGGGATCAAGGCAGTGAAGTCTTCTTTGTGAAAGGGATCAAGACAGTGAAGTCTTCTTTGTGAAAGGGATCAAGGTAGTGAGAAAGGGATCAAGGCAGTGAAGTCTTCTTTGTGAAAGGGATCAATTAAGTGAAGTCTTCTCGGTGAAAGTGACCAAGGAAGTGATTTCCTATTGGTGAAATGACCAAGGCAGTGATTTCCTCTCGCCGGAAGGGATCAATGCAGTGAAGGCTGCTTTGTGAAAGGGATCAAGGCAGTGAAGTCTTCTTTGTGAAAGGGATCAAGGCAGTGAAGTCTTCTTTGTGAACGGGATTAAGGCAGTGAAGTCTTCTTTGTGAACGGGATCAAGGTAGTGAAGTTTTCTTTGTGAAAGGGATCAATGTAGTGAAGTTTTCTTTGTGAAAAAGATCAAGGCAGTGAAGTCTTATCAGTGAAAGTGACCAAGGAAGGGATATCTTCTTGGTGAAAGTGACCAAGGAAGTTATTTCTTCTTGGTAAAAGGACCAAGCCAGTGATGTCTTTTTAGTGAAAGGGACAAAGGCAATGATGACTTCTCGATAGAAGTGACCGAGGAAATTGTCTTCTCAGTGAAAGTGAACAAGGAAGTCTTGTCTCCTCAGTGTTAGTGACTAAGAAGTTATGCCTTCTGTGGAAATGACACTAGAATACAAGTCTGTTCTAAAAGTATCCCCTACCATTTCTAGTCAAGATTAGAGAAACGAAAATAAAAAGGAATGTACATGAAAATGCAAACAATCATAATTTAAACTTAAATTTGCTTTTTTGGAGTTTTTTTTTAAGTTATTCATTTATATTTTCTTTTTGGTCACATTTCCTTGATAGTAAGTGTTTAATAATTAGTTATAATTCATAATCCTCACGGAAGTCACTTGCTTATCTATTCTCAGCCTGAGGTGAGAGAGAGTCATTATAAACTCATCAGAACACCAGATATTAGTTTTTCATGATTCACTTGCGAAATGCTCTCTCTCTCTCTCTCTCTCTCTCTCTCTCTCTCTCTCTCTCTCTCTCTCTCTCTCTCTCTCTCTCTCTCTCATAATCCATGCTTACTCTGCAGACGTTTTAATTTAAAACATTCTCTCTCTCTCTCTCTCTCTCTCTCTCTCTCTCTCTCTCTCTCTCTCTCTCTCTCTCTCTCTCTCTCTCTCTCTCTCTCTCTCTCTCTCATAATTCACGCTTACTCTGCATTTAGTTTAAAACATTGTTGAACTCCAATTTTCCTTTTGATATGTATCAAATAAGCATGTTTATATCCAAACTAAAATTGTTCTGTTCACATCATTATGAGGTAAACTTTATACAATGGAAGATCGTATGAATCGTCTATGACAGCAAACATAAAAGCTATTTCAAGATCTTTCACAATAACTCGTATATATGATTTGTTACTCGTACATATGAGCTTCGTAATAAGAATTCAGCGTAAACAATATATCAACAGAAATTCTCTTCAAACTATTCTTAGATCGATAAAGCCAATTTCCTTTGGAATTTCTTATAAAGAGTTACGCCTTTTTGTGGCTTCGCAATTTACTCTCAAAAAGAATTTTCCTGGTAAGATTATTTTTCTTTTATTTTTCCGCGACCCAATTCATATATATCTCTTTTTGGTATACACTGTTAGAAAAAAAAACGTAATTTTTATCGGAAATTCTCTGTACAGATATACTGTTCTCAACCGTATTTCAGTAAAATACAGGCGACCGTAATTTTACCTTACTTTGTTATTATCTTTCACGCGAGTTGGTGACCGTAATATCACTCTTTTTACGTCAATATAACCGTTTTTAAAACGTTAAAAATTTCTGGAATAAATATTGCCAGACTTTAACCGTTTTTTATACAAATTTTAAAACTGTGTAGTACACAGTTTTTATCATTTAATTCTAAGCATCTCATTTGATTAATTTTAGGTATCTCATTTGATTAATTTTATGTATCTCATTTGATTAATTTTATGTATCTCATTTGATTCATTTTAAGTATCTCGTTTGATTAATTTTAAGTATCTAGTTTGATTAATTTTAAGTATCTCATTTGATTAATTTTATGTATCTCATTTGATTAATTTTAAGTATCTCATTTGATTAATTTTATGTATCTCATTTGATTAATTCTAAGTATCTCATTTGATTAATTTTAAGTATCTCATTTGATTACTAATAATACTTACCGTATTCCCGTTGTGCAAGTATTCTAAAAATACATCTTTTATGAAACACGTCAGCACAAAGGCCCTGATGTATGCTCATCCGTTCTATAGACGGAACACTTTTCTCTACAAAAGGTTTTTCAAAAAGTAATTTCTCTAAGCCCTCCCCGTAATCTCAGTCGGAAACAACAAAAGGAAAATCTTTCTAACATAGATTGCAGTCTCGCCAAGCGTCAGTTGTAGCCTGGGAGTCCTCATTTTTCATCTAAGGGAGAGACAGGGTATTATGTATTATGGATATAGCTAGGGACACTCCTTCACTAAAAGAACAGGTTTCGTCGTATATATTTTCTCGCCTGATATTGAGTTCGAATGTTCATTCGCTATTTTTGGACATTTTTTAGCTCCATATTAGTTTTCAGAATTAGTAGGACCAGTCCTCGCTTGATATATTCGCTATTTTTGGACATTTTCTTCATTCTCCATATCAATTTAAGAATAAATATGACCAGTGCTCGCTTGATATATTCGCTATTTTTAACATTTTCTTCATTCTCCATGTTAGTTTAAGAATAAATAGGCCAGTGCTCGCTTGATATATTCGCTATTTTTAACATTTTCTTCATTCTCCATATTAGTTTTAAGAATAAATAGGACCAGTGCTCGCTTGATATATTCGCTATTATTGGGCATTTTCAAAATTCTCAATATTTTTAAGAATAAATAAGACCAGTACTCGCTTTTATGTATCAATAAGCACATGTATGTAAACAAAATGAATGGCTCGATCTATACATTCGCTATATCCTCGAACTCAAAAGACTTGAAAGTATGGTAATTAAGAGTAATCTTCATTAAGGACGAACAAAGACTAATTGCAACGGCGTAATTACTGGAGTAGGGTCTAGGAGACAACCTGCTAATTACGTAATCCACTCTTGACATTTGCGAAAGCTTTCGCTCCAGTTAATAACTTCAGAAATGGAATGACCGACTATGACCTTTGAATTTGACTAGGCATTCGAGCAAGAATTAATAATATTCAGAAAAGGCTATTTATAGCCACTGTATATACCTGCGCATATAGACTGTATGGAAGTATTTGTGTATCGGGTGATAACTGCGAGTTAGAATATTTCACATCGAAATATCAATTTCTAAGTTAGTTAGTAACCAGAAATGCTTACTATGACCTTTTGATTCGACTAGGCATTCGAGCAAGAATTAATAATATTCAGATCATGCTATTTATAGCCACTATATATACATGTTTATGTAGACAGTATGAGTGTATTTGTGTATCAGGTGATTGTTATTGTGAGTTAAAAGATTTGACGGGGAAGTATTAATTTCTAAGTTAGTTAGTAACTAAAAATACTTACTATGACCTTTTGATTTAACTAGGCATTCGAGCAAGAATTAATAATATTTAGAAAATGCTGTTTATAGCCAGTGTATATACCTGTGTATGTAAAAAGTATGAAAGTATTTGTGTATCAGGTGATTGTTGTTGTGAGTTAAAAGATTTAACGGAAAAATCATTATTTCCAAGTTAGTGGTAACCAGAAATACCGAGTATGACCTTTTGATTTGACTAGGCATGCGAGCAGGAATTGATAATATTTAGAAAATGCTATTTATAGCCAGTGTATATACCTGTGCATGTAGACAGTAGGAATTATATGTGTATCAAGTGATTGTTATTTTGAGTTAGAATATTTGACGGAAAGAAAACAATATATAAGTTGGTAGTAACCAGAAATGGCTTTAATTCATAT
>NC_090751.1:4745493-4752993 GCF_036898095.1 Palaemon carinicauda
CGGTGAAGAAGTGTGGGACAGAGGTAGATGGAGAACACTGGCCAGAAACATCGACCCCACATGGAAGTGGGAAAAGATGCAGACAAAGATGATGATGCAATGAAAGAATTTTTTCTTTAGTACAGTGGATGGCCTGTATCAAGGATGATCTTCGATCGAAGGGATTAACCGGTGATGAAGTGTGGGACGGAGGTAGATGGAGAACGCTGGCCAGAGACATCTACCCCACATAGAAGTGGGATAAGATGAAGACAAAGATGATGATGATGATGATGATCAGCAATCGTATATCTTTTAAAGTTTCAGAGGTTTCTTGGGTTATGTCAAAAACAATTGAATGGGAATTCTTTCATAAATATTCTTCAAGAAAATAACAATTAATCTTTATAGAATTGAAACGGAGGCAATATTTAAAGGCCACCCATGAATGCCAGAGGCAAGGGGCAGTGACATTGCCCTATTGAGTACACCAAGACTGTGCAAGACATGGTACAGAGGCTATGGCACTACCCAAGACAAAAGAACAATGGTTTGATTTTGGAGTATCCTTCTCCTAGAAGAGCTGCTTACCATAGCTAGAGTCTCTTCTACCCTTACCAAGAGGAAAGTAGCCATTGAACAATTACAGTGCAGTAGTTATTATTGCTAGAATGTAGTGTGATAATTCAAGACACCACAAGTTAAGGAATAAAAGGCGTACCTAAGATTTAATATCATAGTGGCTTTTTTTGCTTTTTGGCATTATACTTTTTTCTCTTTAGTGATATTTCACAACTGTGACTTGTAAGAGATGAACAATCACTTGAATTTGTTTACTTTTCACTGTATATAACTCTTATATCAAACTACACATTTATCATGGTTAATCCATGAAATGCTGTATATAGCTTATTAGAATAAAAGTTAATCATGATAGCAAGATTTATATAAAGAAATACAGCAGTGGTTTGTTTTAAAAAAGATGGTTCTTATACCTGAAAATTATGTATAAAACGTGTGATTAGTTTTCTGCCTATTTTGTACAAATTTTTCAAAATATCACTACACGACCTTATTAGATGAGAGACTCCCAGGCTAGAATTTATCAAAAGGATGCTATCAGTGGAATAAAGGTATGAAAAAGGGTTCCCTTACATTGCTCACGGCCTCACCTATAACCCTACCCGAACTATGTCACCCATCAAAGTATAATCAATTTGATTTTTTAATGTTTTCATTTTTTTTAAATATTTTACTTAAATTGTTCATTACTACTAATATCGATTATCTATTCCCTTATTTCATTTCCTCGCTGGACTATTTTTCCCTGTTGGAGCCCTTGGGCTTATATCACTTGCCCTAGGATTGTAGCTCTGCTAGTAATAAGGTTAATAATGATAGTCACTACCAAATTATCAATGATATTCCTCTTATGGACATAGGCTAATATATGGAGCCTAATCTTTATATTACAAAAGATTTTTTTTTTCTTTATTTCTCTTTGCCTGAGACCACACAAGTCATACGCATCCGTTAAAAATTCATGAGATTGTTGTTTCTCTGATTTTCATATGAGATAGATACTTAATCTCATTGTTTTGAATAATTAAATTGAATCAGTTTTTATCGATATTGTTCATAATAGCGTCAATTGCTCTTTCTAAGCTTATTTCCCTCAATCGAGAATTAACCTTATATCAGTGTAATTTAGATGGCTAAGTGATTGCTAAACACCAAAACCATTAACCTGTGCAGTACCATTAATAGTGATTTTGGGAACACACCTGTGGCTCTCTAGATTACAGTGCTCATGTATAATAATGATGAATTCGGAAATGCATTCACAGAGGTTATAAAAAAATCATTCGGTGGACATTGAAAAATTATGAGACGTTTGGGATCAGGGATAATTGTCAGTTCTACGTGGAGATTTGGCCTAATTTGACTTAATGAGAATGGAATACAAGAATCATAGGAGTTTGTGCCGGGAATGCTGTAGATGGTTTAAATTAGGGCTGGGGCAGTAATTTTTTTTTTCCTAATTCCCTTGTCTTTTTTTACTATTCTTGCTTACTTTTATGCCAAAAAATACTTATCTCTGTAAATTAGAGTTGGAAACTGCAAGACTAATAATTTTTCTCTTTGAAGAAAGTCTTTTCAGCATCTCAACGGGTATCTAATAATACACACACAAACACAAACGCGTTCGCATGTATACATATACATTATGCATATATATGCATATATATGCATATATATATATATATATATATATATATATATATATATATATATATATATATATATATATACCGTATTGCATTTGTATGCAGGTTTGTACGAATAATAATTAAGCCACATGATAAGTGATGAGTATAAAAGTTGAATAAAAGTCCCGGATGAAATAATTGAAACTTGATCGGATTTAAGTTTTGTCTTATTAACAACTTTAAACAAAATAATGGCAATGAGATAGAACCCTCCATTTTGTCAATAAGAATTATATTCTTATGAGCCAAACTTCTTAATGACCTCAATTAAGTCAGAACAAATAAAAGGTAATAACATAAGGTCAAAAGAAACATATTATGACATTATTTTTACTGGTAATTAACATTTACAAAACGTTAATATTTATTTTTTACCAATTAATTCTAAGAACAGTTCAGGGTCAATAGACAGTAAAAAAATATTAGGGTATCCATTTGGGAATACATTTAAATCTCTTTATGTTCTTTAACGTGTCCCTTTAGATGTTCGGCATACGATGAACCAATTAATTTCGAACAAAGGATATAAATTCATTCTAGTTTCATAATTTTTGGGCAAATCATAATTAACGTACTTTTAATATATATCGAGGTGCAATTAAAACTCCCTTTAGTTCTAATGTATAAAAATATATATATGAGCTATAATGATGGCTGTGGCAATTGAATACTAAAAAATGAACTAAGCATTTTAAGAGATATTAATCAAATTTGAATTATCATGGCATTAGTAACAAGATGTTACTGTCATCTTTGTAGCCGTATTAAAAGTAGTCTTGTGTAATGAATAACAGCCATATATGCATATAAAGAGAATTAAGCATTTTAAGAGATATTAATCAAATTTGAATTATCATTGCATTAGTAACAAGATGTTATTGTCATCTTTGAAGCCATATTGAAAGTTGTCTGTACTGTAATGAATAACACCTATATATGCATATGAAGACACAACAAAATACTCCCCTTTCCTCCCTATCAGAGCCTGCCATTTTCAGGACACTCGCATTTTTGTATTTCCATTTCGTTTGTCGTGTACATTTGTTCTCGCTTCCTCCGCCCTACGTACGTGCAAAACAGTATTTGATTGTTAACACCATTTTTATACCAACTGAAAAAAAATCAATATGAAGGATAAAATAAAAATGAATAGGGAGAACTTTATACAAATATAAATCTATTCGATAAAAATGCTATACATATTCCCAAAAATGCAATATGAAATTGTCACTTAAACGCTTTTGTTATAAATCATAATAGAAAGAGGGAGCGCGCTCTTTTCCCATTTCAATTCCATTTGCTTTAAGCCTTTTTCGAGCGATAATAGAGATTAAACCTTTTATTAGCAAGTACGAGATTACTGGATTTATCCATCAGGCAAGGATTGAAACATCACTGTTTGTTTACGCGGTTTAATCCAATTTCATCTGTGGAAACGTTTGATCCCGAAATGACCAAGAGTTATTTTGCTTTGGCCGAAGGAAAATAGTTCAAATTAGTCCCGAAAAGCGCCAAATGCAATGTTAGTGGACACAGAAGTGTATTTATGAAACATTTAAGAGTAAGAGATTTTTATTAAAAACTAACAAACCTAATATGATGTATGCTTTTGATGGTACAATGGTGAATATTCGGAAATTTAAAAACAATCAACATTTCGTACTTTAAAATATAAAGTTTCTTGATTAGGAGAGTTTCACTGCTACTCATAAAGCAAGCGTGCATTATATTTTTCTGTTGACCTGTTCATAATTTCTTTGCGACTTGAACATTGTTTCAGGAAGTATTGTTCTTATATATGCGAAGTATTGTTCTTATATATGCAATGTATTGTTCTTATATTTGCGATATATGCAAAGTATTGTTCTCATATGTGCGAAGTAGTGTTCTAATATATGCGACGTATTGTTCTTATGTGAAGTATCTCCACAAATCAACTTATTTTAGGGAGGAAAGAAAACCTATTAACAGAGTTTCTCTACATCCAATAAGTACCCTCCATATATATACAGGCAGTTCTGAGCAAAAATGTCAAAAAAAATTAGACAGATTAATACAAGCGAAAAATCAAAAATAATAAAATAACGTTACAGTGTACAAGCGTGTATGAAATACGTATGGTGCATGGCTACCCCACCCCTTTAAAAGCCTACTTGTGAAATATGTCACCCTGCTCTTGAGAGGCTCGCTGTAAGCGGGTCATTCTCGCAAGAGATGCACAGGTTTTAGGCAGTCAGTGGAGACCCAGTCGTCTTTGAACAAATATTTATAAAAAAAGCCTTCGTTGTCTGATGGATCAGAAAAAGTGCCCAGTGGCTTCCTAGTACCAGTGCGTAAGAAAATGTGCGGTGCAGTGTAAATCTGTTGGTATGTGTTGCTTAGCTGGTGGTTTGTAAGTCTGGCAACATGGAATAAATTTTCTCGCAACATGACGCAGGCACGGCTGTCAGAAGAGGTTGAAGACAGAAAATATTTGGCAGCAACGACCAACAGGTCGCCATATACCACTTCAGCTTCGGAGACATCCAGGGTGTCTTTAGAAGTGGTCATTATAATCTAAGGGGGGCCAGGGGAGCTGAGTAAACCAGATGGATTAATTGCAACGGGACATCAAAGCTGCTTGAGGGTGCAATGGAAATCGTTCAATCATTCTATCGTCTGTTGAATTTTAGGTTGTTGTCTGATGCAGGGGCATATCCAAGAGATTTTCTATTGATGTTCACAATCGAGAGGTGAAACCGGTACCCCTGTCAAAAGTAATACGCTCAGGGATACCAAATGTAGCTATCCACGTCGAAAGTAAGGCAGATGTACATGAGGCGGACGTTGCAGTTTGCATGAGAATGGCTCTAAGCCAATGAGTGGAGTGGTCAATGACAATAAACGGGTAGCAATGCCCTTGTGATGTGGGTAGGGGACCTACTACGTTGACGTGAATGTTGGCTAAATGACGCTGAGGTTGAGGAAAGGGGCCCACTCCTGAATCTCTGTTGATGTACTTTTGACGTTTGGCACAAAATACAGCCATGGACCAAATCCTTGGCATCCTTTGTTACCGGGCCAAATGAACTTAGTCTTCAGTAACAGTGCAGTAGATCAGCGCATGGGATGCAAAAGCCCATGGATGAATTCTAACACCTGACGGCGCATGGGAGCAGATACCCATCATTGTGGTCCATTAGCACCTACGTCAGAGAGGAGTTTGGCGTTGAAGTCGTCGAGGGTGACATCTTCCCGATCGAGGTATGTGTAGGATATCTTACATGCATGGTATTCTGTATCTTTTTGTTGAGCTTCTACCAAGGCATTGCAACCCAATTACAAGTACATGGCGGACAATGTATTTGTTGACTGGGCATCCGGCATCGTCAATAGGATTCATTTTCCCAGGGCCGTATTGAAGGGTGCAGTTGTATCAAACCGCAGCGGAGAGATGCTTACTTTGCTGGGTGGACCAGGCATTAGACTGTCAAGTAAAGGCATGCAACAGAGGTATGTGATCTGTAAAAATAACGAAGGGCATACCTTATAAGAAGTGACAAAAGTGACAGCCAGTCAAATGCACCGGCAGCAATTCTTGGTCTAAAGTAGAGAACACGGATTCCAGTTTGGACAGTTTGGGCAGAGTGAGCCGTTGACCGCCTGTTCGAGTACTGCACCAACATCAACGTCGCTGGTGTCGATGGAATGAAGGGGATGGGCATGTGGCAAGGGAAAAGTGAAAGCAACAGCAGATAAGGCATTCTTTGCATTGCAGAAGGCTGCTTCTTGAAGGGGACCCCGCTTCAGGTCTTCTGGGTTGCCCTTGAGAGAGGCGTAGAGGGAGGCAAGAGTGGTGGCGATGGCTGGAAAGAACCAGTGACAAATTTATCATACCCAAGAATTCTTGCAGTGGTTCGACGATCGAGGGCTTGGGGAAGCTCTAAATGGTTCCTACCTTCTCAAGGATAGGGTGGGTGCCTTCAGCAGTGATGCGGTGTATTGCCCTAAGAATGATACTTCGGGGGCACTAAAGGATAACTTCTAATCGGGTTGTTGAATCAGTAGAACTTCAAAAGTTCAAAGTGGGAGCAAATGCTTTTTTGTTGACCAGGCGGACATGAGTCTTTTTATAGTTTATATATGACATATTTGTTTTTGACGTTGTTAGTAGTTTGTATATGACATATCTGTTATGACGTTGTTACTTTTTTTAGAATGATTTATTGTTAATTTGTTCTCTTCAGTTATTTATTTATTTCCTTATTTCCTTTCCTCACTGGGCTATTTTTCCCTATTGGAGCCCCTGGGCTTATAGCATCTTGCTTTTCCAATTAGGGTTGTAGCTTGGATAGTAATAATAATAATAATAATTCGTACCAGACTACAAAGTTGTTCTGTTGTAGGTGGTAGAGAACCATGCGTAGGTGATGGGAGTGTTCCACTTTCGAGGCGGAGAACAAAAGTATGTCTTTCACGTAACTTACACAGAAGGGGAGGTCCCAAAGATGCCTTCTATGATATGTTAAAAAGAGGCCTCACCATTACAAAGGCTGAAACAGGAGTAATTGAAGGTGTATGTAAGGAAGAGGGTGGTAGTGATGGTCTTGTGGATGTCTTCTGGGTTCATGGGCACCTGGTGATACCTCATCAAGAGGTCGAGCATGGAGAAAACCTTCGCTTTGTGCAAGTAGAATGTAATGTCAGCAATGTTTGGGAAGGCCTAGTAATCTGGTTCTCTCTGTATGTTCAGACGCTAATATCCGCCGCAGGGGTGTAGGGTGCCATCCTTCTTCAGGACGATGAGTAAGGGTGATGACCATTGGCTTGAGGCATTTTGGCAAAGACCCATTTCTTCCATTTCGGCTAATGTTTTAATGGCTGCCAAACGATTTGAGCCAAGAAACCTGAATCTTTCGACCACTGTGGTCCCCTTCGTCTTGACATGGCAATAAAAACCATTTTTGGAGGGAACTGTGGGCATTTGGCGAAGTTCAGGACGGAAGACTTCCGGGTTATAGGTCTGGTGATGTAAAGTGAGAGATCAGATGGGGTGAGTTGACTAATCTTCAATGCCCCAAATCAACCAGTAGGGAGAAATATACGAGGATATCTCCTCCAACTAGCAGCAATGTTATGTTGGCAACGAGGAATGGCCATTGGTATTTGCCACTCCCAAACGGTAGTGCGAGTGTCTCCTACCTTCGGGTGGAGATCTCATATCCGTTGGCAGCTATCAGGCAGACATCGGCAGTCTTAGAATGACCACGTT
>NC_090751.1:4760493-4765493 GCF_036898095.1 Palaemon carinicauda
TTTGATGTCAAGTATATAATTAATCCCTTTCTGAGAGGGGATGCCTTAACGTGGTGAGAGGTTTTGTGTATAAACATAATCAGTAAAGCTGTACTAGTCGAGACCATCCATACTAAGATGGTTTGCCGCGAGTAATTAGACAGTTGTCTCCTACCATCACTAATCCGAAGATGGCCAGTATGGTGATGAAAACTGGCAAAACTCTAGACATGAATAAGAACATGTCTTGAGGCCTTTTTCTTTCAGTGGAGTAGGAACGGCTGGAGTTGTTGTTGTTGGTTTTTTTATTGTTGGTTTTGTTGTTGTTGTTGTTGTTGTTGTTTTTGCATATGATAAATATGAATGAAATAACAAAATATACTAGCATAGATATATAAAAATAATTAGAATGGAACGTTACCTCTATATTAGATTTAGTGTCAAAACTATTCATGTCCAAATTTGAATCTTTCACCAAATATCAATTTTTCTTGATAAACCATTCTAAGAATATCTAAATTGATTTAGAGACCCTTTAAGTAACCTTAGATATTATAAAATAACATCCTGAGAAGATATCTTGACCTTTAAACACTCGTGTGGGGAACATAAACTTTCATGTGAAGTTTTAATGACTATATTAACAAGGTTGAATACAGATTGATTATACATATTTAATACCTGCTTTTCATCGTTTATAAAACTTATATATAAAAAGGTTAACAATAATCTATTGTCATCAAACTCCCATCAACATCTATCTACAACAATGAAAAAAATCACTCGAGAATTAAACCCCCTTCAAAAAATATAAATTTTTTGCTAACTAAAATTGATGCAGCTTGTGGCTTAACATGAAAAAGAACATGACTTTATCAACATGATATTTTTTATTATAAATATTCTTTTTAGTAAAATTTATCTATCAAGATTACCTGCTTCTTTTTCGTGTATAAATAGATCATCGACATTGTAGCGATTCATCACTTCTTGCAAATATTTGGAAATTAAGGCCTGCCTATTTCATGGTCTCTTTTACTTAATTTACTAATACTATCAAAAATTTCTCTCTCTCTCTCTCTCTCTCTCTCTCTCTCTCTCTCTCTCTCTCTCTCTCTCTCTCTCTCTCTCTCTCTCTCTCTCTCTCTCTCTCTCTAAATTAACCATCTTTTTTCACAAATAAAGTTTAGTCTTCTGTTCTCATTTCCTCTATAAGTCCGTCTATCTTGTTACATATGAAGTAAGCATGCCATCTCAATAGGTAACATTTTGCTAGATCCTATTCCACAGTACATGCAGGCTGTATTTGTTTCCACATTCTACAGATTTATTGTTCGCATTAATGGAAGAGTACAATAGCAATATAGTCTGGCAGTTCATCTCTCTCTCTCTCTCTCTCTCTCTCTCTCTCTCTCTCTCTCTCTCTCTCTCTCTCTCTCTCTCTCTGGCCAAGCTATAAGAAGATCAAGACTAAGTTTTCGACGGAACTTCCTCCCCTCAGCGTACAGTATCACTTTGGAAATGGTATAAGATCTAGAGAGTTTGAACCTCAGGGGTACCAAAAAGGTCACGAGGAAGTTAAAACTAGTAACTAGAGAGAGTTGAAGATGTTATGTATGTATGTGTCAGTGTGCATATATATAATATATATATATATATATATATATATATATATATATATATATATATATATATATATATATATATATATGCATATATATACATATATATATGCATATATATACATATATATATGCATATATATACATATATATATGCATACATATATATACATATATATACATATATATACACATATACATATATATATACATATATACATATGTATAAAAATTTATATATATACATTATATATAATATATATATAATATATATATATATATATACACTGTATATATCATGAAATATATGCATATATTATATATGTAATATATGCATATATTTCATAATATATATACAGTATATATATATATATATATATATATATATATATATATATATATATATATATACATACTGTATGTATATATATATACAGTATATGTATATATATGTATATATATATATATGTGTATATATATATATATATATATATATATATATATATATATATATATATATATATATATATATATATATATATATTATGTAAATATAAATGTATATACATATGTATATATATACAGTATATATGTATTCATATGTATATATATATATGTATATATATGTATGTATGTATATGTATATATATGTATACATATATGTATATATACATGTATATATACATGTATATATATGTATAAACAGTATATATGTATATATACATATAAATATATATATATATATATATATATATATATATATATATATATATATATATATATATATATGTATATATATATATATATATATATATATATATACGTGTATATATATATATATATATATATATATATATATATATATATACGTGTGTGTATATATATATGTATATATATATACCAACAGAAGCATTTTATTAGAATCTCATGAAAGAAAATTTGAAAATATATCGGATGCAAAAGGGACTTTATGAAAATACCCATAAAGGAATATATAGTACATAGAATCTTCATGCACTGCTTTATTAGATACAAGTACATTGCTATTTGATAAAACTCTTTGGACTCGATATGGCATTTAAGGATGATAACGGGATGAGAATGTGCAAATTAGTAATGTACCTGAAAATATTAACGTATCATTTTATTAAATCGCCTAAATTGTTTTGTCAATCATTTATATTGAATGAGGGGTAAGGTTCATGTTACTGAGTACTTACTATTATCAGAAATAGTTACGAATTTTAACTTATTCTGACAATTTGTTGTAAAAAAGGATTCAATTTTATATAGGTAAATTCGGTTGCTAGTATATAAATCAGCTTGATGTATTTAATGGATGTTTTACTTTCCAAATGATGTATATCTAATTTGCGAGCATTAAGAAATTTATTTTCTAATTAAAGGTGTTTAGGAGTAGTATAATAATAAAATTGCTAATCATTAAAGAAAAAATTCGATAAATAGGAATATATTTATAGCATGAGATAAACCTGGTAGTGCGTAAAACTCTACAGACATTGAGCGATGGATTTAACTTACTCAACCTTCAGCAATATATAAAACAACGTGCAAAAACTTTTTTGGTCACTGGCCGGAGGCTGTCAAAATGAAAAAGGGAAGCTTGCTTTAACTTTATTATTTCCTGCATTTATGCAGAATACAGACAGCATACAGGTATTATTTTATCTCTATATAATGAAGACCAAGTCTTTCTTTCTATATATATGCAGTATATATAGATGTGCTATATATATATATATATATATATATATATATATATATATATATATATATATATATATATATATATATATATATATATATAGGTAGTTAGATAGATAGATAGATATTAATATAGATAGATAGATAGATAGATTGAGATGTATACATGTCCAAGGAGTGTGTGTGTGCTTATTGTGTGTGATACTGCCACATACATCCATGTAATAAATGTAATGGAGGGGGACAATTTAAACCAGTAGGTTCTTTAAAATCTCGTATAATGAAGACAAACGGACATAAATGTGACAAGCAGCGGGGAACAGGCCCATGCTTGTCGATACAGTGACCACTGAACAATGACTGACTACTATATGCACATGGCGGAAAGAAAAGCAGTGTTGACACATATAATTACATTGTTGCCACGATGCATAATGAAAAAGTGGTCTTACAGTATATGTAATGGGAAAAGATAACTGGAAATAGATATCATTCTTCTACGAAATAATAATAAAGCAAATGTAATGTTCATAACTGTACGTAATGTAAATAATATATGGCATAATATTAGATATCTATAAACTTATCATTTTTGACGGGTCTCATACACTAATATATGTATGTATGTATGTATGTATATGTACAAATGCAGTAATTTCCAGTCCACTGTAAGACGAAGGCCTCAGTCATGTCTTAGTCATATGTTAGGTTAGGCCACTTCCATCACCACGTTGGTCTCTGCTGAATGGTGATGGTGGGCAACTTTATTCTAATTGCTGAAAGCAAACCAAGCTAGTATGGGTGGCCCTGACTATTTCAACCTTGCTGATCATGGTGATAAACAAACCCTTTCTCCACGCTAAGGTACATAAAAGACTTAGTGGAACTTTTTTTATCTCTATTATATAAGAGATTATTACTCTTCCACAGCGAGGACTACTTCAGACGACGACCTATTAGTTGCCCGATGATCCCAGCTGTATTGATGTCGTCATAGAAACAAGGGAAGCTTTCTGTCTGCCTTAATATGCTAACATTACTAAATTTTTGGAAGGCTTTACTAAGGAAAGATATTAGTTTACTAATTTCCTCAATTCATGAAACTTTTAGAAACGCTAATGCGAACACTATAAAATGTAAAATTTGTTTAATAGGACTAATTCTTTGTCCATTGATTAAGTAGAGATGTGTATATATATATATATATATATATATATATATATATATATATATATATATATATATATATATATATATATATATATATATATAAAGTGAAAGAGAAAGAGCGATATGTGTGTATAAACTTTATATATAGTAAATTTATTTGTATAGGGTAATAAATTTATATATATATATATATATATATATATATATATATATATATATATATATATATATATATATATATATATATGGATATTCCTTGATAAAGAATTTTTAACCCATCAATAACTAATCAAGAGTGAGGAACGACTTCTGTCACCACAATGTTGCTCATTTAAATCTGGGTTAAAAATATAATTTTATATCATAACAGCCGTAATAATGACATCATTTGTATAAACCTCCCTTCCACTATACTCTCTGCATAACCCCCAAGATTTCGTCTCTCCAACACGCCTTTTCACATTTCCTGAATGACCAGCTTCCTTTACTTTTAATTCTCCTCCA
>NC_090751.1:4772993-4791504 GCF_036898095.1 Palaemon carinicauda
CAAGAGACCTGGAATTTTCTTTCCAAGAATGTGAAGAATGGAGATAGTTAAACGCTGAGTATAGTATCCTTTATGAATGCATACAGGTAGATAAATAAACCAGAAAAGAAGAACTGATGAGCCACAGGATACCGGAAGCACTGAAAGAACTTTTTCTTTAATACAATGTATGGACTGTATCAAGGATGACCTTCAATCGAAGGGATTAACCGGTGATGAATTGTGGGATAGAGGTAGATGGAGAACGCTGGCCATAAACATCGACCCCACATAGAAGTGGGAAAAGATGCAGACGAAGAAGAAGTAGAAGAAAATGATCAGCAATCGTATAACTTTTAAAGTTTCAGAGATTTCTTGGGTTATCTGTCAAAAACAATTTAATGGGAATTCTTTCATAAATATTCTTAAAGAAAATAACAATTAATCTTTATAGAATTGAAACGGAGGCTGGTTAGATGATATTTGTAGAGGCTGTTCCTTTTCTTAAAGATGAGCTGATTGAAACTCGTTTGGAAGACTTAGCAACATTTAAAGGCCACTCCTGAATGCCAGAGGCAAGGTGCAGTGACATTGCCCTATCGAATACACCAATACTGTGGAAGACATGGTATTGAGGCTATGGCACTACCCAAGAATAGAGAACAATGGTTTGATTTTGGAGTATCCTTCTTCTAGAAGAGCTGCTTACCGTAGCTAGTCTCTCTTCTACCATTAACAAGAGGAAATTAGGTACTGAGCCATTACAGTGCAGTAGTTATTATTGCTAGAATGTGGTGTGATTATTCAAGATACCACAAGTTAAGGAATAAAATGCGTACTAAAGATTTAATGTCAGTGCCTTTTCTTTTTTTTTTTTTTTTTTTTTGGCATTATAATTTTTTCTCTTTAGTGATATTTCACAACTGTGACTTACAGAGATGTACAATCACTTAAATTTCTTCATTTCTTATACACTGTATGCAACTCTTTATATATCAAATTACACACTTATCATTACTAATCCATAAAATGCTGTATATAGCTTATTAGAATAAAAGTTGAAGATTTTTGCTGAAATGTTTTCATTATAATACTCCATTGGGAAAAAACTATGCAAAATTAATCATGATAGCAAGATTTATATAAAAAAGAAATACAGCACTGGTTTGTTTAAAAAAAATGGTTCTTATAGCTGAAAATTACGTATAAAACGTGTGATTAGATTTCTGCCTATTTTGTGCCAATTTTTCAAAGTATCGCCAAACGACGGGATTAGACGAGAGACTCCCAGGCTGGAATTTATCAAAGTGATGCTATCAGTGGAATAAAGGTATGAAAAAGGGTTCCCTCACATTGCTCACGGGCTCACCTATTACCCTACCTGAACTGTGTCACCCATCAAAGTATGATCAATTTGATCTTTTAATGTTTTCATTTTTTTTTAAATATTTTACTTTAATTGTTCATTACTACTTATATCGATTATCTATTTCCTTATTTCATTTCCTCGCAGTGCTATTTTTCCCTGTTGGAGCCCTTGAGCTTATATCACTTGCTTTTCCAATTAGGGTTGTAGCTCTACAAGTAATAAGGATAATAATGATAATTGCTACCACATTATTAATTATATTCCTATTATGGATATAGGCTAATATATGACGCTAAATCTTTATATTATAAAATATCATTTTTTTTCCTTAATTTCTCTTTGCCTTAGACCACACAAGTCATGCGTATCTGTCCGTTGAAAAGGCATGCGATGGTTTCTATGACTATTTAGATATTAGATACTTAATTTCATTGTTTTGAATAATTAAACTAATGAGTTTTCTTATCTTGTATTGTTCATAAAAGCGTCAATTTTTCTTTAAACTTATTTCCCTCAATCGAGAATTAACCTTATATCAGTGTAATTTAGATGATTAAATGATTGCTAAACACCAAAACCATTAACCTGTACAGTACCATTAATAATGATTTTTGTAACGCACCTGTGGCTCTTCAGATTACTAGATTACTACGCTCATGTTTAATAATGATGAATTCGGAAATGCTTTCACAGAGACTAACAAAAAAAAAAAAAAAAAACATTCGGTGGACATCGAAGAATTATGAGACGTTTGGGATCAAGGATAATTGTCAGTTCTACGTGGATATTTGGCCTAATTTGACTTAATGAGAATGGAATACAAGAATCATAGGAGTTTGTGCCGGGAATGTTGTAGATGGCTTAAATTTGGGCTGGAGCAGTTTCTTTTTTTTTTTTTTTTTTTTCTAATTCCCTTCGTATATTTTTTACTGTTCTTGTTTACATTCATGTCAAAAATGCTTATCTCTGTAAATTAGAGTTGGAAACTGCAAGACTACTAATTTTTCTTTCTTTGAAGAAACCTTTTACCTTCTCGTCGGGTATCTAATAATACACACATAAACACAAACGCGCTCGCATGTATACATATACATATGCATATACTGTATATATGTATATATATATATATATATATATATATATATATATATATATATATATATACATATATACTGTATATATACATATATATATATCTATATATATGTATATATATACATTTATATGTATATATATTTATATATATATATATATATATATATATATATATATATATATATATATATATACATTTATATATATATATATATATATGTATATATATATATATGTATATATATACATATATATATATATATATATATATATATATATATATATATATATATATATATATATATATATATATATATTGTGTGTGTGTGTAATGTGTGTATATGTATACCGTATTGTATTTGTATACTGTATTGTATTTGTATGTAAGTTCGTACGAATAATAATTAAGCCAGATAAGTGATGAGTATAAAACTTTAAAGTCCCGAATGAAATAATAGAAACTTGATCAGATATCATTATTTACGCCTAATTAACAACTTAAAAAATTGACAATGAGATAAAACCCTGCATTGTGTCAATAAGAATTATATTCTTTTGAGGCGAACTTCTTAATGACCTCAATTAGGTCAGGACAAATAAAAGTTAATAACATAGGGTCAAAAGAAACAAATTACGACATTATTTCTACTGGTAATTAACATTTACAAAACATTAATATTTTTTTTTTTATCAATTAATTCTAAGAACAGTTCAGGGTCAATAGACAGTCGAAAAATATTAGGGTATCCATTCGGGAATACATTTAAATCTTTTTATGTTCTTTACCGTGTCCCTTTAGATGTCCGGCATACAATGAACCAATTAATTTCGAACAAAGGATATAAACTCATTCTATTTTCATAATTTTTGGGCAAATCGTAATTAACGTACTTTTAATATATATTGAGGTGCAATTAAAACTCCCTTTAGTTCTAATGTATAAAAATATATATGAGCTATAATGATGGCTGTGGCAATTGAATGCTAAAAAAAACTAAGCATTTTAAGAAATATTAATCAAATTTGAATTATCATTGCATTAGTAAGATGATGTTATTGTCATCTTTGTTACCATATTGATAGTTGACTGTACTGTAATTAATAACAGCCTTGTATGCATATAAAAAAAGAACTAAGCATTTTAAGAGATATTAATCAAATTTGAATTATCATTGCATTAGTAACAAGATGTTACTGTCATTTCTGTAGCCCTATTGAAAGTCGTCTGTACTGTAATGAATAACAGCCTTATATGCATATAAAGACACAACAAAATACTCCCCTTTTCCTCCCTATCAGATCCTGCCATTTTCAGGACTCGCACATTTTTGTATTTCCATTTCGTTTGTCGTGTACATTCGTTCTCGCTTCCTCCGCCCTACGTACGTGCAAAACGGCATTTGATTGTTAACACCATTTTTATACCAACTGAAAAAAAAACAATATGAAGGATAAAATAAAAATGAATAGGGAGAACTTTATACAAATATAAATCTATTCACTAGAGAATGCTATACATATTCCCAAAAAAATGCAATATGAAATTGTCACTTAAACGTTTTTTGTTTTAAATCCATAATAGAAAGAGGGAGCGCTCTTTTTTTTCATTTCAATTCCATTTGCTTTAAGCCTTTTTCGAGCGATAATAGAGATTAAACCTTTTATTAGCTAGTACGAGATTGCTGGATTTATCCATCAGGCAAGGATTGAAACATCACTGTTTGTTTACGCGGTTTAATCCAATTTCATCTGTGGAAACGTTTGATGCCGAAATGACCAAGAGTTATTTTGCTTTGGCCGAAGGAAAATAGTTCAAATTAGTCCCGAAAAGCGCCAAATGCAATGTTAGTGGACACAGAAGTGTATTTATGAAACATTTATGAGTAAGAGATTTTTATTAAAAACTAACAAACCTAATATGATGCTTGCTTTTGATGGTACAATGGTGAATATTCGGAAATTTTATAACAATATACATTTTCTACTTTGAAATATAAAGTTTCTTGATTAGGAGAGTTTCACTGCTACTCAAAAAGCAAGCGTGTATTATATTTTTCTGTCGAACTGTTCGTAATTTCTTTGAGACTTACCCATTGTTTCAGGAAGTATTGTTCTTATATATGCGAAGCATTATTCTTATATATGCAAAGTATGGTTCTTATATATGCGAAGTATTGTTCTTATATATGCAAAGCATTGTTCTTATTTATGCTTATTTATGCGAAGTATTGTTCTTATATATGCAAAGTATTGTTCTTATATATGCGAAGTATTATTCTTATATATGCAATGTATTGTTCTCATATATGTGAAGTATTGTTCTCATATATGTGAAGTATTGTTCTAATATATGCGGAGTATTGTTCTTATGTGAAGTATCTCCACAAATCAACTTATTTTAGGGAGGAAAGAAAACCTATTAACAGAGTTTCTCTACATTCAATAAGAACCCTACAGATATATACAGGCAGTTCCGAGCAAAAATGTCATAAAAAATTATACTAATATATGGAAAAAATAAAAAAATAAAACTATAACGTTACAGTGTACAAGCGTGTATGAAACACGTATAGTGCATGGCTACCACACCCCCTTAAAGGCATACATGTGAAATAGGTCACCCTGCTCTTGAGAGGCTCACTGTAGTCGGGTCATCTCGCAAGAGATGCACAGGTTTTAGGCAATCGGTGGAGACCCAGTCTTTTGAACAAACTAAATAATAAATTAATCAGTATTTTATCGGTATCGTTCATAATACCGTCAATTTCTCTTTCTAAGCTTATTTCCCTCATTCGAGAATTAACCTTATATCAGTGTAATTTAGATGACTAAGTGATTGCTAAACACCAAAACCATTAACCTGTACAGTACCATTAATAATGATTTTGGGAACACACCTGTGGCTCTTTAGATTACAGTGCTCATGTATAATAATGATGAATTCTGAAATGCATTCACAGAGGCTATAAAAAAAAAAATCATTCACTGGCCATTGAAAAATTATGAGACGTTTGGGATCAGGGATAATTGTCAGTTCTACGTGGAGATTTGGCTTAATTTGACTTAATGAGAATGGAATACGAGAATCATAGGAGTTTGTGCCGGGAATGTTGTAGATGGTTCAAATTAGGGCTAGAGCAGTATTTTTTTATTTTTTTTATTTTATTTTTTTTTTTTTTTTGTCTAATTCCCTTGTCTGTTTTCTACGGTTCTTGTTTATTTTCGTGCCAAAAACTCTTATCTCCGTAAATTAGAGTTGGAAAATGCGTGACTACTAATTTTTCTTTCTTTGAAGAAAGTTTTTTCAGCTTCTCATCGGGTATGTAATAATACACACACAAACACAAACGCGTTCGCATGTATACATATACATTATGCATATATATATGCATTTATATATATATATATATATATATATATATATATATATATATATATATATATATATATATATATATATATATATATATATTATATATATATATATAACGTATTGCATTTGTAAGTTAAGTTTGTACGAATAATAATTAAGCCAGATAATAAGTGATGAGTATAAAACTTTAAAGTCCCGGATGAAATAATAGAAACTTGATCAGATATCATAACTTACGCCTAATTAACGACTTAAAATTTGACAAATGAGATAAAACCCTGCATTGTGTCAATAAGAATTTTATCCTTATGAGGCAAACTTCTTTAATGACCTCAATTAAGTCAGAACAAATAAAAGTTAATAACATAGGGTCAAAAGAAACATATTATGACATTATTTCTACTGGTAATTAACATTTACAAAACATTAATATTTGTTTTTTACCAATTAATTCTCAGAACAGTTCAGGGTCAATAGACAGTCGAAAAATATTAGGGTATCCATTTGGGAATACATTTAAATCTCTCTATGTTCTTTAACGTGTCCCTTTAGATGTCCGGCATACAATGAACCAATTAATTTCGAACAAAGGATATGAACTCATTTTATTTTCATAATTTTTGGGCAAATCGTAATTAACGTACTTTTAATATATATCGAGGTGCAATTAAAATTCCCTTTAGTTCTAATGTATAAAAATATGTATGAGTTATAATGATGGCTGTGGCTATTGAATGCTAAAAAAACTAAGCATTTTAAGAGATATTAATTAAATTTGAATTATCATTGCATTAGTAACAAGATGTTACTGTCATCTTTGTAGCCGTATTGAAAGTCGTCTAGTGTAATGAATAACAGCCTTGTATGCATATAAAAAAAGAACTAAGCATTTTAAGAGATATTAATCAAATTTGAATTATCATTGCATTAGTAACAAGATGGTACTGTCATCTTTGTAGCCATATTGAAGGTTGTCTGTACTGTAATGAATAACACCCATATATGCATATAAAGACACAACAAAATACTCCCTTTTCCTCCCTATCAGATCCTGCCATTTTCAGGACTCACATTTTTGTATTTCCATTTCGTTTGTCGTGTACATTCGTTCTCGCTTCCTCCGCCCTACGTATGTGCAAAACGGTATTTGATTATTAACACCATTTTTATACCAACTGAAAAAAATCAATATGAAGGATAAAATTGAAAGGAATAGGGAAAACTTGAAACAAATATAAATCTATTCACTAGAGAATGCTATGCATATTCCCAAAAATGCAATATGAAATTGTCACTTAAACGTTTTTTGTTATAAATCCATAATAGAAAGAGGGAGCGCGCTCTTTTTTTTCCATTTCAATTCCATTTGCTTTAAGCCTTTTTCGAGCGATAATAGAGATTAAACCTTTTATTAGCTAGTACGAGATTACTGGATTTATCCATCAGGCAAGGATTGAAACATCACTGTTTGTTTACGCGGTTTAATCCAATTTCATCTGTGGAAACGTTTGATCCCGAAATGACCAAGAGTTATTTTGCTTTGGCCGAAGGAAAATAGTTCAAATTAGTCCCGAAAAGCGCCAAATGCAATGTTAGTGGACACAGAAGTGTATTTATGAAACATTTAAGAGTAAGAGATTTTTATTAAAAACTAACAAACCTAATATGATGCTTGCTTTTGATGGTACAATGGTGAATATTCGGAAATTTAAAAACAATCAACATTTCCTACTTTGAAATATAAAGTTTCTTGATTAGGAGAGTTTCACTGCTACTCAAAAAAGCAAGCGTGCATTAAATTTCTCTGTCGACCTGTTCATAATTCCTTTGCGACTTGCCCATTGTTTCAGGAAGTATTGTTCTTATATATGCGAAGTATTGTTCTTATATATGCGAAGTATTATTCTTATATATGTAATGTATTGTTCTTATATATGCGATATATGCAAAGTGTTGTTCTCATATATGTGAAGTATTGTTCTATTATCACACACGAAGTATTGTTCTTATGTGCAGTATCTCCACAAATCAACTTATTTTAGGGAGGAAAGAAAACCTATTAACAGAGTTTCTCTACATTCAATCAGTACCCTCCATATATATACAGGCAGTTCTGAGCAAAAATGTCACAAAAAATAGACAGACTTAATACATGCGAAAAATGAAAAATAAAACCATAACGTTACAGTGTACAAGTGTGTATGAACCACGTATAGTGCATGGCTACCCCACCCCTTTAAAGGCATACGTGTGAAATAGGTCACCCTGCTCTTGAGAGGCTCACTGTAGGCGGGTCATCCCGCGAGAAATGCTCAGGTTTTAGGCAATCAGTGGAGACCCAGGCTTTTGAACAAATATTTCTAAAGAAAGCCTTCGTTGTCTGATGGATCAAAAAAAAGTGCCCAGTAGCTTGCTAGTACCAGTGCACAATAAAATGTGCGTTGCAGTGTAAATCTGTTGGTATGTGTTGCTTAGCTGGTGGTTTGTAAGTCTGGCGACATGGAATAAATTTTCTCGCAACATGTCGCAGGCACTAGACTGTCAGAGGAGGTTGCAGATAGAAAATATTTGGGAGGAACGACCAACTGGTCACCATATACCACTTCAGCTGCAGAGACATCCAGGGCCTCTTTAGGAGTGGTCATTAATCCAAGGGGACCCAGGGGAGCTGAGTAAACCAGATGGATTCATTGTAGCGGGACATCAAAGCTGCTTTGAGGGTGCGATGGAAATGTTCAATCATTCCATCGGCTGTAGGATTTTAGGTTGTTGTCTGATGCAGGGGGATGTCCAAGAGATTTTCTATTGATATTCACAATCGAGAGGTGAAATTGGTACCCCTGTCAAAAGTAATACGCTCAGGGATACCAAATGTAGCCATCCACTTTGAAAGTAAGGCAGATGTACATGAGGCGGACGTTGCAGTTTGCATGAGAATCGCTCCAAGCCAATGAGTAGAGTGGTCAATGACAATAAACAGGTAGCAATACCCTTGTGATGTGGGTAGGGGACCTGCTACGTTGACTTGAATGTGGGCTAAATGACGGTGAGGGTGAGGAAAGGTGCCCACTCCTGAACACATTTGTCAATGTACTATTAGCGTTTGGCACGAAGTACAGGCATGGACCCAATCCTTGGCATCCTTAGTTATACCGGGCCAAATGAACTTCGTCTTCAATAGCTGTGCAGTAGATCAGTGCATGGGATGCAAAAGCCCTTGGATGAATTCTAACACCTGACGGCGCATGGGAGCAGATATCCATCATCGTAGTCCATTAGCACCTACGTCAGAGAGGAGTTTGGCGTTGAAGTCATCGAGGGTGACATCTTCCCGACCGAGATATGTGTATGATATCTTACATGCTCGCTATTCTGTATCTTTTTGTTGAGCTACTACCAAGGCATTGTAATCCAATTACAAGTACATGGCGGCCAATGTATTTGTTGACTGGTCATCGTCAATAGGATTCATTTTCCCAGGGCCGTATTGAAGGGTACAGTTGTATCAAAACACGGCGGAGATATGCTGGCTTTGCTGGGTGGACCAAGCATTAGACTTTCGAGTAAAGGCATGCAACAGAGGTATGTGATTTGTAAAAAATAACGAAGGGCATACCTTACAAGAAGTGACAAAAGTGACAGCCAGTCAAATGCACTGCAGGAATTATTGATTGAAAGTAGAGAACACGGATTCCACCTTAGACAGTTTGAGCAGAGTGAGCCGTTGACCACCTGTTCGGGTACTGCACTAATACCAACGTCGATGGTGTCGATGGAAAAAAGGGGAGCGGCATGTAGCAAGGGAAAAGTGAAAGTAACAGCAGGTAAGGCATTCTTTGCATTGCAGAAGGCTGCTTCTTGAAGGGGACCCCACTTCAGGTGTTCTGGTTTTCTGTTTTCCCTTGAGAGAGGCGTAGAGGGAGGCAAGAGGGGTGGCGATGGCTGGAAAGAACCAGTGACAAATTTATCATGCCCAAGAATTCTTGCAGTGGTTCGACGATCGAGGGCTTGGGGAGGCTCTAAATGGTTCCTACCTTCACAGGGATAGGGTGGGTGCCTTCAGCAGTGATGAGGTGCGGTGCCCTAAGAATGATACTTCGTTGGCGCTAAAGGCGCACTTTTCGTACCGAACCACAAAGTTGTTCTGTTGTAGGTGGTAGAGAACCATGCGTAGGTGATGGACGTGTTCCTCTATGGAGGCGGAGAACATAAGTATGTCGTTCCAAGATTTTAATGTTTTAAACTTGATTATTTGAATAATCTATTTCTAATTTTCCCTATGTAGACTTTTGTTACAAAAAAAAAAAAACGCAATGCTTGGTAAGAGGGGAAAATTATTACGTTTCCTAAAAAGCTTGTAATCGGGATAATTGCTGATTTTTACATGATGATTGATGACCTATTATTTATGATTTTAATAATGTTTTTTAGACTTGATTGAATACTCTAATTTCTCTTTTTCCCTTTCGTAGACTTGTTACAAAATAAATAAAAAAGCAATACTTGATAAATTCAAGAAAGACGTCATATTCTTGTACTATCAATGAAAATAACTTAGATACCAGGCATAATAACGATCATTATAGTAATCAAAGAACGATTGAAAATAGTGATAAAAGCTCCTCAACTTTGCCTTTCAAGAAACCGTCCCTACCTAATGGAGTGTGAAGGAGAAGTCTCGTTAATATCACCGGAGAAAGACTGTTGAAAGCACGGTTGATATAACGGAATGCTGCTCCCATTTCTTGCTTAACACTCAATTACTTTGCACTTACCTGCGTCTATCCTTCGTATTTCCTTGTCCCTTTCGTAATACTCAGTTACTTTACACTTATTCGTGTCTATTCTTTGCACTATCTTGTCCCTTTCTTAACACTCGATTAATTTACACTTACCTATGTCTATTATTCGCATTTCCTTGTCCCTTTTTCAACACTCGACTATTTTACACTTACCTGTCTCTCTTCTTCGCACTTCCTTGTCCCTTAATTAACACTCGATTACTTTACACTTACCTATGTATATTATTCGCACTTCCTTGTCCCTTTCTTAACACTCGACTAGTTTACACTTACCTGTGTCTATTATTTGCACTTCCGTGTCCCTTTCTTAACACTCAATTACTTTACACTTACCTGTGTCTATTCTTCGCACTTCCTTGTCCCTTTCTTAACACTCAATTATTTTACACTTACCTGTGTCTATTTTTCGCAATTCCTTGTCCCTTTCTTAACACCCAATTACTTTACACTTACCTGTGTCTATTTTTCGCACTTCCTTGTCCCTTCCTTAACACTCAGTTACTTTGTACTTACCCGTGTCTATTCTTTGCACTTCCTTGTCCCTTTCTTAACACTCGACTACTTTACACTTACCTATGTCTATTATTTGCACTTCCTTGTCCCTTTCTTAACACTCAATTACTTTACACTTTCCTATGTCTATTCTTCTGACTTCTTGTCCCTTTCTTAACACTCAATTACTTTACACTTATCTGTGTCTATTCTTCGCACTTCCTTGTCCCTTTCTTAACACTGCATTACTTTATATACTTACCTGTATCTATTGTTCGTACTTCCTTGTCCCTTTCTTAACACTCAATTACTTTACACTTACCTGTGTCTATTCTTCGCACTTCCTTGTCCCTTTCTAAACACTCAATTACTTTACATTTACCTATGTCTATTCTTCGCACTTCCTTGTCCCTTTCTCAACACTCGATTACTTTACACTCGCCTGTGTCTATACTTCGCACTTCCTTGTCCTTTTCTTAGCACTCAATTACCTTACATTTACCTGTGTCTATTCGCACTTCCTTGTTCATTAGCTCCTTACTATAAAAAATAAGTCTCTGAAAGAACAGGTACTTTCTTTAGTCAGTAAATAGATAATTAAATGACTGAATTTATTTAGAATCCTCTTAGAGTATGTATACCACTTTTTCATAATTATTTATATCGATCATTGTATATTATTGCAGCATAGCAGACAATACTAATTATCCTCTTATTTTTCTTACCCCGAGTGTATCCTCGTGAACTGAATTTAATAAGTTTTCGAACGAGGGTTTAAACACTAATTCACACGCGGTCCAAGTTGCCACAATATCATTTAAAGGTGCCTTGCTTTTCAAAGGTTACAAACAAGCCTCTTCCATTAGCTGGTTTTCGATTAGACCTCCAAGAGCTGTTACTCACATAGCAGGGCGCTGGTGTCGTTTGAAATTTTAATTAGTTAACGTATATGGAAGGAAAACCTTTCGAAGGAAAACCTTTACTGATACGAGGTAGAAAGTTATGCAACAGCGAATTCTAGGAACAAGTCAAAGATGACCTGAATATAAAATGGTAAAATAATATTTTGAGAGAAAAGGTATAGGAAACCTCTGTATGAAATTGCCTTCGTGTTTCACTTGATATGCTGTAGTCAAATTATTATTATTATTATTATTATTATTATTATTATTACTATCCAAGCTACAACCCTAGTTGGAAAAGCAAGATGCCATAAGCCCAAGGGCCCCAATACGGAAAAATAGCCCAGTGAGGAAAGGAAATAAGGAAATAAATAAATGAAGAGAACAAATTAACAATAAATCATTCTAAAAAAGGCAACAACGTCAAAACAGATATGTCATATATAAACTATTAACAACATCAAAAACAAATGTCATATATAAACTATAAATGTGATAAAAAAAAAAAACCATAGTTGAAACACAATGAATCTTATATTAATTTAATCAATCAGAAGGATTTAAGACAATTTTTTACTTGCTGGCGATTGATAAATAAAATTAAAACGTTTCAACAATGGTAAGTGGACATGAAATGTGGAGGTCCCAAATAAAATGCCTTACGTTAACGGAAAAATATATCTATAAGAGTCCTAAAATTCGTACTCCACCAGACCCGCTGCCTTGCCAAAAGGGTCAGGCAATCTAAAAAAAAAAAAAAAAATACAAATGCAGTCTTACTCTTGCGGCTATATCCTGTGGCTTTAACTCCAGGTAGTCAATCCGACGCAATGGTCTAGCAGTGTATTGATTACTTCCAACATGTTCTTTCAGTTTATTCTTGTATTTCAGTTCTCTTTTATTTCGTTTCTGGTATTATCATTATCTTGCAAAATTGCTGGTTTTGCTTTTCTTGGCTGACAAGGTTTTGCGTCTCATTTTGTAGGCGGAATCTGGTTAATGCTCCGATTTCTGTTCAACATTTTCATCTCACAGGTTTCAGAGGTCTGGTTTTCTTGGCCGACGAAGTTTTTCATTTCATATTTTCTACCTGTATCCTATTGTAAAGGGTTGTTGTTGTTGTTGTTGTTGTTTTTGTTGTTGCTGCTGCGGTTGTTGTTGTTGTTGTTGCTGTTATTGTTGCTGTTGTTGTTATTGTTGTTGTTGTTATTGTTGTTATATTGTTGCTGTTGTTGTTATTGTTGCTGTTATTGTTGCTGTTGTTGTTGTTAAATAAAAGTCCCACAAATAAATCTTCAACAATTGATAGCACACAGTTACACACAAAACCAGCCACACTGTTAAAAAAAACGGTAATTTTAATCGGAAATGCTCCGTAAAAATATACTGTTCTCAGCCGTATTTCACTAAAATACGGGTGACCTCAATTTTACCTTTATCATCTTTCACGGTATGGTACCAATTAATATCACTCATTTACGTCATTGCATACGTTTTTAAAACGGTAAAGATCCTGGAATAATTGTTCCTAGGCATTTACCGATTTTTTAATGTAAATTTTATAACAGTGCATACTGACATAAAGAGGAATTATATAAGAATCAAGTAACAAACGCAATAATGAAAAAATCCCAGCGAGAAAATCAATATCGAAGAGAAACTTAATTGGATCTAGGAACTGTATTTGACTTTGATTAGTAAAGCTGATGTAACTGAACTGATTCGACTCTTAAGGATAAACTTCCGTTGCTTCGAATCCAGCTAATGAGGCGTGTGAAGATCCTCGCTAAACCATTTGATTACTTTTCCTCCTCCTCTCCATCCGGGGTCATTAAGGATTCGTTGTCATCGTCTTGCAGGAGTTGAATCCTCGTGATTTGAGTTTTAATTTTGTCAGTTGCAATGTGATGGAGGACTAAAAATCATTTCGGAATTGTGAAAATTTCGAATGGAAAGTAACAAAACTTCATCAGGTATGATTATTATTATTAATTGCCAAGATACAACCCTAGTTGGAAAAGCAGGATGCTATAACCCCAGGGGCTCCAACAGGGAAATTAGCCCAGTGAATAGAGAAAACATGGAAAAATTAAATATTTTAGGAACGGTAACTTTGAAATAAATATCTCCTATATAAACTATATAAACTTAACAAAACAAGAGGAGGAGAAATAAAATAGTGTGCCAAAGTGTACCCTTAAGCAAGAGACCTCTAACCCAGACAGTGGAAGACTATGGTACAGAGGCTATGGCACTACCCATGACTAGAGAACAATGCTTTGATTTTGGAGTGTGTTTCTCCTAGAAGAGCTGCTTACCATAGCTAAAGTCTTTTCTACCCTTAGCAAGAGAAAGTGGCTACTGAACATTTACAGTACAGTAACCCCTTGGGTGAAGGAGAATTGTTTGGTAATATTGTTGCCAGGTGTATGAGGAAATAAGAGAATATGTAAAGAACAGGCCAGACTATTCGGTGTGTGCGCGCGTGTAGCAAAGGGAAAATGAACCGTAGCCACAGAGAAAAATCTAATGTAGTACTGTCTGGCCAGTCAAAAGACCCCATAACACTCTAGCGGTAGTATCTCAACGGGTGGCTGGTGCCCTGGCCAACCTACGACCTATGCAGAAGATAAACATGCTAAAGGCTTAAGCCTTTTTTTATATGTTAAATGGGCCTTTATTTAAAACAATAAACTTGTTGATAATTAAACTACTATCAGTCTCGTATTAATTTTCATAAATTATTAACTATATCAGATTTTGGAATTTTTTAAAAGGAAACTTGTGAATGAGTAGCACATAAATGACAATGTTTTTGATTGGATATTATTTGAGCTAGAACAGATTCTGGATTTTTGGGGGAATGGAAACTAATGGTGATCACATAAATGTCATTTGTTTTAATAGGGTATTGTTGCGTGGAATTAAAATACGTAACACACAGATGTTTGGTCATGAAAGAGAGAAGGGTTATTCAATTCGTAGTTCGGTTTTCTATTCAACCAAAATCATGTTTAAAGTGTGACATTTTAAGGGATATTGTGAATAAGATTGACTAATCTAGAGACAGGTAAACGTTTTGGTTTTACTGCCATATAATTAAGATAAGATGTTGTTTATATGATTACTAAAATTTTGTTTTTACCTATATAATTTCCTTTAATCTGTTTATCATGGCAATATGTAGGTCCGAATATCCATATAAGGATAGAAGAGACTCTTTAGCTAGGAAGCTGTTTTTCTAGGAGGAGGACACTCCAAAATTAAACCATTGTTCTCTGGTCTTGGATAGTGCCATAGACTCTGCACTATGGTCTACTATCTTGTGGGGAGTTCTCTTGCTTGAGGGTACAATCGGGCACGCTAAAGATATATTTTATGTTACTGTTATTAAAATATTTTATTTCAGTATTAATTACTTCACGTGTAGTTTCCTTATTTCCTTTCCTCATTGGGCTACTTTCCCTGTTTGAGTCCTCGAGCTTACAGCATTCTGCTTTTCCAACTAAGGTTGTAGCTTAGCAATTAATAATAATGATAAAAATAATATAAGATGAAGTGTTTTACTGTATTAGGCGAATGCAATGGGAATTATCTTTAATAATATAAGATTTTTTATATGGTCAATGTTAATTAAAGATTTCAAATAATGTAATTGTCCTGCTTAATGCAAATGCTTAATGGCAAAATGCTATTGAATCACTACTTAATTTTCAAGAGTGTATAATTCCTTAAAATTATATTAATTTGTAAAAAAGTAATCATTTCAGAATGATTGATTGAGCTACACTATAGACAGGAAATAGTGACGTTTATCAGACCGTTGATAAAACAACTGTCTATTATCAGTTTAAACAGGAATAGTGACCAGGGTTTTGGAATCAGATTCAGCCTTCCAGTATTTTCCCTCGCCATTCTTTCCCCCAACTGATTCCCATCCAACCCGAAATGTAAACATCAGCCATGTTCCTCCCTGTTGTTCTTTTCTATCGTTGGAATCCGGCCCATGTTGAATACACCTTTATTGAGGCAAAGGATACCGGACAGAGATTCCTTTTAACTTGTGTGTATATTACATCCCTCTCCGAGGGGGGATACCTTAACGTGGTTAAAACGGTTTGTGTATTACTATAAACAAAGAGGTGTTAGTCAGGGCCACCCATACTTGGTTGGTTTGCTGTGAGTGATTAAACTAAAATTTCCCATCATCACCAATCCGCAGTGGCCAGCTGGGAGATGAAAATTAACAACTCTGACATGCGTGAGCCTTTGCCCTTCAGTGCACAAGAAACGGCTGCATGTGTTGTTGTTGCTGTTGTTGCTGTTGTTGTAGTTGTATAATACATACAGCTTCAAAAAGACGAGATCAAAAAAGATATGCGGTTTGTTATAAATATCAACAAAAACAACAACAAAAACGTAGTGCTTTAAGAGGTCGATTTCAAGATATACAGTTGGTTATGAATATCAACCAACTGAGGTGTTAGTCAGAGCCACCCATACTATGTTGGTTTGCTGTGAGGGATTGAACTAAAATTTCCCCACCATCACCAGTCTGCAGTGGAGATGGAAATGACCAAAACCCAGACATTATTAAGGACATGTTTGAGCCTTTTCCCTGCAGTGGTCTAGAAACAACTGAATTTGTTGTTGTTGTTGCTGTTTGTAGTATATTACATATAGCTTTAAGAGGACGAGTTTGATATACGGTTTGTTATAGATATCAACCAACAACATCAACAACTGCAGTCGTTTCTAGTACACTACAGAACAAACGCTTCGGATATGTCTTGGTCATGTCTGAGGTCTGGCTATTTTCCTCACCACACTAGCCACTGAGGATTGGTATTGGTGGGAGGTTTTGTTTGGATCACTCAACAAACCAACCTAGTATTGGAGGCCCTGAGTGGTACAGCTTTTCTGATCATGGCAATACACGAACCCTTTCACCACATTAAGGTATCCTCACTCAGAAAAGATTTGAAATATCATCCCCTTCTTAATGTCGTCTATTCTTACAACTTTAAATACACGTATCTCTTGAATGTTTCTGGCGGTTATTAATCAGAATCTTTTTAATTCTCTTATACATGTTTGGAGGAATAGTTGTTTCTTTATTTGGTTTTTAGCTGCTGACTCTCATTTTGAATTCATCGATCAGTCTTGACTAGCTTTAAAATATCTGATCCCTGATCTTGGTCTCACTCTCTGGCATCGTAGTTGAATATATATGTCGTCGTTGACGGGAAGATCAGGCGTGAGACTATAGAGTGAAGGCTTGCACCAGAGGCCTGTTGTCTGTGCAGATGACGAAGGCCGTATCTTTTATGAAGTGGCCGTCAGCCAAATGCACTGACAGCAATTCTCGGTCGAAGCTAGAGTAGCTGGATTCAGCCTTGGACTGATTTATACTGAAGACGGCCTTTGGGCTGGTGCCATTGATAGGAAAGTCTTTGCATTGCAAAACGCTGCTACTTGAAGAGGGTCCCACTTCAGGTCTTTTTGGATGTCCTTGAGGGAGGCGTAGAGCGGGGCAAGAGTAGGGGCAATGGCTGGCAGGAACCAATGATAATATTGATCTTCCTAAAGAATTCTTGCAGTGCTTTGACGGTCGAGGGCGTGGGGAAGTTCGGAACAGCTGCTACCTTCTCAGGGAGGGGGTGGATGCCTTCAGGAGTGATGTGGTGCCCTAGGAACGATTTGTCTAGGGCACCAAAGGTGCACTTAAAGGTTTAAAGGCTACTCATGAATGGCAGAGACAAGGGACAGTGACATTGCCTTATCAAGCTGTACATTGCCCTAGAGACTGATCATATATACAGCGCCTAAGCCCCTCTCCACCCAAGCTAGGACCAAAGGGGCCAGGCAATGGCTGCTGATGACTCTGCAGATAGACCTATAGGCACCCACGAACCCCTCCCCCCTTTAGCTCACAAAGATAGTGAGGTTGCAGCGACCACAGGAGCTAAAGAGGTTGAGCAAAATTCGAACCCCAGTCTGGCGTTTACCAGTCAGGGACGTTACCCCGCATCGGCCTCTACAAAATGCAAGGCCATTCTGTCATAGGCGGTCAAGAACGATGCGTAGGTGACTTGGATGTTCTTCTTTAGTGTACGAGAGTATATGAAACGCGTACGGTACAATGCACTTAATTTGAACTGTTAAGCCTTCTGTATGAGTTTCCATACCACTAAGTATTCTAAAGTAATATTCCTACGGTGACAAAATTATGGAACGACCTTTGCAATTGCGTAGTTGTTTGAGATTGCGTTTATTTGTTTCTTCGTGTATTGGGACCATATATTTAATATATGCTAATTAAAAAATACCAATATCTTGGATAATCAGACGATTAAAGATTTCAATATTTGAAAATTTAATTTTCACTAAGTATATTTTACTGAAATATAATAACTTGGCTTGTCTTATAATCAATATATCCTCTGCTCGCTGTGACAAAGGTTGCTGCTATTAGAGAAACCATAATGTTTAGTGTTTC
>NC_090751.1:4797004-4799504 GCF_036898095.1 Palaemon carinicauda
ATTTACATAAGAGAGGTCTCTTTCTCTTTCAGCAATTTCGAACTTGCCTCATTTCGCCTCGAAATAATTCAGTCGCCTTTCCATTCTGGTCGTTCAAGACTTCAGAGCTTCGAATTGATGCCCTTCGTTGCATGTAAGGCTCGGACAATCCAGACCTAATTTCATGAAATTCAGTCTTTGTTTGCGAATACAGTGAACAATGACACGTTCACTCTGTTCCAGATTTGTTTGTTTTAAAGGCGGGTTTACACCGTTGAACGGTTCGTCGAACGCGGTTCGACAGACCAATTGTTTGATTTGATGTTCGAACGTGTGAACCGGGTATTTGGTTGTCGAACGGTTCGAAGAATGTCTGTTCTCCCCTGACTTTTATGGGTTGGGCTTCATTATCCAGAAACCTTATGCATTTATGGCTGACTCCGTTCTTCGAACCGTTTGATACGAGGGTTCGACAACCGGCTTCAACAACCAGGTTCGACAACCAGGTTCGACCGTGAAAACCCCGCTTAATGGTTGAGGAAGCGGTGTTGTTTCATTAGCGAGCCTATTTTTAAATCTCGCTGCGAAAATGATTTATCATACTGCAGAAATGCCAAGAGAAAAAGTAATTATTTCATAAACACTGGAATACCAACTTAGTTTTGCATTTTTCATATATCTGTGAATTCTATTTTTACTTAAGGACACAATGAAAACAATGTCTTTAATATAACGAAATATCGCTCTTCGTGATAATGGTAGAAATTTTATACACAAACATAGGAGATACCACAATAATAAAAGAAAACTTCTAAATAATAATATATTCCTCTTCGTGATAATGGTAAAGATTTTAAGCGCAAACATATGAGAAACTGAAGGAAATTGTTCTTTCCCTTTTACTTTTTAATTTGTTGAGTTTCTATATCTAGAACAAAGGAATACTTAATAGTATTAAGTAGATAAAAATAGATTATAGATAGAGATAAATAGATTGAATAAATAGATTATAAATAGATTGAATAAATAGATTATAAATAGATTGAAGATAATGGATCGTTCTAAGACGAAGTACTGATGCTGATCAAATAATTGAAAATTCTATGACACTTTGACATCAAAGGCCGTAAACGCAGCTAGCCTAGTGAGAGAGAGAGAGAGAGAGAGAGAGAGAGAGAGAGAAAGAGAGAGAGAGAGAGAGAGAGGAGCAATTGTATAATAGGACTTTATTTCAGATATTTCCTTTATTACACATTGTTTAGTCTCCCTTTCCACTGCAGTTTTGCCGTATACACAGCTAGCCTAGTGAGAGAGAGAGAGAGAGAGAGAGAGAGAGAGGAGCAATTATATAATAGGACTTTCAGATATTTCCTTAATTATACATTGTTTAGTCTCCCTTTCCACTACATTTTTCCATATCTTAAAGACAGAAAAGTAAAGTTGAAATCATTCACCACCAAAACCTGATTGAAATTAGATACACTTTCGGGTAAGACGTTTCAACTAATCTTTTATTTCTTGCCTTTGATGAAACAAATGGAATTGATATTCGTATACCCTCAAGAAGAATTTAAAAAGTCTCTCTCTCTCTCTCTCTCTCTCTCTCTCTCTCTCTCCTTTTAGAACTCACTCTCTCTCTCTACCTCCTCTTGTAGAACTCTCTCTCTCTCTCTCTCTCTCTCTCTCTCCTTTTGTAGAAACACTCTCTCTCTCTCTCTCTCTCTCTCTCCTTTTGTAGAACACTCTCTCTCTCTCTCTCTCTCTCTCTCTCTCTCCTTTTGTAGAACACTCTCTCTCTCTCTCTCTCCTCTCTCTCTCTCCTTTTGTAGAACACTCTCTCTCTCTCTCTCTCTCTCTCTCCTTTTGTAGAACACTCTCTCTCTCTCTCTCTCTCTCTCTCTCTCTCTCTCTCTCTCCCTCCCCTTTTTAATTTGTACAGTTCCTTTATGCAAACCGCTAACGATAGTAAACGAACACTACCCGTGAAAAGATGAAAGAGGAATTGCAATTAGAGAATCTTATACTGAAAAGAAGCCTTTCATACATTGCTATGTTTTAATGAGAGGTCGAGGATAATATTTTCAGACCAATAATAGGAATATATGATGTATCAGATAAAACCTAGTATCATTATCTAACTATTTAAAGGTTTATTTTTCAATCTTAAGTAGGTCACTCATGAATGGCAGAGACAAGGGGCAGTGACATTGCCATATCGAGCAGGACAATGCCCTAGACACTGACCATATACACACATGATCAAAGCCCAAGCCCCCTTTTCACCCAAGCTAGGACCATGGAGAGCCAGGCAATGGCTGCTGATGACTCAGTAGTTGAAAACGCTTCAAGAAGATTAAAATTACTGCCAGATCTTTGTTCAGACAGCTTTTATAACGCCTATAGATAGACCTCAAGGCTCCCCAAACCGATCCCCCCCCCTCCTTAGCTAACAAGGATAGTGAGGTTGCAGCGATCGGAGAAAGTAACGAGTTTGAGCGGGACTCGAAGCCCAGTCTGGCGT
>NC_090751.1:4802004-4804504 GCF_036898095.1 Palaemon carinicauda
CGAAGAATTTACAAATAAAAAAAGAAAAAGTTTCCACGTTCTGAGAACATTTTTACGGCAGTTCGTATTGTAGGAAATTGTATTAATGTGTATCGTCGCTTTATTTATTCCCTTTTGTTCTTATTATTATTATTATTATTATTATTATTATTATTATTATTATTATTTTTATTATTATTATTATTATTATTATTATTATTAGTATTATTATTATTATTATTATTATTATTCTTTATCCTTATTATTATTTATTATTATTACTATTATTATTATTATTATCATCATTATTACATGCTAAGCTATAACGCTAATTGGAGAAGCAAGATGCTATAAGCGCAACGGCTCCAACAGGGAAAAACAGCCCAGTGAGGGAGGGAAACAAGGAAATAAACAAACCCCAAGAGAAGTAATAAACAATCGTAATAAAATAAACTAAGAACAGTAACAACATTAAATTAGATCTTTTAAACTATAAAAACTAAAAAAAAAGGAAGAGAAATAAGATAAGAGAACGTGCCAGTGTGTGCCCTCGAGCCGTGAAAAAAAATCGAATATAATACCATGAAATTAAAATTGATATATAGTTCACTTGAACTTTAAAATAAGAAAATTTGATGCACTAAAGAAAATCTTTGTCAAGTTATATTGTATGAAATTGTATTAATGTCACATTATTCCTTTTGATGTAAAAAATCAAATATAATACCGTGAAATTAAATTCATTATATATAATTCATTTGAATAATTTAAAAAAAAAAAAGAAAATTTGATACCCTTAAGAAAATCTTTACGTCAATTTATAATGTTTGAAAATGTATTAATGTCACATTATTCCTTTTGATGTAAAAAATCAAATATAATACCGTGAAATTAAGATTAATATAAAGCTTATTTCAAGAATTTTCAAATAAGAAAAATTGGTAAAATAAGAAAACCTTTTAAGTCAATTTGTGCACTTGAAATAATATTAATGTCACTTTATTCCTTGTGCTGTAAAAAAAAAATCAAATTTAATTCCATGAAAGAATTGTCACTGATCCTTCTACCGTAAAATAATAAAATATAACTCCGTGAACAAATTAAATGTAATGCTATATATTTTTTTTTCTCAAGCTCCCCATTCGCTTCATTTTCCTCGCCGTGTTTTCTCTCGACTCCTGCGGCAACACTCTTGACGTGGGTAAGAAATTTTCCACCTCTGGAAAGTAGATGGATAACGTTATAACTTATGCTCATAAAAAACGTCAACTTCCGGGCCTGCGAATTCTCAGCCACATAATTGGGGTTTCAGTTGCTTAAGGCTTTTCCGGCATTTTTTTTTAAGGGGGGGAGAGGGTTTTTTTATATGTACGTGTATGTATTTTATATAATTGTTATATATGTTGAGTGTGTATATATATATATATATACATATATATATATATAACTATATACTGTATAATCATGTACAGTATTATATATATATATATATATGCATATATATATATATATATAGTTTGTATATATGTGTGTGTACCTGTTTATATATTTTCTGTATGTGTATAAATATATATTATATATATATATATATATATATATAATGTGTATATATATATAAAACGTTGAATAATACAAAATTCTGAAATTACAACATGTAAAGTCTATTAACATCAACGATCACAAAAACTATCAAAAACCAACTACTGTTGAAAACTATGTATATAAGAAATAATCTCAAAGAAACAACTATTAAAATTTGCCAGGAATTTCACGAACACAAATATATCCAAAAATATAATTTTCTCTCTTCTATCTTTTGTAATAAAAGAATTATACAATTGAAAAGGGCACTGGATATTGCTTAAAAAATTTAGCTATTCAGTGACGACTCGAACTCTTTTTGAGTTAAAATTTCCTCGCCAACCCCTCCGTGTATGTAACGTGGACGGATTTGATTATTCTTTTTTGGATTAGAGGGAGCATCTGAACGCCATTGTTTCGGTTTATTCAAATTTCTCTTTGGTTATATGTTCCAAAAGATTGGAAGTGCTCAAGGAAGGGTAGATTTTATGAGAGAGAGAGGGGAGAGAGAGAGAGAGAGAGAGAGAGAGAGAGAGAGATGGTGGGGAGTACACTAATTCTGATGCATTTTTCCATATTTCTCAGATATACAGTATACTGTAGACCGCTCACTGACCCTGGGATTGCAGGAATAAATGTGGATATCAAGTCTATAAAGAAATACTCTTATTTATCAACCAATAGCAAAATGGGGTTATAGATAAAAAGTTTCAAAATCTGCTTTAATTAAACACAAAATGACCTTTGGAGTTAAATGTTAAAAAAAACAAAAATATCTAAAATCTTAACTGCGAGAACTATCATTATTCCAAATGACACGACACCTTAGGGTTTAAAAGGTTTAAAGATCACTCATGAATGGCAGAAGCAAGGGACAGTGACATTGCCCTATCAAGCAGGAAAATGACCTAGAGACTGACCATATCGTATATGATCAGCG
>NC_090751.1:4812004-4824504 GCF_036898095.1 Palaemon carinicauda
ACATGGAGCGAGTTGCAAAGGCTTCTTTACAAGCTGCTTCAGGCTTCTTTACAAGCTGCTTCATGGATCGACTTCTGGTCTGGTTTGGTTGGTTGCCTGATTACCAATGAGGATTTGGCAAAACCAGCTAACCAGAAAGCAATGGAAACCTTTTTGCTTTCCGGAGCAAGGGCTGTCGAGGTCCTTGCTCATAAACTAACCAAGGATTTTAAGACGACGTGGTGCAGTCATCTCAAAACATTTCAAAACTAAGTACACAGGTACCAAGGAGAGAAGTGCAAGTTTGCAACATACATTGAAGAAAGGATCTTTCCCTGTTTATCTTGAAGACTTCAGCGTAGTGGCGGAGCACTGAAGGAATGAGAGTCGAGAATCCCTCCTCCATAGGGCAGTGACATCTTGTACTTACTCCTCAGCTTTATCAGCACCGATAACATCCCCATCAACTGACTAAGACATAAAAAGAGGGACAACAGCTTCTAAGCAGTCCACCCCGAAGAAACAAGCACCAAAGTAGCCCTTTCATGGTAAGGAATATAGGAGCAGAGGATTTAGAGGTGGGAGACGTGCTAGCTCTCACTAAGGGGGCCATTCCTCCTAACAGTCCACTGGTGGAAGGATGCCTACAGTACAGGTGGCAGAGATGAGAGTTCCACGAGGCTGAACCTTGGACAGTCTCCGTCCTCCGAGCAGGGTACCACATCCCAATTATTCTCTCACTCCCTCTGTTGATTCAGCATTGTGATTAAATGTTCCTCATCAAAGGAATCGGCTAAAGAACTCTCCCTTCAGACGGAAGCCCGAACCATTTTGAGGACACTCTCCAAGAGGTCCTAGACAGGTCCCGAGGCTTCTACTGTCAACTCTTTCTTGTAGAGAAGACAGATGGAGACTGAAGACCATTCATCTACTTCTCTGCTCTGATCAGGTTTGTCCTACTGACTTCATTGACGATGTATATGGCAGATATGGTAAGACAGGCAGTAAAACCTAAGGACTTCATGATAACACTGGATCTAAAGAGGTGTATTTCCAAATCCCATTCCACCTATCATCAAGGAAGTACCCAAGATTCAACTTGTATGACAAGATATATCAGTTCAAGGTGTTGTGCTTCAGCCTGCCATCAGTAGATGAAGTATTTGAGTATCCAATCTTGTTTCAACCTTGGCTCATGCCAACGGTACTCCTGTTACTCTACCTAGATGACTGGTTAATTTTAGTAGACTTAGTGAAGACCCTTCACCGACACAGACAGGCTTCTAGCATTTTGTCACAATCTGGGAATTGTGATGAATGATAGGAAGTCCTCTCTGTATCCATCTCAGTCTGGTATATCTCGTGATTCAACTAAACACCCAGATAGGCAAGGTCTTTCCACCCAAGACAAAATGGAGAGACTAAAGGAAGTGACCCGTCCCTTCCTGAAGCAAGACTTGCTACAAGCATACCTGTGGCTACGCTTCTTAGTGCACCCGACTTCCTTGGAACACCTGGTCCCTCACAGCCATCTTTGCATTCAATCTTTTCAGTGGCAATTGAAATCTAACAGGTTTCACCACAGAGATCCGCCGGACTTAAGAGTCCCGGTCACTTTCTGGCAAAAGAGAGACCCGACTTTGTGGGCAGACAGTAACAACCAACTCTGGGGAGTAGACCTTCTCTTCTCATGCCCCTGAATTGATGCTCATCACGGATGCATCAAAAGAAGGGTGGTTGCTCGCCTGTTGCAACACATGACCTCTGAACTGTGGTCTGAATCAGACCGTCAGTGCCACATAAATCTCCTGGAAATAGGGCAGCCTTCCTGGTTCTCAAACACTTCCAAAAGCTTCTTTCAGGTCACTCTGTAGTGTTGATGAGTGACAACACGATGGTAGTGGCATATCTAAACAAGGAGATACATTTTCACGGCAGCTATACCATCTAGCTGTAGAAATTCTAAGTTGGACAGAAGACAACGAAATCGCCTTATCATGCCATTTCATATGAGCAAGAAAAACATCCTTTCTAACAATCTGAGTAGGAAGAAATCAGATAGTTGGCTCCGGATGCACTTTGCTTCCTTGGATAGCCAACAAAGTCTTGACTTTGTGGGGCTTACTGACGATAGACCTGTTGGCAACATCTCTAAACCAGATGGTTTGTGTACTACTTGCCAATACTGGATTCCCAGGCAGTCCTTCAGGGATACCTCTCAACATCCATAGGACAACCTAGACATCTATGCGTTCCCTACCTTCTGTTTGATGAAGAAATTCATTGACAAGGTAGGGGCATTGTAAGACTATCGATGACCCTGATAGCTCAGCTGTGGCAGCAAGCAAAATGTTTCCCAGACTTTGTACCTCTACTCACAGAGGTACCAAGAGAGCTTCCTCTCCTCATCGACCTCTCCACGCAACCACATGCAGAGATATACCACAGGGGTGTCGCTTCCCTACGAATTCCCACATCTAGGTTTTCAGCCTCTCTCACGGAGAGGCTTTTGCAAGCAGTGGCAAAAAGGATGTACGTAAGTCATCTATCACTGTCTATCAAGCGAAGTGGGCTATCTTCTGTGGTTGGTGCTGCAGAAGGCCAATCGGTCCTCTCTATTCCACTATCCCCATGATAACGGACTTTGTAAAGTAAACCATGCTCGGTTTCGACTATGAAAGGCTACCGCTTGTAGACTGAAGTTAACATTTCCTCCTCAACGAAATTCTCTTCTTCATACAGATTGTGAGCTTACTTGCCCTTAGTCGGAAGTTAGAACACCTCCTTGGAATGTAGTATGCATACTACAATCTCTGAAAAAAGCACCTTATGAACTTCTGTGTCATTTATTAGATCATGACTGTCTTTTTCTTCACCTTGGCCTTGGCCAAACAGGTCCGTGGGGGCCTTGTGGAATTCAAATAATTTAACCAATGATCCTGTTCTACTGTTACTATATCCTGTGAGAGCACTCTAAGGCTCTACTTCAAACAAACCTCTGGAACTTAACTGCACGCCAAAAGACTTCTTGTCATCACGGGCAAGGTCAAAAGGAGAAGAAAAGAACACGATCTCTTCGTGGATTCCCCAAATAATCGAGCAAGCGCTGATCCCTGACTCTCCTCCAGGAGAGCCCAGCTCATGATGTTAAGGGTGTCAGTACGTCCTTAACATTTGAAATAAACTTTGCTGCGGCACAGGTTCTATAACTGGGTGTCTGGAAGTGACGGAATACGTTCATAGCACACTACCTGCAACTTAAACACACAGGAACCTTGATATATTTTCCATGCGCCCTGTGGTGGCAGCACATCAGAGGGTGTACGCTACCTCTGCTCCCTTACAGGACAAGTAGCAGTCGGGCAACGTCAGATGTTACCCATAATCAGTCTGGGAAGAGTGGATAGAATGTCTGGACTTTTCTTCCTTTATCTTCCCCTCTTAGGGAACAGCATCTGGATAAGTTTGTCAGCTGCCTCCGACTGAAGGTAATTACCTATTTCCTTTGTTTAGCATTGAATGTGATATATATTTTATGTCCCTGTTCTCTTTGGGAAGGAGAGGTGGGCAATGTCTATATTAAGCAAGAGGAGTGTTACACACACCGATATTCTTACCCGGTCAAGTCACAGTGCTTATGTTTACACACAATTTACCACTTATGCCTAGGCCATCAACTCTCGAGCATGACATACTGAGAGTTTGTGAGGTAACAAGGGTGCCCTTCTTACACTCACAATAGCTCGTTGTCGCACACCAGGTCAAGTACCAAATCTGTTGATGTTTGGACTTCCTCCCACCTAAAGGGAAGTCTCCATAGAAAAGAGGTAATGGTTTGTATTTGTATAGAAACAAATAACATTTTTGAAGTAATTTGCATTTTTTCTAACCATACAAACAGGATCTCTTTACTCATATTTGGCCCACCATCACTTGTCCCACTGACTCCTAGAGAGTCCTGCCAACATCCAAATTATGTATACAGCCGAGTTGTGTGTGCAAGCTGTGTGGTTGATCTACTTCCCGCTACCACCCGCTAACTACCGGTGGGCATGTTGTTTACCTCTCATTAAAAGTTTAAGGCTCGTCTTCGAGCAAGCCAGAACAATATATTCTTAGTAAAGAGTTTAGGTTTGTTGGGTTAGGAAAATTACAAACTACTACCAAATCTGTCATATGTATTTATATATACACATACACATATGCATGTGTTTGTATGTGATATGCTCATGTGCATATGTGTATAGGCATGAGTTCATGGACATATATACATGGGTATATATATGGGTATATGTATATTACATATATATATATATATATATATACATACATACATACATATATACATACCGTATATTTCTGCGTATAAGGCGACCTTCACATAAGACGAGGTACAAATATATATATATATATATATATATATACATACATCATATATATACATGTATATATGAATACATATGTACATATATAAATACACACATATATATATATATATATACATATATATATATATATACATATATATACATATATATACATATTATATATATATATATACATATAATGTATGTATATATGTATTCATATATGTTTGTTTTATGTAGGCTATATAAATGTGCATATGTGTATATATAACCTATTTTGAATACCGACTGTTCTATAAAAATTAAATTATCACTCTAGTAAATTATAGGCGATGTAATTTGTAACAATGAATAAAGCGTGTATAAAACTCTGTAATCCAGGAGCAATTCAGGAGACTGAATGAAACACTTTTGGTAAATATTTGAAATTTTCAAACATGTATATTAATAACATTGTTTTGAAAAACTAACAGCCAATATTATAAATATGCCTGGGAACGAAGAATATATTGAAAATATTTATCGTACTCAATTTAATTATTCTATGCATATAAATAGCTCTTCGGGCCACATCCCCAAGTTGAAATATTGCTCAGTTACACGGAACAGTGTTTTTACACTGATGGTGACAGTCTGCCAATCCGTGTTAATACTATACCTTCCTGGGGGGAAAATATAAAATGTTTATACTTCCTTATGAATAATTTAAGTGTGTATTCGTTGCTGCCATTCACCGCCAGAGCTCTGGAGGGAGGTAATCATATCACAGGGCTTAATCATTCTCATTAGTAGGTGAGAGAGAGAGAGAGAGAGAGAGAGAGAGAGAGAGGCAGTAAGTATGATTCTAAATTGAAGAGAGAGAGAGAGAGAGAGAGAGAGAGAGAGAGATTGCCAGTAAGTATAAAATTCTAAATTGGAGAGAGAGAGAGAGAGAGAGAGAGAGAGATGGGCAGTAAGTGTGATTCTGAATTGAAAGAGAGAGAGAGAGAGAGAGAGAGAGAGAGAGAGAGAGAGAATTACCAGTAAGTATAGAATTCTAAATTGGAGAGAGAGAGATGGGCAGTAAGTATGATTCTGAATTGAGAGAGAGAGAGAGAGAGAGAGAGAGAGAGAGAGAGAGAGAGAGAGAAAAAAAAATTATATATCTTTTTCAGACAATATTTCCATTAGCTTCTGACTGAAAAACTATATATTTGAACTCCTCAAAATCATTAAGTTTTTTTTTAAGTTATATCTTCACACTAGAAATGAATAAACTTTCACCTTTTAGATTTTAAATCGTCAAATAAAGTGGTATCACTATGAGCTTTCTAGCCAATCAATCCTGAGTGTTATCATTATTATTATTATTATTATTATTATTATTATTATTATTATTCATTATTTATTATTTATTTATTTATTATCATCATTATTATTATTATTATTATTATTATTATTATTATTATTATTATTATTATTATTATTATTATTATTATTATTATTATTATTATTGTCATTGTTATTGTTATTATTATTATTATTACTACTACTACTACTGGCTAAGATACAACCCTAGTTGGAAAACAAAATGCTACAAGCCAAGGGCTCCAACAGGGAAAAATATCCTAATGAGGAAAGAAAATAGGGAAATAAATAAACAATATAAGAAATAATGAACAATTAAAATAGAATATTATAAAAACATTAACAGCATTAAAACATATTTCATATATGAACTATGAAAAGAATAAAGTCAGCCTGTTCTCAATAATATGTTGTCCAGAGTCATGGACGAGAGAGAGTTTACTAAAATAGAATAGATTGCCATTAATCGTGTTATTGTAGTTTTTTCAAAGGTTTGAATAAAACTATGTAAACCTTTTATTGTGCCCTTTGAACGAGTACACCAATCAATGGAAGGCTTAAGTTGTGACTTACGTTCCCAACAGATTTTTTTTTTTTTTTTTTTGCTGCTTTGAGAAAAAAGATAATTTCTCTCTCTCTCTCTCTCTCTCTCTCTCTCTCTCTCTCTCTCTCTCTCTCTCTGACTTATAAAATCCTGCTTAGCAACTTAGCAAGTCGTAGTAGTAATAATGATAATGATAATAATAATAATAATAATACACAGCTATGTTAGCTGTTAAGATTCTCTCTCTCTCTCTCTCTCTCTCTCTCTCTCTCTCGGACTTATAAAATCCTGCTTAGCAACTTAGCAAGTCGTAGTAGTAATAATAATAATAATAATAATAATAATAATAATAATAATACACAACAATATTAGCTGTTAAGATTCTCTCTCTCTCTCTCTCTCTCTCTCTCTCTCTCTCTCTCTCTCTCGTATGAAGAGACCTGATTCGGAAAAATGCAGTCACTTTGTTATCATTTGCGTGGAAGTCTGACTTTCATTTGTCACCTTCATCTCCTAAATTCGGGTCTCAAGGCCTCTCAGAGAAAAGCTGAGGCGAAGACCCATCCTTGAAGTTGAGTGCAGATAAAGAAGAGAAATCTTCAGTCTTTTCTTATATAGTCTTTTTTTTAATGTTGCGGAGACTGGTATGGGCATAGGTACCCAAACTAAACACCCCTCATCGGGTGATAATCTCTAGAAATAGTTTAAAAATACAGGGATCTTCCCATACCTGATTATATCCTCACTCCAGAAATAAGAAATACAGTGATCTTCCCATACCTGATTATATCCTCACTCCAGAAATAAGAAATACAGTGATCTTCCCATACCTGATTATAGCCTCACTCCAGAAAAAATTAAGAGATACAGGGATCTTCCCATACATGTCAAGAAATAATTAAGAAATACGGGTATCTTCCCATACCTGATTATATCCTCACTCCAGAAATAAGAAATACAGTGATCTTCCCATACCTGATTATATCCTCACTCCAGAAATAAGAAATACAGTGATCTTCCCATACCTGATTATATCCTCACTCCAGAAATAATTAAAAAATTTAAGGATCTTCCCATACCTGATTATATCCTCACCCCAGAAATAATTAAGAAATACAGGGATCGTCCCATACCTGTCAAGAAATAATTAAGGGATACAGGGATCTTTCCATATCTGTCCAGAAATAATTAGGAAATACTGGTAACTTCACATACCTGATTATATCCTCACCTCAGAAATAATTAAGAAATATAGGGATCTTCCCATACCTGATTATATCCTCACTCCAGAAATAATTAGGAAATACTGGTATCTTCACATACCTGATTATATCCTCACTCCAGAAATAATTAAGAAATACAGGGATCTTCCCATTCCTGATTATATCCTTACTCCAGAAATAATTAGGAAATACAGGGATCTTCCCATACCTGATTATATCCTCACTCCAGAAATAATTGAGAAATACAGGGATCTTCCCATACCTGATTATATCCTCACTCCAGAAATGATAAAGAAATACAGGGATCTTCCCCTACCTGATTATATCCTCACTCCAGAAATAATTGAGAAATACAGGGATCTTCCCATACCTGATTATATCCTCACTCCAGAAATAATTAGGAAATACAGGTATCTTTCCATACCTGATTATATCCTCAATCCAGAAAGGATAAAGAAATACAGGGACCTTCCCATACCTGATTATATCCTCATCCTAGAAATAATTAAGAAATACAGGGATCTTTTCATACCTGATTATATCCTCACTCCAGAAATGATAAAGAAATACAGGGATTTACCCATACCTGGTTATATCCTCTCTCCAGAAATAATTAAGAAATACGGGGATCTTCCCATACCTGATTATATTCTTAATGGCTGTTCTTTTTATTTTCGTTAGCATGTTGGCTGACTGCCATCCTGTGAAGAATACTGAAGTATTTGTGGATTACAGTACACCCATTATATAAGGAGTGAAAGTCGTTAAATATAAGCTCTACCTTCCTTTCCATGTTTCTGTCCCATTGAACACTCGAAAGGTCACTCGCTTGTTTTTAAAGGTTCAAAATATCACACATGAATGACAGAGGCAAGGGACAAGGCAATGCCTTAGACTCTGTAGAGACTAGCCATTTATACACATGAGCAGCACTTAGTCCAACACCCCCTCCTAAGTTAGTTTCATGGCTGGCCAAGAGATGGCAGCTGAAGAGTTAGTAGTAGACCTTTAGGCTCTCCCAAGCACCCAGTCACTAGCTCACAAGGATGGTGAGGTAGCAGACAACACTAAAAACTATCGACCTTGAGCGGGTTTCAACATCCTGTCCAACAAATTCCAACACTCGACTCTTTTAGCCACTTGATCGGATTTAGGAAACCTGTTGATTGGCGTCACTACGCGGTAATGTAAACGTACCTTCTCCCTCTCTTGAATGAGTTCCTTTATTATTATTATTATTATTATTATTATTATTATTATTGTTGTTGTTGTTGTTGTTGTTGTTACTTGCTTAGCTACAACCCTAGTTGGAAAAGCACGATGCTATAAGCCCAGGGGCTCCAACAAGGAAAATAGCCCAGTGAGGAAAGGAAACAAGGAAAAAAATAGCATGTTATAAATGCAGTAACAACATTAATATAAATATTTCCTATATAAATTATAAAAACTTGAACAAAACAGGAAGTGAAATAAGATAAAATAGTGAGCCCGAGTGTACCCTTGAAATGTACCTTAAGTTGAGATTGTTTTCTGAAGACGAGCAATATCGAACATTTTAAGGTCCTTATGAATGGAAGTTATTTTATGAAAATATTTAGCTTTGCTGAAATAAGATTATATATTACTAATTGTGATAAAATTTGAAAGACTTGAATAATGTAGTTTTCAAAGTCAAATACCTTCAGAAATTAGATCCTGCTGTAGCAGTAACGAGTTATGAATTTTTATACACACATATATATATATATATACATATATATATTATGCCCCCTGTGGCCGCGGGGGCATAAAACAATTAGAATAGCGCCAACGTTATCCCTGCGTGTCGTAAGAGGCGACTAAAAGGGACGGGACGAGGGGGCTAGGAACCACCTCTCCTGTATAAAAAATCCTGTGAGACAGCAACAAAGAGATGGAGCTGGGGGGAGAGTGACTGCTCCCCGCACTCTAGTTTTGGGGTGTTTGAATGTGCGTGGATGTAGTACGATAGAGAGTAAAAGATGTGAGATTGGAAGTATGTTTAGAAGTAGAAGGATGGATGTATTGGCCTTGTGTGAGACAAAGATGAAAGGAAAGGGTGAAGTGATGTTTGGTGAAATGTCTGGTAGAGTGTCTGGGATTGAAAGGGGAAGAGCGAGAGAGGGTGTGGCTTTATTGCTGAGTGAATGGATGACAAGTAAAGTAGTGGAATGGAAGGAGATATCATCTAGGTTAATGTGGGTAAGGGTTAGGTTGGGTAGGGAATGTTGGGCGTTTGTCAGTGCGTATGGGCCAGGTAGTGAGAAAAGTGAAGAAGAGCGGAATGAGTTCTGGAATGAATTAACTAGGTGTGTAGAAGGACTGGGTAGAAGGAATTATGTAGTTGTTATGGGTGACTTAAATGCTAGAGTGGGCGCTGGAGAGGTAGAAGGTGTCATTGGGAAGTATGGCGTACCAGGTGAAAATGAGAGTGGTGAGAGACTGGTAGATATGTGCGTTGAACAAGAGATGGTAATAAGTGCTAGCTTTTTTAAAAAGAAAGATAAAAATAAGTATACATGGGTAAGAGTGGCAAATGGAAGAGTAGTAGAAAGGGCATTAATGGATTATGTGTTGATAACTAAAAGAATGTTTGGAAGATTGAAAGACGTGCACGTGTTTAGGGGTATGGCTAACGGTATGTCTGATAATTTTTTGGTGGAAGGAAAATTAGTTGTAGCAAAAGAGTGGGGGAATAGAGTAGGTGGATGTAAAAGGGAGCTAGTGAGGGTTGAAGAGCTAATAAAACCGGGGGTTAAAAGTAAATATCAGGAAAGGTTGAAAATGTCATATGACGAGGTGAGAGTAAGAGAAACTGGTAATTTAGAGGAGGAGTGGAAGTTAGCAAAAGAAAATTTTGTTGGGATTGCAAGTGATGTATGTGGCAAGAAGGTTGTTGGAGGCAGCATGAGGAAGGGCAGTGAATGGTGGAATGAAGGAGTGAAGGTAAAAGTGGAAGAGAAAAAGAGGGTTTTTGAAGAATGGCTGCAGAGTAATAGTATAGAGAAGTATGAAAAATATAGAGAGAAAAAGGTGGAAGTAAAGCGCAAGGTACGTGAGGCAAAGAGGGCAGCTGACCTGAGGTGGGGTCAGGGACTGGGTCAGTCATATGAAGAGAATAAGTAGTAGTTTTGGAAAGAAGTGAAGAGAGTAAGGAAGGCCGGCGCAAGAATTGAAGAGACAGTGAAAGATGGAAATGGAAGGTTGTTAAAAGGAGAGGAGGCAAGGGAAAGGTGGGCGGAATATTTTGAAAGTTTGCTGAATGTTGAGGATGATAGGGAGGCAGATATAATTGCTGTTCCAGGTGTTGAGGTGCCAGTGATGGGAGATGAGAATGAGAGAGAGATTACAATAGAGGAAGTGAGGAGAGCACTAGATGAAACGAGAGTATGAAAAGCATCTGGTATGGATTGTGTGAAAGCTGAGATGTTGAAGGAAGGGGGTGTGACTGTACTTGAATGGTTGGTGAGATTGTTTAATGTGTGTTTTGTGTTGTCAATGGTACCAGTAGATTGGGTCTGTGCATGTATTGTACCACTATATAAGGGTAAGGGAGATGTGCATGAGTGTTTTAATTCAAGAGGTATTAGTTTGTTGAGTGTAGTTGGAAAAGTGTATGGTAGAGTATTGATTAATAGGATTAAGGATAAAACAGAGAATGCAATCTTGGAAGTACAGGGTGGTTTTAGAAGAGATAGGGGTTGTATGAATCAGATTTTTACAGTTAGGCAGATATGCGAGAAATATTTAGCAAAAGGTAAGGAGGTGTATGTTGCGTTTATGGATCTGGAGAAAGCATATGATAGAGTTGATAGGGAAGCAATGTGGAATGTGATGAGGTTATATGGAGTTGGTGGAAGGTTGTTGCAAGCAGTGAAAAGTTTCTACAAAGGTAGTAAAGCATGTGTTAGAATAGGAAATGAAGTGAGCGATTGGTTTCCGGTGAGAGTGGGGCTGAGACAGGGATGTGTGATGTCGCCGTGGTTGTTTAACTTGTATGTTGATGGAGTGGTGAGAGGTGAATGCTCGAGTGCTTGGACGAGGATTAAAACTGGTAGGCGAGAATGATCATGAATGGGAGGTAAATCAGTTGTTGTTTGCGGATGATACTGTACTGGTAGCAGACACAGAAGAGAAGCTTGACCGACTAGTGACAGAATTTGGAAGGGTGTGTGAGAGAAGGAAGTTGAGAGTTAATGTGGGTAAAGAGTAAGGTTATGAGATGTACGAGAAGGGGAAGGTGGTGCAAGGTTGAATGTCATGTTGAATGGAGAGTTACTTGAGGAGGTGGATCAGTTTAAGTACTTAGGGTCTGTTGTTGCAGCAAATGGTGGAGTGGAAGCAGATGTACGTCAGAGAGTCAATGAAGGTTGAAAAGTGTTGGGGGCAGTTAAGGGAGTAGTAAAAAATAGAGGGTTGGGCATGAATGAATGTAAAGAGAGTTCTATATGAGAAAGTGATTGTACCAACTGTGATGTATGGATCGGAGTTGTGGGGAATGAAAGTGATGGAGAGACAGAAAATTGAATGTGTTTGAGATGTAGTGTCTGAGGAGTATGGCTGGTGTATCTCGAGTAGATAGGGTTAGGAACGAAGTGGTGAGGGTGAGAACGGGTGTAAGAAATGATGTTAGCGGCTAGAGTGGATATGAATGTGTTGAGGTGGTTTGGCCATGTTGAAGAGAATGGAAAGTGGCTGTCTGCTAAAGAAGGTGATGAATGCAAGAGTTGATGGGAGAAGTACAAGAGGAAGGCCAAGGTTTGGGTGGATGGATGGTTGGTGAAGAAAGCTCTGGGTGATAGGAGGATAGATGTGAGAGAGGCAAGAGAGCGTGCTAGAAATAGGAATGAATGGCGAGCGATTGTGATGCAGTTCCGGTAGGCCCCTGCTGCTTCCTCCGGTGCCTTAGATGACCGCGGAGGTGGTAGCAGCAGTAGGGGACTTATCAGTATGAAGCTTCATCTGTGGTGGAAATGTGGGAGGTTGGGCTGTGGCACCCTAGCAGTACCAGCTGAACTCGGC
>NC_090751.1:4837004-4910192 GCF_036898095.1 Palaemon carinicauda
ATATATATATATATATATATAATATATAATATATATATAAATGTGTATATGCAAGTATATGTGTATATAATATATACAGATATGTGTAAGGTTATGTATGTAAGGTGCGTGTGGTAAAGAAAAATTCATTTCATTTTAATTAGAACGAGTGCTTTCACAATAGCCGCATATTATTCAGGCTTCTTTCCCGGCCTTTCAAGCCTTGCACTGCTAAGTTCAGGTAACCGGGTAAAACTTTAAATTCAGTTCTAACTTGTGGGATTTCTCACATACTCCAGATGCCTTGATCGCTAACCACAGGAAAAAATTGAATCACAAGAGATGAAAAGCCAGCGATCTCTGCTTTTCCATCTAGGGTTGTAGCTTAGCAAGTAATAATGATAATGATAATGATAATAATAATAATAATAATAATTACGATTACGATAACGATAATAATTATGATAATTATAATTATAATGATCATAATTATAATAATTATAGTTATAATAATAATAATAATAATAATAATAATAATAATAATAATTACGATTACGATTAAGATTACGATAACGATAACGATAATAATTATGATAATTTTAATTATAATTTTAATAATTATAATTATAATTTTATTAATTATAATTATAATTATAATTATAATGATTATAAAAAATATAATTATATTAATTATAATTATAATAATAATTGTGGGCTTAAAGGTTAAAGGCGTCTGGTTTCAGTTCTCTTTTCATCAGAACAGATGCTCACTAGAACGTCAGCCGGGCAAGCCCAACACCCACACTTCGGTGGCCAACCACAGCAGTACAGCCACAGTATAGGGGAGTAGGGTAGGTGGGGGACGGGAGGGGGGGAAGGATAAGGGATGGATTGGAGGTGAAAGTGTTAAAATAAAGTACAGTTGGAGGTGGCAAGACAGGGCAAACCCAAGTGCTTTTTTTTTTTTTTTTTTTTTTGGTGCCAACATCATGCCTTGTGGACTTCCAGGAGGTGAATTTCTCTTGCCAGCCTCCGAGCGTTTTTTTTTTTTTTTTTTAATGATTATTCGTTTTTGGGGCTTGTTTGTTTATTTGTGTGGCCTCCCCTGTAAACAACTTAAACTCACTGTCCCAGGCTGGGATCGATCTGCTGCCATGTGAATGCTAGGCGAACACGTTACCACTGTACTAGCCAGGAGGCTTAATATAAATGTATTCGTGTATCTTAACAGGCCAATTGTTTAGGATGACTAAAAGAAAATATACTTTCACTAATTCAAATGAAACGCTTTTTTTGTTCTTTGGGATTGAATTTTTATTCGAATATTCTTTAATATCTTCGGTAAACATAAAATAAAAGCTCAGACAATGTGGTCTCCGGAAAGACTTCGAACAGATCCAAATAAATTATTGGGTTTGGTAAGAGAAAATATTTATTCCTAAGCCGAGTTTACACGACCGAACGGTTCGTCGAACGCAGTTCGACAGACAAGTGTTCGAACGTGTGAACGGGTTATTTGGTTGTAGAACACGTTTGTCTTACGGTTCGAAGAAAGTCTGTTCTAGCCTGACTTTAGTGGGCTGGGCTACATTATCCACAACCCTTTTTAGGGGTTTATTTCTTGCCCTCCATCAGACACTTAAGAGTCTGTTCAGGCGGGCCTTGGTGTGTGAAAATAATTTCTTTCCAGTTAATATTTTGCTCTGTATCTTTTCAGTTATTCGCTAGCATTTGTATTCAGGCTTAATAGTTTTCTGATCACTATTATAACACTTTCCAAAGAGATAAGTCTTAATCATTTGTGGTTGACTCTCACCTCTTCGAACCGTTCGACAAACAGGTTTGACAACTGGGTTCGACGAATTGTTCAACCGTGTAAAACCCGCTTTATAAACTGATTGAGGAGGACGGTTTGGTTTTCTATGTATTGTCCCCTAATTGACTGATTCACCCCTTGCTGTGGGTGTTCCTTGCTTTGGTTTGACAGCACCACTTTTACTAGATCCAGTATTCATTCGTATTAAAAAAAAAAAAAAACATTTACTTTTTTCAGATGATTCTAATAGGTCAGGCCTTCTCCATCATGAGGCTCAATACTACACAGTATTCTAGAAGTTTTATTCCGGCCGTGACCAAGATGTGGAATGATCTTCCTAATCGGGTGGTTGAATCAGTAGAACTTCAAAAGTCAAACTTGCAGCAAATGTTTTTATATTGAACTGGTTGACGTAAATATTTTTATAGTTCGTACATGAAGTATGTTTTAATGTTGTTAATGTTTTTCTTAAATATTTTATTCTAATTGTTCATTAATTCTTTTATCGTTTATTTCCTTTTTTCCTTTCCTCACTGGGCTATTTTTCCCTGTTGGGGCCTTTGGGCTCATAGCATCTTGCTTTTCCAACTAGGGTTGTAGCTTAGCTAGTAACAATAACAATAACAATAACAATAAAAGGCTGCTATAGATATCATATTTTTCGTTTGTTTTATTGTCGTAAAAGATTTAAAAGATCCAATCTTGAATCTTGGTTTTCGACAAATCAATCATCGACGAAGATTTAAGTCCCTTATTCTTTGTTAGTCATTCTTATCTGGATAGTCCGTTGACAGAGATACTACACGTAAAACAGGAAGTAACCTGAGTAAGATTTTTGTTTTAATCAAATTATGTCGCCAATTGATTTCAGACATTTGAGTAATTAGTAACAATATTATTATGTATATCTACATTGTAATCAGGTCATTATTATTTACATCTGCATTATAATTAGGTTATCATTATTTACATCTACATTGTATTTAGATTATACCAAAATAATTCATATTGAATACAAAATTAAATTTAGGGTTTGAATTTGAGAACATTGTTAATTTCTAGGCCTTATTCCAGGTACAGCCAAATAAAATGTAGACAATAGGCTCCTAATTCAACGCCATGGCCTTTTGGGTAATTTAGCCCGATGTCAAAACTAGACTGAAAATATTTCAGTGGCATCACAGGTAGGTTATACCTATCTTTAGTTATCACAACACAGTCTATTTAACAAAAGGTAATACTTGTTTAGTTTCATGTTCTTAAGTCAGGAAAAAATTCAAAATTTTACAGTGTCTTTTATAGGTTGTCTAAAGCTCTACTTTGATATTAATTAAATCCAACTTTATTCTTTTCAGGATGGCAAAAAAACTTTAAATCAATCTATCGAGATCAATAGCTTAAATTTCCCAACTCTCTCCATTCTTCCAAGTAAGTCGCTTATAATTCATATACTTTATATGTATCAGTCAACATTGCCACAAAATTGTGTTTTTTTTTAGGAAACATAGGTTGTCTATTTTTTCCATAGGAATCATCTGCCGTTTAATTTCTACTTTTTCTTTCCTTATACTTGTTTTGCATTATTCTAGTTTCTCTCTCTTCGGTTATGTTATTTTTTTACACAATCGTCACATCAATTTTATTCCTTGCATTCATTCTAGAGTTTTCATTCAATGGAAGATTACTTAAATACTCGAGTAGTTCTCCCCACTTAAATAAGTTATTACCTATAGTTTTGCTTCATTTAAATGTGGGTTGCTTTCCTGGTCCTCTCATACACTGAAAAACCTAGTGCCCTGTGGTACCAAAGAAAAAAAATTGTCGTATACATCCTTTAGGCGTTTCAATTTAAAGCCACATTATCATAGCACGTCGTGAATAAGAAAGTCTTCATCTTCTTGAAAGCCTTTATATCATCAATCCTTCTGATGTCAAGTGGGACCTTGTATATACAATATTAGTGTTGCATATTTGAAAGCTCTAGTAACCACAGTCAAAGTGCATCTTGGGTCCAATAACTTGAAATCATCCATAACTATTCTCATGTCGACACTTTATGTTGGCTGCACGATTTGTGGTAAATCTTAGTTATTTTGAACTTCCAGTTCTGATAACTTGTTCAATTTACTTAATACACGATATGTGGTACTTCAAACTTTTCTATGATCACCAGTTTCATTCTTTTTCCAAGGACTTTCTCCCTTACAACTCGGTTTCTCTTACCATCTTCATATAATTTCAACTTTGGTTGTATGAACCTCTTAAACTTCATTACATGCACTGTTAAAAAACCGTAATGTTAATCTGAAATTTTCCGTAAAATTATACTGTTTTCAACCGTATTTCAGTAAAAGACAGGCGACCGTAGTTCTACCCTACTTTGGTATTATCTTTTATCAGCTGGTGACCGTAATATCACTCCTTCACGTCAATAAGTCTGTTTTTGAAACGGTAAATGCCTGGCAACATTTGTTTTAGAAATCATACCGTTTTTTTTTTTTTTTTTTTTTACGGCAAATTTTCAACAGTGCGTATAATGGAGACATTTGAAGTACGCTTATGCAAAATTGGTGTAAACCCAAAAAGTGCCACCAACTAACTAGTCTTACTCACCCTTCGCAATATGTCACTCAATTTTCTCAACATACTTCAGACAAACTTTTTAATTGCCATTTGAGGAGTCTTACGCACATTCCCAACTCCCTGGCAGTAATATATTCTTAAACTTTTCCTAAAAACTCAGAACTATTACCACTTAACATGTTTATAAGCCTAAACATGCGCACAGGCATTAGAGTCTTACTCTGTGCTCTAGCAATATTCTGACATCCCATTTTTCATAAGTGATTATGCTTTTTTTACTCGTATTATCACCATAAAAAATAGGCTTCACAGGTATCAAAACACATTTAATCACAACTACGTCAGACCTCATTTATACCAATATTCTAAAGAGATGGACTTGCAAATATTCTTTAAACTTTCCCATTCTGACAAATCTTGTCCTAAAACAGTTTAACCATATTATCATGAATGCATATCCAATATGTGAACCTTCCCATATGTCAAAACTCATTTTGTGCAATATTACACATTCTAATTGTATAATTCTCAACAAATATTGGCACATAAGGCCTCATATCTATCTTTTTGTTGATACACCAACCCACGACGAACTACATATGTTTTAGTAAATCGTTTCAACGTTTTTAATAGGTAGTAGGTTGGCCGGGGCACCAACCACTCGTTGAGATACTACTGCAAGAGAGTTATAGTGTCTTTTAACTGGCCAGACAGTACTACATTGAATCCTTCTCTCTGGTTACGGTTCACTTTCCTTTTGCCTACACCTACATCAAATAATGTGGCCTATTCTTTACAGATTCTCCTCCATCCTCATACACCTGACAACAATGAGATTACCATACAATTCTTCTTCACCCAAGGGGTTAAATACTGCACTGTAATTGTTCAGTGGCTACCTTCCTCTTGGTAATGGTAGAGGAGAAACTTTAGCTCTGGTAAGCAGTTCTTCTAGGAGAAGGACATTCCAAAATCAAAGCATTGCTCTCTAGTCTTGGGTAGTGCCATAGCCTCTGTACCAGTCTTCCACTGTCTAGGGTTACAGTTCTCTTGCTTGAGGGTACACTCGGGCCCACTATTCTATCTAATTTCTCTGACTCTTGTTTTTGTTAGTTTTTATAGCTTATATAGGAAATATTTTTAATGTTGTTATGGTTCTTTAAGAATTTTATTTTTCCTTGTTTCCTTTCCTCACTGAGCTATTTTCCCTGTTGGAGCCCATTGGCTTATAGTATCTTGCTTTTTCCAACCATGGTTATAGCCTAGAAAAAAAAATAATAATAATAATAACAATAATTATAATAATAATAATAATAATAATAATAATAATAATAATAATAATAATAATAATAATAATAATAATAATAATGATAATAATAATAATGATAATATTCATAATAATAATAATAATAATAATAATAATAATAATAATAATAATATACTCAGAGCATTTTAGCAATGTTGGTCTGTGTTCCATCCCATTCTTCTCAAATTCTACAATAATGTGATATGTTTTTCTTTGTAACGAACTTTCATTATAATTTTCCTCCCAAATTGTTGCATTGCAGTCTTTTCCATTGGATTACACTTATCTTCATCCTTAATTTACACACTATGCTTTGTACATCTATACATTTCTTTCCATTCTTTATTCTTACTGGGGATCTTCGTTAACCAATTCCTTGTAGTATCCCACCTCTTCTTGCTTAGTTCTACCGGCTGGCTCTCTCTCTCTCTCTCTCTCTCTCTCTCTCTCTCTCTCTCTCTCTCTCTCTCTCTCTCTCTCTCTCTCTCTCTCTCTCTCTCGTGTACTTTCTGACACTATCCTGATACTCTTTTGACCTTTTTTATTTGCTATTTTTCATGCTCTCTCTCTCTCTCTCTCTCTCTCTCTCTCTCTCTCTCTCTCTCTCTCTCTCTCTCTCTCTCTCTCTCTCTCTCTCTCTCACGTGTACTTTCTGACACTATCTTGATACTCTTTTGACCTTTTTTAGTTAATATTTTTCATGATTCTGTTCATTACCTTCATAATTTTCCTATCTATCATTATTAAATCAGCTCTTAAAAATAGCTGGTATCTGGTATAGCAAGGTACTCCTTATCTTAATGCTCTCTGTTATTGTAATGAATCCAATCTGCTCAACTTCTGCATTCTTTCATGTTTTCAACTACTACTACAACTACTAGTCCTTCATAAAATACTACTTAGTTATGGATTTTTCTTACCTCGCCTACTAATCTCCAAAACTACTCATCCTACCAATATTTCCTTTGATAGTAACATTTATTACGGATCCTGGTAACCTATTATTGATCATGGTAACCTATTAATGATTCTGGTAACCTATTACTAATTAAGGTAACCTTGCTTAAAAGGTTTTCCTTTCCCTGTCCTGATATCCCAGATTAAGGTTGATATATCAAGAACACTTGTTATTTTCATTACCTTATTTCGAAGATCATTTTTATCTTATTATTATTATTATTATTATTATTATTATTATTATTATTATTATTATTATTATTATTATTATTATTATTATTATTATTATTATTATTATTATTGCTAAGCTACAACCCTAGTTGGAAAAGCAGGATGCTATAGGCCCATGGGCTCCAACAAGGAAAATAGCCCAGTGATGATAGGAAACAAAGAAAAATAAAATATTTCAAGAACAATAACATTGAAATATAAATATAAGCTATAAAAACTTTAACAAAACAAGAGGAAGAGAAATAAGATAGAATAGTGCGCCCGAGTGTACTCTCAAGGAAGAGAATTCTCACCATTGTTTTTTCCACAAAGACAACGGGAATATTTGACCTAAAGAGACCTTACTTTCTACCATATGGTTTTACTTATTCAATAATCGTTAGCATCTCCTGAATTCATTTCAAGTAATTACTACACATCCAATAAGTGTTTCTCCTATCTGCCTTTTCCTTCGCTTCCTTTCCAGTCACCATAAGATTCTTTTGTTTTGTTTTCTACTTGTTTAGGAGCATTCCTCTCTCTTCATGTCTCTCTTCTCCTGCTCTTCAACATTTCTTGGTTTTTATTTCCATTATAGAGATAAGCAATAACTGACCGGAGATTTTTCTCTAATCCCTCTGAAACACCAGCCACAGTCTTCATCCTAAATATAAGTAAAGGAGTCTATGTAATTGTTTGCCTAGGTACATTGATGAATGTCTTCTCAAATTCTACAAAATAGGCTGTATTGTGCATCTTCGTAAGGTATCATCCCTGTAGTGAACTCATCATTTAAAATGAATTTTTTTGCTATGCTTCTAGAATATAATGACAATGTTAAAGCAATAAATACTGTGCACAATGTAACTGATTAAATTATATAGATCTAATTACATAAATACTTTTTGTACCCTTACAAATGGACTTGTTTTTAAATGTAATACATTACTGACTCGATACTAAACGTCAGTGTTAACTTAAGCTATTTAGGTGGTTTGTTGTACAATATAGACTATTTTGCTTTTATCTAATATTACACAATTCTTTCCAATATCTCATTCCATTTTCCTTTCTAGACTCTACTTGACAATCATCTGGAGTTAATTGTTGCACTATTCCATCTTTTTATGTCACATTCCCAGTTCAGTAACATTTCATCCCCTTTCTTCTATTTCCATATTTATATTTAACACACAACCATACATTCAACCTCAGAATGTTCTTGGTCCTACACCAAAAACTTACACTAACGCTAAATGTTTAACTTTTTCTCTTATACATGATATCTCTTTTCATCACATTCATCTGTGGCCACCTGAATACTTCCTTTTATTTTGTTTAAACCATAAGCAATAAACTATTCCCCCAATATCACGTCATTCATTTAATGGGGCGACTACTCTAATATTCTGGCTGTCATCTCCATTTACGCAAGATATTATATCTCCTGTTATTCAACACTTACAAATATCCACTTCTCACCTCCTATAACAGCAAATGACCAACATTTTTATCCAAAGGCCTTCTTCATTCTAAACTCTCTTAGATTAAAGTAACGATAATATCTAAAGAAGTTTGTGTTAACCTCTGCCTTCTTATGTCCCGTCTGTCTATTGTCTTGGTACTTTGTCCCTATTCCTTCCCAATTCTAGAAATAAGCTGTATCATGTAAGCTTCTTATTTAGGTACTTATTCATTTATCTAGTTCACTATAAAGAATGCATTCTCTTAGCGATTTTTATAAGTTACAAGGGCAAAAATGAACTATACACTACAGTACCTATCTTTACAGATTGAAACATGTACATACTGTACACACATTTACCAACCTCTCTCAAATCAACTTGATACAGGGACTTAGCACTAAACTACATAAATAGCCACATATAACTCATATATGAGACTACACAAGACCTTCCATTCAATCTTAATTTTATCTTATATTATAAACTGTACATGGGACATTCTTCCCGAATTTATTCTAAATACCTGTCTTTCCACTCGCGTTTTGATAATTCGTACATTTCTTCGATTGCCACCTACAGGACATAATTTGCAAATTCATCTCTCTCTCTCTCTCTCTCTCTCTCTCTCTCTCTCTCTCTCTCTCTCTCTCTCTCTCTCTCTCTCTCTCTCTCTCTCTCTCTCTCTCTCTCTCTCTCTAGAATTGAAAAGAAACAATGTGGCAATTTCTTTACATACAAAATAGCAAATACTTTGACTAGGCTTATAGCAAATGTGGAAACAGTAACATGGTAAACGAGTTTAAGAATAAGTTAGACAAGATCTTATGAACTGAATGTTTAAAGTAAATCGCTCTACCTAAGATCATGGGGGGAGTGCAGATGGACTAATGTTTTAGAGATACCCAAAATCCTTGTAACTCTCTCTCTCTCTCTCTCTCTCTCTCTCTCTCTCTCTCTCTCTCTCTCTCTCTCAAACTTGTCATTGACGATTCTTGGTCTCACTAGATATACAGATACAGTATCATATAACCGATTCCTTTATTTTCCTCATATTCTTTTGCAATTGTCTGGAAATCTGGATGCAACAAATAGACGACACGAAAGCACACTTTTATCCACAACGGAAGTTCTTCTATTTCCTGCCTGGTCTCTTGATTTACCCAACTGGCTACACTTAGTTTTGTTTTCACGATCACATTGTAGCAAGGAACCTTTCATTTGAAGAATTTACTTAATATATGATCCTTCAGACACTTTTTCTTCTTCTTCTTCTTAACATGCAACTTTTCCTCTTATATCTTTTGTTTTTAGAATCCTCCCTCTTCTTAAAACTAATTTTCTCTCCTACTACATAAATTGAAGAAATTAATCACATTCGTCAGTAGTGTTTTTTTTTTAATTCTTTCTTCTGAAACCTTTTTTGTTTTAAGAATTTTCTCTCCTACTGCATAAATTGAAAAAAATTAATCACATTCATCAGTAGTTCTCTCTCATTCTTATGTTTACTGTCGACTTCCCTTCTTCCTAAGCTGAAATATGTCTGTGTAGTTCCAGATATTATAACAATTCATCAGTTGGGGTTCTTTCGAGTAGGCTACATGGGCAAAATTTTTCATTATACACTTTCACTGTGGTTTCTAAGCTAGTTTTTGTGTTCTTTATAACCTTATATGCAGTCTATTTCAACCTAGTTACACTTTTTCCTTATATGCAGTCTATTTCAACCTAGTTACACTATTTAATTAATCTTCCATTTTTATGGTTCATCTCTGAAATTCGCTGAAACTCCAAAATTTGCTTGCGCCACCACTATAGGTTTTCCACCCTATTGGTCCCTGACAATTTATTATACCAATATATTCTTATATCTTTTGATAACCATATTATATCATTTCTACCAAATTGTGGTGTACGTGGTGGCCAATTTTATTCCTTGATTAGCGAACGTTGTTTAAAAATTTTATTCCTTTAGGTATATGGTAACTGACCTCCAATATTATCCTGCTTAATTTTTTTTTTCTGGCTGTTAAATAATGTTTTATTGTCGTGTATTCAGGGCAATTTAACCTAGTAAAAAAAACTACTTTTTCTTATAGAAAAAAAATCACGCTCACACCCTATACAATACAAATTTACCAAATATTATGATGTTAACATATGACGTGCACCAGAAGGAGTCACCCCCTCGCTTCTGAAATTAATCAGTTTTCTTTTACAGTTTATATAAAGAAAACGGTGGTAAGAAGCAGGCAGAGTACTAAGAGATCCGGCCGGTCGTGGAATTATATTTTCCACAGTATTTATCAGTCCGGCCGGTCGTGGAATTATATTTTCCACAGTATTTATCAGTTATGTATATAGATGAGTACCCTGGTTGTTAGAGAAATTTCGCCCCCCCCCCCCCCCCTTGTCGTCTACTTACGCATATCCAGGTATTATTACACTCACATGTGATGTTTGTTTACTTTTAAGTTACTACATTGGAATTGTTTTAATTCTTTACTTTTTCTCATTATTTACCGAATTGTTTTAATTCTTTACTTTTTCTCATTATTTACCAGTACTAGCTACCTATTCTTGTGTAGTATTGCCATTGCTTTGTGCTTTAATATAAGCAATCTTTAACCATATATGCGGTCTATTTCCACGTATTTATATTATATAACCATATATGCGGTCTATTTTCACGTATTTATATTATATAACCATATATGCGGTCTATTTTCACGTATTTATATTATATAACCATATATGCGGTCTATTTCCATGTATATTATTATAACTAATTAAATGTATTTGCCTCTGACCCCATTATAGATTTCCACTGTCTTGGTCCTAGGAAATTGATAATTTTTTCTTATAACTTTTGCTAACCATGATGTTTCAAATATAGCTTATAAGGACCATGATATTATTATATATAACCATAATAACCTTTTTTCACCAAGTTGGTGATTCTTGGTGGTATTTTTTATATGGCCATGATTTGCGTGTTGTTCACTAGGCCAGCATACTTTAGAGTAACCTCCCTCCACTTGCTGAGATTAATCAGTTTTCCCTAACTTGTACAGATGGAAAGTAGCATGCAGAGAGCCCATGACCCGGCGGGTCGTGTTAGAGTATTTTCCATAGGATATCAAGCAAGAATTGAAGGCCACCCTGGTTGCTCGAGTTCCCAGAGCACCCTAAAATCATTTACGCGGTAAATAAACTATCTCCAAATATTCGGAAGGATAAATACTATTTGGTAACTTTTCCTCTACTACTTCGCAAATCATGTACCTCTTAAAAATTTCAGTTGACTTTCATTACCTTTGGTTCGAATAAAACTTACAAACTGATTATTTTCTTTTATTAGTGATTTACATTTATTGATTGGTAGTTGAAACGGCAGCCACTACAGCAAAAAAAAAAAAAAATTAAAAATTAAAATATAATAATATATATATATGGGTCCAGAAAGTACGCTAATTTTGCCCTGGATTACCGGCATTTGATTTTGTATTTCTTCTGCGTCGCTGCTCTTCTTACTTGCTGTGCTTTTCTCTCTTCACGCAGTGTTAAATGATACTGATCACAACCTGAGAAATAAGAAATCACAATTAGTTTTGAAATTACAATTAGTTTTGAAATTACAATGTTGGTCATTTTCGTAGCAGTAAAATTGACCAAGGTCGTTATTAAATAGGTATAATTAATGTCAACTATTGAAATTTTCATAATGTATTTAAGACAATGAATTTTGTCGGGAACAAAATGTCAAGGAAACTTTTATATAATCTGGGTTTTATAAACAATGTTTGTCCCTGTTGGGGGACTACTGCAAATGATTATGTAATATCACGTACTTTTGAAATTTATGTTATGTTCTATTCATTTAAAATGAATAGAACACACGAAATTTACATAATAATTTACAGTATAGTCCCAACAGGGACAAACATGTTATAAAAACCATGTAAATATCGTGTTCTCTATTCATTTTAAATGAATAGAACATAACATACATTTCAAAAGTACGCGATATTACATAATTATTTGCAGTAGTCCCCCAACAGGGACAAAAATGTTATAAAACCAAAATACGAACAAAGAAGGGTAAGCAAAGTCAAAACACATTTGCTTGTGAATTAAGTTTCTCAATTTCATAAGAGCGTGATGAACTAATAAGGCTACAAAACATAAGGAAACAATTATCAAAATGGTTAGAGGCTGAGAAAACTACTAATGCCTTTGTGACGCAAGAGGTCTAAAGAGGTTGCAAACACTAATGTATTCAACTTGAGAGGGCAAAAGAGGTTACAAAAGCTATTGTATTGACTCTAGAGCACAGAGAGGCTGCAAAAACTAATGTATTTGTTACTCGATAGGTCAAAGGAGGCTGAGAAAACAAATGTATTTCACTCGAGAGGGCAAGAGAGGTTGAAAAAAACTAATGATTGACTATAGTGTGCTACACAGGCTGCAAAAGCTATTGTATTTGTGACTTGAGAGGCCAAAGGAGGCTGCAAAAACTAATTTATTTGACTCAAGAGGGCAAAAGAGGTTCAAAAACTAATGTGTTGACTCTAGAGCGCAAGAGAGGCTGCAAAAACTGATGTATTTGTCACTCAGAGAGGCAAAGAAAACTAATGTATTTGTGACTCAAGGAGGCTGAGAAAACTAATGTACTTGTGACTCAAGGAGGCTGAGAAAACTAATGTATTTGTGACTCGAGAGGCCAAAAGAGGCTGAGAAAACTAATGTATTTGACTCGAGAGGGCCAACAGGCTGCAAACACTAATATGTTCGACTCGAGAGGGCAAAAGAGGCTGCAAAAACTATTTTATTTGACTCGAGAGGGCACAACAGGCTGCAAAAAGTAATGAATTCGACTCAAGAGGGCAAAAGAGGCTGCAAAAACTAATGTATTTGTGACACGAGACACCAAAGGAGGCTGAGAAAACTAATGTATTTGTGAATCGAGAGGCCAAAGGAGGCTGAGAAAACTAATGTATTTGTGAGTTGAGAGGCCATAGGAGGCTGAGAAAACTAATGTATTTGTGACTCAAGGAGGCAGAGAAAACTAATGTATTTGTGACTCGAGAGGCCAAAGGAGGCTGAGAAAACTAATGTATTTGAATCGAAAGGGCAAAAGAGGTTACAAAAACTAATGTATTTGACACGAGAGGGCAAAAGAGGTTTCAAAAACTAATATATTCGACTCGAGAATGCAAAACAGGCTGCAAACACTATTGTATTCGACTTGAGAGGGCAAAAGAGGCTGCAAAATTTAATGTATTTGACTCGAGAGGGCAAAAGCGGCTGCAAAAACTAATGTATTCGACTCGAGAGGGCAAAAGAGGCTCCAAAAACTAATGTATTTGTGACTCGAGAGGTCAAAGAGGCTGCGAAAACTAATGTATTTGTGACTCCAAAGGCCAAAGGAGGCTGAGAAAACTAATGTTTTTGACTCGATAGGGGAAAAGAGGTTGCAAAAACTAATGTATTTGTGGCTCGAGAGGTCAAAAGAGGCTGCAAAAACTAATGTATGCGACTCGAAAGGCCAAAGGAGGCTGAGAAAACTAATGTATTGGACTTGATAGGCCAAAAGAGGTTGCAAAAACTAATGTATTGACTCTAGAGCGCAAGAGAGGCTGTAAAAGCTAACGCATTTGTTACTCGAGAGGGCAAAAGAGGCTGCGAAAACTAATGTATTTGTGACTCAAGGAGGCAAAGAAAACTAATGTATTTGTGGCTCGAGACGCCAAAGGAGGCTGAGAAAACTAATGTATTTGACTCGAGAGGCCAAAAGAGGTTGCAAAAACTAATGTATTCGACTCGAGAGGCCAAAAGATGTTGCAAAAACTAATGTATTCGACTCGAGAGGGCTAAACAGGCTACAAAAACTAATGTATTTGACTCGAGAGGGCAAAAGAGGCGGCAAAAACTAATGTATTCGACTCAAGAGGGCAAAAGAGGCTGCAAAAACTAATGTATTTGTGACACGAGACACCAAAGGAGGCTGAGAAAACTAATGTATTTGTGAATCGAGAGGCCAAAGGAGGCTGAGAAAACTAATGTAATTTGTGAGTTGAGAGGCCATAGGAGGCTGAGAAAACTAATGTATTTGACTCAAGAGAGCAAAAGAGGTTGCAAAAGCTATTGTATTGACTCTAGAGCGCAAGAGAGGCTGCAAAAACTAATGTATTTGTTACTCGAGAGGTCGAAAAAGGCTGAGAAAACTAATGTATTTGACTCAAGAGGGCAAGAGAGGTTGCAAAAGCTAATGATTGACTCTACACTGCTAGAAAAGCTGCAAAAACTAATGTATTTGTTACTCGAGAGGTCAAAGAGGCTGTAAAAATTAATGTATTTGACTCGAGAGGGCAAAAGAGGTTGCAAAAGCTAATGTATTGACTCTAGAGCGCAAGAGAGGCTGCAAAAACTAATGTATTTGTGACTCGAGAGGTCAAAGAGGCTGCGAAAACTAATGTATTTGCGACTCGAGAGGTCAAAGAGGCTGCGAAAACTAATGTATTTGTGACTCCAAAGGCCAAAGGAGGCTGAGAAAACTAATGTTTTTGACTCGATAGGGGAAAAGAGGTTGCAAAAACTAATGTATTTGTGGCTCGAGAGGTCAAAAGAGGCTGCAAAAACTAATGTATGCGACTCGAAAGGCCAAAGGAGGCTGAGAAAACTAATGTATTGGACTTGATAGGCCAAAAGAGGTTGCAAAAACTAATGTATTGACTCTAGAGCGCAAGAGAGGCTGTAAAAGCTAACGCATTTGTTACTCGAGAGGGCAAAAGAGGCTGCGAAAACTAATGTATTTGTGACTCAAGGAGGCAAAGAAAACTAATGTATTTGTGGCTCGAGACGCCAAAGGAGGCTGAGAAAACTAATGTATTTGACTCGAGAGGCCAAAAGAGGTTGCAAAAACTAATGTATTCGACTCGAGAGGCCAAAAGATGTTGCAAAAACTAATGTATTCGACTCGAGAGGGCTAAACAGGCTACAAAAACTAATGTATTTGACTCGAGAGGGCAAAAGAGGCGGCAAAAACTAATGTATTCGACTCAAGAGGGCAAAAGAGGCTGCAAAAACTAATGTATTTGTGACACGAGACACCAAAGGAGGCTGAGAAAACTAATGTATTTGTGAATCGAGAGGCCAAAGGAGGCTGAGAAAACTAATGTAATTTGTGAGTTGAGAGGCCATAGGAGGCTGAGAAAACTAATGTATTTGACTCAAGAGAGCAAAAGAGGTTGCAAAAGCTATTGTATTGACTCTAGAGCGCAAGAGAGGCTGCAAAAACTAATGTATTTGTTACTCGAGAGGTCGAAGAAGGCTGAGAAAACTAATGTATTTGACTCAAGAGGGCAAGAGAGGTTGCAAAAGCTAATGATTGACTCTACACTGCTAGAAAGGCTGCAAAAACTAATGTATTTGTTACTCGAGAGGTCAAAGAGGCTGTAAAAATTAATGTATTTGACTCGAGAGGGCAAAAGAGGTTGCAAAAGCTAATGTATTGACTCTAGAGCGCAAGAGAGGCTGCAAAAACTAATGTATTTGTGACTCGAGAGGTCAAAGAGGCTGCGAAAACTAATGTATTTGCGACTCGAGAGGTCAAAGAGGCTGCGAAAACTAATGTATTTGTGACACGAAAGGCCAAAGGAGGCTGAGAAAACTAATGTATTTGACTCGAGAGGCCAAAAGAGGTTGCAAAAACTAATGTATTTGCGACTCGAGAGGTCAAAGAGGCTGCGAAAACTAATGTATTTGTGACTCGAAAGGCCAAAGGAGGCTGAAAAAACTAATGTATTTGACTCGATAGGGCAAAAAAGGTTGCAAAAACTAATGTATCGACTCTAGAGCGCAAGCGAGGCTGCAAAAACTAATGCATTTGTTACTCGAGAGGGCAAAGAGGCTGCAAAAACTAATGTATTTGCGACTCAAGGAGGCAGTGAAAACTAATGTATTTGTGACTCAAGGAGGCAGAGAAAACTAATGTATTTGTGACTCAAGGAGGCAGAAAAAACTAATGTATTTGTGACTCGAGAGGCCAAAGGAGGCTGAGAAAACTAATGTATTTGACTCGAGAGGGCAAAAGAGGTTGCAAAAACTAATGTATTTGACTCGAGAGGGCAAAAGAGGGTGCAAAAACTAATGTATTCGACTCGAGAGGGCAAAACAGGCTGCAAACACTAATATATTCGACTCGAGAGGGAAAAAGAGGCTGCAAAAACTAATGTATTTGACTCGAGAGGGCAAAAGAGGCTGAGAAAACTAATGTATTCGACTCAAGAGGGCAAAAGAGGCTGCGAAAACTAATGTATTTGTGGCTCGAGAGGTCAAAAGAGGCTGCAAAAACTAATATATTTGTGACTCGAGTGCACTAGAGAGGCAGCAAAAACTAATGTATTTGTTACTCGAGAGGTCAAAGAGGCTGTGAAAATAATGTATTTGACTCGAGAAGGCAAAAGAGGTTGCAAAAGCTAATGTATTGACTCTAGAGCGCAAGAGAGGCTGCAAAAACTAATGCATTTGTTAGTCGAGAGAGCGCAAGAGGCTGCGAAAACTAATGTATTAATGACTCGGAGGCAGAGAAAACTAATGTATTTGTGACTCAAGGAGGCAGAGAAAACTAATGTATTTGACTCAAGAGGGCAAAAGATGTTGCAAAAACTAATGTATTTGACTCGAGAGGGCAAAACAGGCTGCAAACACTAATATATTCGACTCGAGAGGGCAAAAGAGGCTGCAAAAACTAATGTATTTCACTCGAGAGAGCAAATGAGGCTGCAAAAACTAATGTATTCGACTCAAGAGGGCAAAAGAGGCTGCAAAAACTAATGCATTTGTGGCTCGAGAGGTCAAAAGAGGCTGCGAAAACTAATGTATTTGTGACTCAAGGAGGCAAAGAAAACTAATGTATTTGTGACTCGAGAGGCCAAAGGAGGCTGAGAAAACTAATGTATTTGACTCGAGAGGCCAATAGAGGTTGCAAAAACTAATGTATTCGACTCGAGAGAGCAAAACAGGCTCCAAACACTATTATATTCGACTCAAGAGGGCAAAAGATGCTGCTAAAACTAATGTATTTGTGACTCAAGAGGCCAAAGGAGGCTGAGAAAACTAATGTATTTGTGGCTCGAGAGGTCAAAAGAGGCTGCGAAAACTAATGTATTTGTGACTCTAAAGGCTAAAGGATGCTGAGAAAACTAATGTATTTGACTCGATAGGGAAAAAGAGGTTGAAAAACTAATGTATTGACTCTAGAGCGCAAGAGAGGCTGTAAAAACTAATGCATTTGTTACTTGAGAGGGCAAAAGAGGCTGCGAAAACTAATGTATTTGTGACTCAAGGAAGCTGAGAAAACTAATGTATTTGTGACTCGAGAGGCCAAAGGAGGCTGAGAAAACTATTGTATTTGAATCGAAAGGGCAAAAGAGGTTGCAAAAACTAATGTATTTGACACGAGAGGGCAAAAGAGACTTCAAAAACTAATATATTCGACTTGAGAATGCAAAACAGGCTGCAAACACTATTATATTCGACTTGAGAGGGCAAAAGAGGCTGCAAAATCTAATGTATTTGACTCGAGAGGGCAAAAGCGTCTGCAAAAACTAATGTATTCGACTCGAGAGGGCAAAAGAGGCTCCAAAAACTAATGTATTTGTGGCTCGAGAGGTCAAAAGAGGCTGCAAAAACTAATGTATTTGTGACTCGAGAGGCCAAAGGAGGCTGAGAAAACTAATGTATTGGACTTGATAGGCCAAAAGAGGTTGCAAAAACTAATGTATTGACTCTAGAGCGCAAGAGAGGCTGCAAAAGCTAACGCATTTGTTACTCGAGAGGGCAAAAGAGGCTGCGAAAACTAATGTATTTGTGACTCAAGGAGGCGGCGAAAACTAATGTATTTGTGACTCAAGGAGGCAAAGAAAACTAATGTATTTGTGGCTCGAGAGGCCAAAGGAGGCTGAAAAAACTAATGTATTTGACTCGAGAGGCCAAAAGAGGTTGCAAAACTAATGTATTCGACTCGAGAGGGCTAAACAGGCTGCAAAAACTAATGTATTTGACTTGAGAGGGCAAAAGAGGCGGCAAAAACTAATGTATTCGACTCAAGAGGGCAAAAGAGGCTACAAAAACTAATGTATTTGTGACACGAGACACCAAAGGAGGCTGAGAAAACTAATGTATTTGTGAATCGAGAGGCCAAAGGAGGCTGAGAAAACTAATGTATTTCACTCAAGAGAGCAAAAGAGGTTGCAAAAGCTAATGCATTGACTCTAGAGCGCAAGAGAGGCTGCAAAAACTAATGTATTTGTTACTCGAGAGGTCAAAGGAGGCTGAGAAAACTAATGTATTTGACTCAAGAGGGCAAGAGAGCTTGCAAAAGCTAATGATTGACTCTAGACTGTTAGAGAGGCTGCAAAAACTAATGTATTTGTTACTCGAGAGGTCAAAGAGGCTGTAATAATTAATGTATTTGACTCGAGAGGGCAAAAGAGGTTGCAAAAGCTAATGTATCGACTCTAGAGCGCAAGAGAGGCTGCAAAAACTAATGTATTTGTGACTCGAGAGGTCAAAAAGGCTGCGAAAACTAATGTATTTGCGACTCGAGGTCAAAAAGGCTGCAAAAACTAATGTATTTGTGACTCGAAAGGCCAAAGGAGGCTGAGAAAACTAATGTATTTGACTCGATAGGGCAAAAGAGGTAGCAAAAACTAATGTATTTGCGACTCGAGAGGTCAAAGAGGCTGCGAAAACTAATGTATTTGTGACTCGAAAGGCCAAAGGAGGCTGAGAAAACTAATGTATTTGACTCGAAAGGGCAAAAAAGGTTGCAAAAACTAATGTATCGACTCTAGAGCATAAGCGAGGCTGCAAAAACTAATGCATTTGTCACTCGAGAGGGCAAAAGAGGCTGCAAAAACTAATGTATTTGCGACTCAAGGAGGCAGTGAAAACTAATGTATTTGTGACTCAAGGAGGCAGAGAAAACTAATGTATTTGTGACTCAAGGAGGCAGAGAAAACTAATGTATTTGTGACTCGAGAGGCCAAAGGAGGCTGAGAAAACTAATGTATTTGACTCGAGAGGGCAAAAGAGGTTGCAAAAACTGATGTATTCGACTCGAGAGGGCAAAACAGGCTGCAAACACTAATATATTCGACTCGAGAGGGAAAAAGAGGCTGCAAAAACTAATGTATTTGACTCGAGAGAAAATGAGGTTGCAAAAACTAATGTATTGACTCTAGAGCGCAAGCGAGGCTGCAAAAACTAATGCATTTGTTACTCAAGAGGGCAGAAATGGCTGAGAAAACTAATGTATTTGTGACTCAAGGAGGCAGTGAAAACTAATGTATTTGTGACTCAAGGAGGCAGAGAAAACTAATGTAATTGTGACTCAAGGAGGCAGAGAAAACTAATGTAATTGTGACTCAAGGAGGCAGAGAAAACTAATGTATTTGTGACTCGAGAGGCCAAAGGAGGCTGAGAAAACTAATGTATTTGACTCGAGAGGCCAAAAGAGGTTGCAAAAACTAATGTATTCGACTCGAAGGAGCAAAACAGGCTGCAAACACTATTATATTCGACTCGAGAGGGCAAAAGAGGCTGCAAAATCTAATGTATTTGACTCGAGAGGGCAAAAGCGGCTGCAAAAACTATGTATTCGACTCGAGAGGGCAAAAGAGGCTGCGAAAACTAATATATTTGTGGCTCGAGAGGTCAAAAGAGGCTGCAAAAACTAATGTATTTGTGACTCGAGAGGCCAAAGGAGGCTGAGGAAACTAATGTATTGGACTTGATAGGCCAAAAAGGTTGCAAAAACTAATGTACTGACTCTAGAGCGCAAGAGAGGCTGCAAAAGCTAACGCATTTGTTACTCGAGAAGGCAAAAGAGGCTGCGAAAACTAATGTATTTGTGACTCAAGGAGGCAAAGAAAACTAATGTATTTGTGGCTCGAGAGGCCAAAGGAGGCTGAGAAAACTAATGTATTTGACTCGAGAGGCCAAAAGATGTTGCAAAAACTAATGTATTCGACTCGAGAGGGCTAAACAGGCTGCAAAAACTAATGTATTTGACTCGAGAGGGCAAAAGAGGCGGCAAAAACTAATGTATTCGACTCAAGACGGCAAAAGAGGCTGCAAAAACTAATGTATTTGCGACACGAGACACCAAAGGAGGCTGAGAAAACTAATGTATTTGTGACTTGAGAGGCCATAGGAGGCTGAGAAAACTAATGTATTTGACTCAAGAGAGCAAAAGAGGTTGCAAAAGCTAATGTATTGACTCTAGAGCGCAAGAGAGGCTGCAAAAACTAATGTATTTGTTACTCGAGAGGTCAAAGGAGGCTGAGAAAATTAATGTATTTGACTCAAAAGGGCAAGAGAGGTTGCAAAAGCTAATGATTGACTCTAGACTGCTAGAAAGGCTGCAAAAACTAATGTATTTGTTACTCGAGAGGTCAAAGAGGCTGTAAAAATTAATGTATTTGACTCGAGAGGGCAAAAGAGGTTGCAAAAGCTAATGTATTGACTCTAGAGCGCAAGAGAGGCTGCAAAAACTAATGTATTTGTGACTCGAGAGGTCAAAAAGGCTGCGAAAACTAATGTATTTGCGACTCGAGAGGTCAAAGAGGCTGCGAAAACTAATGTATTTGTGACTCGAAAGGCCAAAGGAGGCTGAGAAAACTAATGTATTTGACTCGATAGGGCAAAAGAGGTTGCAAAAACTAATGTATTTGCGACTTGAGAGGTCAAAGAGGCTGCGAAAACTAATGTATTTGTGACTCGAAAGGCCAAAGGAGCCTGAGAAAACTAATGTATTTGACTCGATAGGGCAAAAAAGGTTGCAAAAACTAATGTATCGACTCTAGAGCGCAAGAGAGGCTGCAAAAACTTATTGCATTTGTTACTCGAGAGGGCAAAAGAGGCTGCAAAAACTAATGTATTTGCGAATCAAGGAGGCAGTGAAAACTAATGTATTTGTGACTCAAGGAGGCAGAGAAAACTAATGTATTTGTGACTCGAGGAGGCAGAGAAAACTAATGTATTTGTGACTCGAGAGGCCAAAGAAGGCTGAGAAAACTAATGTATTTGACTCGAGAGGGCAAAAGAGGTTGCAAAAACTAATGTATTTGACTCGAGAGGGCAAAAGAGGTTGCAAAAACTAATGTATTCGACTCGAGAGGGCAAAACAGGCTGCAAACACTAATTTATTCGACTCGAGAGGTCAAAGAGGCTGCGAAAACTAATGTATTTGTGACTCGAAAGACCAAAGGAGGCTGAGAAAACTAATGTATTTGACTCGATAGGACAAAAAAGGTTGCAAAAACTAATGTATCGACTCTAGAGCGCAAGCGAGGCTGTAAAAACTAATGCATTTGTTACTCGAGAGGGCAAAAGAGGCTGCAAAAACTAATGTATTTGCGACTCAAGGAGGCAGTGAAAACTAATGTATTTGTGACTCAAGGAGGCAGAGAAAACTAATGTATTTTTGACTCAAGGAGGCAGAGAAAACTAATGTATTTGTGACTCGAGAGGCCAAAGGAGGCTGAGAAAACTAATGTATTTGACTCGAGGGGGCAAAAGAGGTTGCAAAAACTAATGTATTTGACTCGAGAGGGCAAAAGAGGTTGCAAAAACTAATGTATTCGACTCAAGAGGGCAAAACAGGCTGCAAAGACTAATATATTCGACTCGAGAGGGAAAAAGAGGCTGCAAAAACTAATGTATTTGACTCGAGAGGGCAAAAGAGGCTGAGAAAACTAATGTATTCGACTCAAGAGGGCAAAAGAGGCTGCGAAAACTAATGTATTTGTGGCTCGAGAGGTCAAAAGAGGCTGCAAAAACTAATGTATTTGTGACTCGAGTGCGCTAGAGAGGCAGCAAAAACCAATGTATTGGTTACTCGAGAGGTCAAAGGAGGCTGAGAAAACTAATGTATTTGACTCAAGAGGGCAAGAGAGGTTACAAAAGCAAATGATTGACTCTAGACTGCTAGAGAGGCTGCAAAAACTAATGTATTTGTTACTCGAAAGGTCAAAGAGGCTGTAAAAATTAATGTATTTGACTTGAGAGGGCAAAAGAGGTTGCAAAAGCTAAGGTATTAACTCTAGAGCGCTAGAGAGGCTGCGAAATCTAATGTATTTGTGACTCGAGAGGTCAAAGAGGCTGCGAAAACTAATGTATTTGCGACTCGAGAGGTCAAAGAGGCTGCGAAAACTAATGTATCTGTGACTCGAGAGGTCAAAGAGGCTGCGAAAACTAATGTATCTGTGACTCGAAAGGCCAAAGGATGCTGAGAAAACTAATGTATTTGACTCGATAGGGCAAAAAAGGTTGCAAAAACTAATGCATTTGTTACTCGAGAGGGCAAAAGAGGCTGCGAAAACTAATGTATTTGTGACTCAAGGAGGCAGAGAAAACTAATGTATTTGTGACTCAAGGAGGCAGAGAAAACTAATGTATTTGTGACTCAAGGAAGGCAGAGAAAACTAATGTATTTGGGACTCAAGAGGCCAAAGGAGGCTGAGAAAACTAATGTATTTGTGACTCAAGGAGGCAGAGAAAACTAATGTATTTGTGACTCGAGAGGACAAAGGAGGCTGAGAAAACTAATGTATTTGACTCGAGAGGCCAAAAGATGTTGCAAAAACTAATGTATTCGACTCGAGAGGCCAAAAGAGGTTGCAAAAGCTAATGTATTGACTCTAGAGCGCAAGAGAGGCTGCAAAAACTAATATATTTGTTACTCGAGAGGTCAAAGGAGGCTGAGAAAATTAATGTATTTGACTCAAAAGGGCAAGAGAGGTTGCAAAAGCTAATGATTGACTCTAGACTGCTAGAGAGGCTGCAAAAACTAATGTATTTGTTACTCGAGAGGTCAAAGAGGCTGTAAAAATTAATGTATTTGACTCGAGAGGGAAAAAGAGGCTGCAAAAACTAATGTATTTGACTCGAGAGGGCAAAAGAGGTTGAGAAAACTAATGTATTCGACTCAAGACGGCAAAACAGGCTGCAAACACTAATATATTCGACTCGAGAGGGCAAAAGAGGCTGCAAAAACTAATGTATTTCACTCGAGAGAGCAAATGAGGCTGCAAAAACTAATGTATTCGACTCAAGAGGGCAAAAGAGGCTGCAAAAACTAATGCATTTGTGGCTCGAGAGGTCAAAAGAGGCTGCGAAAACTAATGTATTTGTGACTCTAAAGGCTAAAGGATGCTGAGAAAACTAATGTATTTGACTCGATAGGGAAAAAGAGGTTGCAAAAACTAATGTATTGACTCTAGAGCGCAAGCGAGGCTGCAAAAACTAATGCATTTGTTACTCAAGAGGGCAAAAGAAGCTGAGAAAACTAATGTATTTGTGACTCAAGGAGGCAGAGAAAACTAATGTATTTGTGACTCGAGAGGCCAAAGGAGGCTGAGAAAACTAATGTATTTGACTCGAGAGGCCAAAAGAGGTTGCAAAAACTAATGTATTCGACTCGAGAGAGCAAAACAGGCTCCAAACACTATTATATTCGACTCAAGAGGGCAAAAGATGCTGCTAAAACTAATGTATTTGTGACTCAAGAGGCCAAAGGAGGCTGAGAAAACTAATGTATTTGACTCGATAGGGCAAAAGAGGTTGCAAAAACTAATGTATTGACTCTAGAGCGCAAGAGAGGCTGTAAAAACTAATGCATTTGTTACTCGAGAGGCCAAAGGAGGCTGAGAAAACTATTGTATTTGAATCGAAAGGGCAAAAGAGGTTGCAAAAACTAATGTATTTGACACGAGAGGGCAAAAGAGGTTTCAATAACTAATATATTCGACTTGAGAATGCAAAACAGGCTGCAAACACTATTATATTCGACTTGAGAGGGCAAAAGAGGCTGCAAAATCTAATGTATTTGACTCGAGAGGGCAAAATCGTCTGCAAAAACTAATATATTCGACTCGAGAGGGCAAAAGAGGCTCCAAAAACTAATGTATTTGTGGCTCGAGAGGTCAAAAGAGGCTGCAAAAACTAATGTATTTGTGACTCGAGAGGCCAAAGGAGGCTGAGAAAACTAATGTATTGGACTTGATAGGCCAAAAGAGGTTGCAAAAACTAATGTATTGACTCTAGAGCGCAAGAGAGGCTGCAAAAGCTAACGCATTTGTTACTCGAGAGGGCAAAAGAGGCTGCGAAAACTAATGTATTTGTGACTCAAGGCGGCAAAGAAAACTAATGTATTTGTGGCTCGAGAGGCCAAAGGAGGCTGAAAAAACTAATGTATTTGACTCGAGAGGCCAAAAGAGGTTGCAAAAACTAATGTATTCGACTCAAGGGGCCAAAAGAGGTTGCAAAACTAATGTATTCGACTCGAGAGGGCTAAACAGGCTGCAAAAACTAATGTATTTGACTTGAGAGGGCAAAAGAGGCGGCAAAAACTAATGTATTCGACTCAAGAGGGTAAAAGAGGCTACAAAAACTAATGTATTTGTGACACGAGACACCAAAGGAGGCTGAGAAAACTAATGTATTTGTGAATCGAGAGGCCAAAGGAGGCTGAGAAAACTAATGTATTTGTGACTTGAGAGGCCATAGGAGGCTGAAAAAACTAATGTATTTCACTCAAGAGAACAAAAGAGGTTGCAAAAGCTAATGCATTGACTCTAGAGCGCAAGAGAGGCTGCAAAAACTAATGTATTTGTTACTCGAGAGGTCAAAGGAGGCTGAGAAAACTAATGTATTTGACTCAAGAGGGCAAGAGAGGTTGCAAAAGCTAATGATTGACTCTAGACTGTTAGAGAGGCTGCAAAAACTAATGTATTTGTTACTCGAGAGGTCAAAGAGGCTGTAAAAATTAATGTATTTGACTCGAGAGGGCAAAAGAGGTTGCAAAAGCTAATGTATTGACTCTAGAGCGCAAGAGAGGCTGCAAAAACTAATGTATTTGTGACTCGAGAGGTCAAAAAGGCTGCGAAAACTAATGTATTTGCGACTCGAGGTCAAAAAGGCTGCAAAAACTAATGTATTTGTGACTTGAAAGGCCAAAGGAGGCTGAGAAAACTAATGTATTTGACTCGATAGGGCAAAAGAGGTAGCAAAAACTAATGTATTTGCGACTCGAGAGGTCAAAGAGGCTGCGAAAACTAATGTATTTGTGACTCGAAAGGCCAAAGGAGGCTGAGAAAACTAATGTATTTGACTCGATAGGGCAAAAAAGGTTGCAAAAACTAATGTATCGACTCTAGAGCATAAGCGAAGCTGCAAAAACTAATGCATTTGTCACTCGAGAGGGCAAAAGAGGCTGCAAAAACTAATGTATTTGCGACTCAAGGAGGCAGTGAAAACTAATGTATTTGTGACTCAAGGAGGCAGAGAAAACTAATGTATTTGTGACTCAAGGAGGCAGAGAAAACTAATGTATTTGTGACTCGAGAGGCCAAAGGAGGCTGAGAAAACTAATGTATTTGACTCGAGAGGGCAAAAGAGGTTGCAAAAACTAATGTATTTGACTCGAGAGGGCAAAAGAGGTTGCAAAAACTGATGTATTCGACTCGAGAGGGCAAAACGGGCTGCAAACACTAATATATTCGACTCGAGAGGGAAAAAGAGGCTGCAAAAACTAATGTATTTGACTCGAGAGAGCAAATGAGGTTGCAAAAACTAATGTATTTGACTCGAGAGAGCAAATGAGGTTGCAAAAACTAATGTATTGACTCTAGAGCGCAAGCGAGGCTGCAAAAACTAATGCATTTGTTACTCAAGAGGGCAAAAATGGCTGAGAAAACTAATGTATTTGTGACTCAAGGAGGCAGAGAAAACTTATGTATTTGTGACTCGAGAGGCCAAAGGAGGCTGAGAAAACTAATGTATTTGACTCAAGAGGCCAAAAGAGGTTGCAAAAACTAATGTATTCGACTCGAGGGAGCAAAACAGGCTGCAAACACTATTATATTCGACTCGAGAGGGCAAAAGAGGCTGCAAAATCTAATGTATTTGACTCGAGAGGGCAAAAGCGGCTGCAAAAACTATGTATTCGACTCGAAAGGGCAAAAGAGGCTCCAAAAACTAATGTATTTGTGGCTCGAGAGGTCAAAAAAGGCTGCAAAAACTAATGTATTTGTGACTCGAGAGGCCAAAGGAGGCTGAGAAAACTAATGTATTGGACTTGATAGGCCAAAAAGGTTGCAAAAACTAATGTATTGACTCTAGAGCGCAAGAGAGGCTGCAAAAGCTAACGCATTTGTTACTCGAGAAGGCAAAAGAGGCTGCGAAAACTAATGTATTTGTGACTCAAGGAGGCAAAGAAAACTAATGTATTTGCGGCTCGAGAGGCCAAAGGAGGCTGAGAAAACTAATGTATTTGACTCGAGAGGCCAAAAGATGTTGCAAAAACTAATGTATTCGACTCGAGAGGCCAAAAGAGGTTGCCAAAACTAATGTATTCGACTCGAGAGGGCTAAACAGGCTGCAAAAACTAATGTATTTGACTCGAGAGGGCAAAAGAGGCGGCAAAAACTAATGTATTCGACTCAAGAGGGCAAAAGAGGCTGCAAAAACTAATGTATTTGCGACACGAGACACCAAAGGAGGCTGAGAAAACTAATGTATTTGTGACTTGAGAGGCCATAGGAGGCTGAGAAAACTAATGTATTTGACTCAAGAGAGCAAAAGAGGTTGCAAAAGCTAATGTATTGACTCTAGAGCGCAAGAGAGGCTGCAAAAACTAATATATTTGTTACTCGAGAGGTCAAAGGAGGCTGAGAAAATTAATGTATTTGACTCAAAAGGGCAAGAGAGGTTGCAAAAGCTAATGATTGACTCTAGACTGCTAGAGAGGCTGCAAAAACTAATGTATTTGTTACTCGAGAGGTCAAAGAGGCTGTAAAAATTAATGTATTTGACTCGAGAGGGCAAAAGAGGTTGCAAAAGCTAATGTATTGACTCTAGAGCGCAAGAGAGGCTGCAAAAACTAATGTATTTGTGACTCGAGAGGTCAAAAAGGCTGAGAAAACTAATGTATTTGCGACTCGAGAGGTCAAAGAGGCTGCGAAAACTAATGTATTTGTGACTCGAAAGGCCAAAGGAGGCTGAGAAAACTAATGTATTTGACTCGATAGGGCAAAAGAGGTTGCAAAAACTAATGTATTTGCGACTCGCGAGGTCAAAGAGGCTGCGAAAACTAATGTATTTGTGACTCGAAAGGCCAAAGGAGGCTGAGAAAACTAATGTATTTGACTCGATAGGGCAAAAAAGGTTGCAAAAACTAATGTATCGACTCTAGAGCGCAAGAGCGGCTGCAAAAACTTAATGCATTTGTTACTCGAGAGGGCAAAAGAGGCTGCAAAAACTAATGTATTTGCGAATCAAGGAGGCAGTGAAAACTAATGTATTTGTGACTCAAGGAGGCAGAGAAAACTAATGTATTTGTGACTCGAGGAGGCAGAGAAAACTAATGTATTTGTGACTCGAGAGGCCAAAGAAGGCTGAGAAAACTAATGTATTTGACTCGAGAGGGCAAAAGAGGTTGCAAAAACTAATGTATTTGACTCGAGAGGGCAAAAGAGGTTGCAAAAACTAATGTATTCGACTCGAGAGGGCAAAACAGGCTGCAAACACTAATTTATTCAACTCGAGAGGTCAAAGAGGCTGCGAAAACTAATGTATTTGTGGCTCGAGAGGCCAAAGGAGGCTGAGAAAACTAATGTATTTGACTCGAGAGGCCAAAAGATGTTGCAAAAACTAATGTATTCGACTCGAGAGGCCAAAAGAGGTTGCCAAAACTAATGTATTCGACTCGAGAGGGCTAAACAGGCTGCAAAAACTAATGTATTTGACTCGAGAGGGCAAAAGAGGCGGCAAAAACTAATGTATTCGACTCAAGACGGCAAAAGAGGCTGCAAAAACTAATGTATTTGCGACACGAGACACCAAAGGAGGCTGAGAAAACTAATGTATTTGTGACTTGAGAGGCCATAGGAGGCTGAGAAAACTAATGTATTTGACTCAAGAGAGCAAAAGAGGTTGCAAAAGCTAATGTATTGACTCTAGAGCGCAAGAGAGGCTGCAAAAACTAATATATTTGTTACTCGAGAGGTCAAAGGAGGCTGAGAAAATTAATGTATTTGACTCAAGAGGGCAAGAGAGGTTGCAAAAGCTAATGATTGACTCTAGACTGCTAGAGAGGCTGCAAAAACTAATGTATTTGTTACTCGAGAGGTCAAAGAGGCTGTAAAAATTAATGTATTTGACTCGAGAGTGCAAAAGAGGTTGCAAAAGCTAATGTATTGACTCTAGAGCGCAAGAGAGGCTGCAAAAACTAATGTATTTGTGACTCGAGAGGTCAAAAAGGCTGCGAAAACTAATGTATTTGCGACTCGAGAGGTCAAAGAGGCTGCGAAAACTAATGTATTTGTGACTCGAAAGGCCAAAGGAGGCTGAGAAAACTAATGTATTTGACTCGATAGGGCAAAAGAGGTTGCAAAAACTAATGTATTTGCGACTCGAGAGGTCAAAGAGGCTGCGAAAACTAATGTATTTGTGACTCGAAAGGCCAAAGGAGGCTGAGAAAACTAATGTATTTGACTCGATAGGGCAAAAAAGGTTGCAAAAACTAATGTATCGACTCTAGAGCGCAAGAGAGGCTGCAAAAACTTAATGCATTTGTTACTCGAGAGGGCAAAAGAGGCTGCAAAAACTAATGTATTTGCGAATCAAGGAGGCAGTGAAAACTAATGTATTTGTGACTCAAGGAGGCAGAGAAAACTAATGTATTTGTGACTCGAGGAGGCAGAGAAAACTAATGTATTTGTGACTCGAGAGGCCAAAGAAGGCTGAGAAAACTAATGTATTTGACTTGAGAGGGCAAAAGAGGTTGCAAAAACTAATGTATTTGACTCGAGAGGGCAAAAGAGGTTGCAAAAACTAATGTATTCGACTCGAGAGGGAAAACAGGCTGCAAACACTAATTTATTCGACTCGAGAGGTCAAAGAGGCTGCGAAAACTAATGTATTTGACTCGAAAGGCCAAAGGAGGCTGAGAAAACTAATGTATTTGACTCGATAGGGCAAAAAAGGTTGCAAAAACTAATGTATCGACTCTAGAGCGCAAGCGAGGCTGCAAAAACTAATGCATTTGTTACTCGAGAGGGCAAAAGAGGCTGCAAAAACTAATGTATTTGCGACTCAAGGAGGCAGTGAAAACTAATGTATTTGTGACTCAAGGAGGCAGAGAAAACTAATGTATTTGTGACTCAAGGAGGCAGAGAAAACTAATGTATTTGTGACTCGAGAGGCCAAAGGAGGCTGAGAAAACTAATGTATTTGACTCGAGGGGGCAAAAGAGGTTGCAAAAACTAATGTATTTGACTCGAGAGGGCAAAAGAGGTTGCAAAAACTAATGTATTCGACTCGAGAGGGCAAAACAGGCTGCAAACACTAATATATTCGACTCGAGGGGGAAAAAGAGGCTGCAAAAACTAATGTATTTGACTCGAGAGGGCAAAAGAGGCTGAAAAAACTAATGTATTCGACTCAAGAGGGCAAAAGAGGCTGCGAAAACTAATGTATTTGTGGCTCGAGAGGTCAAAAGAGGCTGCAAAAACTAATGTATTTGTGACTCGAGTGCTCTAGAGAGGCAGCAAAAACCAATGTATTTGTTACTCGAGAGGTCAAAGGAGGCAGAGAAAACTAATGTATTTGACTCAAGAGGGCAAGAGAGGTTACAAAAGCAAATGATTGACTCTAGACTGCTAGAGAGGCTGCAAAAACTAATGTATTTGTTACTCGAAAGGTCAAAGAGGCTGTAAAAATTAATGTATTTGACTTGAGAGGGCAAAAGAGGTTGCAAAAGCTAAGGTATTAACTCTAGAGCGCAAGAGAGGCTGCGAAATCTAATGTATTTGTGACTCGAGAGGTCAAAGAGGCTGAGAAAACTAATGTATTTGCGACTCGAGAGGTCAAAGAGGCTGCGAAAACTAATGTATCTGTGACTCGAGAGGTCAAAGAGGCTGCGAAAACTAATGTATCTGTGACTCGAAAGGCCAAAGGAGGCTGAGAAAACTAATGTATTTGACTCGATAGGGCAAAAAAGGTTGCAAAAACTAATATATCGACTCTAGAGTGCAAGCGAGGCTGCAAAAACTAATGCATTTGTTACTCGAGAGGGCAAAAGAGGCTGCGAAAACTAATGTATTTGTGACTCAAGGAGGCAGAGAAAACTAATGTATTTGTGACTCAAGGAGGCAGAGAAAACTAATGTATTTGGGACTCAAGGAGGCAGAGAAAACTAATGTATTTGGGACTCAAGGAGGCAGAGAAAACTAATGTATTTGGGACTCAAGGAGGCAGAGAAAACTAATGTATTTGGGACTCAAGAGGCCAAAGGAGGCTGAGAAAACTAATGAATTTGACTCGAGAGGGCAAAAGAGGTTGCAAAAACTAATGTATTCGACTCAAGAGGGCAAAACAGGCTGCAAACACTAATATATTCGACTCGAGAGGGAAAAAGAGGCTGCAAAAACTAATGTATTTGACTCAAGAGGGCAAAAGAGGTTGAGAAAACTAAAGTATTCGACTCAAGAGGGCAAAAGAGTGTGCGAAAACTAATGTATTTGTGGCTCGAGAGGTCAAAAGAGGCTCCAAAAACTGATGTATTTGTGACTCGAGTGCGCTAGAGAGGCAGCAAAAACTAATGTATTTGTTACTCGAGAGGTCAAAGAGACTGTGAAAATAATGTATTTGACTCGAGAAGGCAAAAGAGGTTGCAAAAGCTAATGTAATGACTCTAGAGCGCAAGAGAGGCTGCAAAAACTAATGCATTTGTTACTCGAGAGAGCACAAGAGGCTGCAAAAACTAATGTATTAGTGACTCGGAGGCAGAAAAAACTAATGTATTTGTGACACAAGGAGGCAGAGAAAACTAATGTATTTGTGACTCAAGGAGGCTGAGAAAACTAATGTATTTGTGACTCAAGGAGGCAGAGAAAACTAATGTATTTGTAACTCGAGAGGCCGAAGACGGCTGAGAAAACTAATGTATTTGACTCGAGAGGGCAAAAGAGGTTGCAAAAACTAATGTATTTGACTCGAGAGGGCAAAACAGGCTGCAAACACTAATATATTCGACTCGAGAGGGCAAAATAGGCCGCAAAAACTAATGTATTTGACTCGAGAGAGCAAAGGAGGCTGCAAAAACTAATGTATTCGACTCAAGAGGGCAAAAGAGGCTGTAAAAACTAATGTATTTGTGGCTCGAGAGGTCAAAAGATGCTGCAAAAACTAATGTATTTGTGACTCTAGAGGATAAAGGATGCTGAGAAAACTAATGTATTCGACTCAAGAGAGCAAAAGATGTTGCAAAATCTAATGTATTGACTCTAGAGCGCAAGAGAGGCTGCAAAAACTAATGTATTTGTTACTCAAGAGGTCAAAAGAGGCTGAGGAAACTAATGTATTTGACTCAAGAGGGCAAGAGAGGTTGCAAAAGCTAATGATTGACTCTAGACTGCTAGAGAGGCTGCAAAAACTAATGTATTTGTTACTCGAGAGGTCAAAGAGACTGTGAAAATAATGTATTTGACTCGAGAAGGCAAAAGAGGTTGCAAAAGCTAATGTATTGACTCTAGAGCGCAAGAGAGGCTGCAAAAACTAATGTATTTGTTACTCGAGAGGTCAAAGGAGGCTGAGGAAACTAATGTATTTGACTCAAGAGGGCAAGAGAGGTTGCAAAAGCTAATGATTGACTCTAGACTGCTAGAGAGGCTGCAAAAACTAATGTATTTGTTACTCGAGAGGTCAAAGAGGCTGTAAAAATTAATGTATTTGACTTGAGAGGGCAAAAGAGGTTGCAAAAGCTAATATATTGACTCTAGAGCGCAAGAGAGGCTGCAAAAACTAATGTATTTGTGACTCGAGAGGTCAAAGAGGCTGCGAAAACTAATGTATTTGCGACTCGAGAGGTCAAAGAAGCTGCGAAAACTAATGTATCTGTGACTCGAAAGACCAAAGGAGGCTGAGAAAACTAATGTATTTGACTCTATAGGGCAAAGAAGGTTGCAAAAACTAATGTATCGACTCTAGAGCGCAAGCGAGGCTGCAAAAACTAATGCATTTGTTACTCGAGAGGGCAAAAGAGGCTGCGAAAACTAATGTATTTGCGACTCAAGGAGGCAGACAAAACTAATGTATTTGTGACTCAAGGAGGCAGAGAAAACTAATGTATTTGTGACTCAAGGAGGCAGAGAAAACTAAAGTATTTGTGACTCGAGACGCCAAAGGAGGCTGAGAAAACTAATGTATTTGACTCGAGAGGGCAAAAGAGGTTGCAAAAACTAATGTATTTGACTCGAGAGGGCAAAAGAGGGTGCAAAAACTAATGTATTCGACTCGAGAGGGCAAAACAGGCTGCAAACACTGATATATTCGACTCGAGAGGGAAAAAGAGGCTGCAAAAACTAATGTATTTGACTCGAGAGGGCAAAAGAGGCTGAGAAAACTAATGTATTCAACTCAAGAGGGCAAAAGAGTCTGCGAAAACTAATGAATTTGTGGCTAAAGAGGTCAAAAGAGGCTCCAAAAACTAATGTATTAGTGACTCGAGTGCGCTAGAGAGGCAGCAAAAACTAATGTATTTGTTACTCGAGAGGTCAAAGAGGCTGTGAAAATAATGTATTTGACTCGAGAAGGCAAAAGAGGTTGCAAAAGCTAATGTATTGACTCTAGAGCGCAAGAGAGGCTGCAAAAACTATTGCATTTGTTACTCGTGAGAGCGCAAGAGGCTGCGAAAACTAATGTATTAGTGACTCGGAGGCAGAGAAAACTAATGTATTTTTGACTCAAGGAGGCAGAGAAAACTAATGTATTTGTGACTCAAGGAGGCTGAGAAAACTAATGTATTTGTGACTCAAGGAGGCAGAGAAAACTAATGTATTTGTGACTCGAGAGGCCGAAGGAGGCTGAAAAAACTAATGTATTTGACTCGAGAGGGCAAAAGATGTTGCAAAAACTAATGAAATCGACTCGAGATGGCAAAACAGGCTGCAAACACTAATATAATCGACTCGAGAGGGCAAAAGAGGCTGCGAAAACTAATGTATTTGACTCGCGAGAGCAAATGAGGCTGCAAAAACTAATGTATTCGACTCAAGAGGGCTAAAGAGGCTGTAAAAACTATTGTATTTGTGGCTCGAGAGGTCAAAAGATGCTGCAAAAACTAATGTATTTGTTACTCTAGAGGCTAAGGGATGCTGAGAAAACTAATGTATTTGACTCGATAGGGCAAAAGAGGTTGCAAAAACTAATGTATTGACTCTAGAGCGCAAGCGAGGCTGCAAAAACTAATGCATTTGTTACTCAAGAGGGAAAAAGAGGCTGGGAAAACTATTGTATTTGTGACTCAAGGAGGCAGAGAAAACTAATGTATTTGTGACTCGAGAGGCCAAAGGAGGCTGAAAAAACTAATGTATTTGACTCGAGAGGCCAAAAGAGGCTGCAAAAACTAATGTATTCGACTCGAGAGAGCAAAACAGGCTGCAAACACTATTATATTCGACTCGAGAGGGCAAAAGAGGCTGCAAAAACTAATGTATTTGTGACTCAAGAGGCCAAAGGAGGCTGAGAAAACTAATGTATTTGACTCGATAGGGCAAAAGAGGTTGCAAAAACTAATGTATTGACTCTAGAGCGCAAGAGAGGCTGCAAAAACTAATGCATTTGTTACTTGAGAGGGCAAAAGAGGCTGCGAAAACTAATGTATTTGACTCGAGAAGGCAAAAGAGGTTGCAAAAGCTAATGTATTGACTCTAGAGCGCAAGAGAGGCTGCAAAAACTAATGCATTTGTTACTCGAGAGAGCACAAGAGGCTGCGAAAACTAATGTATTAGTGACTCGGAGGCAGAGAAAACTAATGTATTTGTGACACAAGGAGGCAGAGAAAACTAATGTATTTGTGACTCAAGGAGGCTGAGAAAACTAATGTATTTGTGACTCAAGGAGGCAGAGAAAACTAATGATTTGTGACTCGAGAGGCCAAAGGAGGCTGAGAAAACTAATGTATTTGACTCGAGAGGTCAAAAGAGGTTGCAAAAACTAATGTATTTGACACGAGAGGGCAAAAGAGGTTTCAAAAACTAATATATTCGACTCAAGAATGAAAAACAGGCTGCAAAACTAATTATATTCGACTCGAGAGGGCAAAAGAGGCTGCAAAATCTAATGTATTTGACTCGAGAGGGCTAAAGCGGCTGCAAAAACTAATGTATTCGACTCGAGAGGGCAAAAAAGGTTCCAAAAACTAATGTATTTGTGGCTCGAGAGGCAAAAGAGGCTGCAAAAACTAATGTATTTGTGACTCGAGAGGCCAAAGGAGGCTGAGAAAACTAATGTATTTGACTCGAGAGGCCAAAAGAGGTTGCAAAAACTAATGTATTGACTCTAAAGCGCAAGAGAGGCTGCACAACTAATGCATTTGTTACTCGAGAGGTCAAAAGAGGCTGCAAAAACTAATGTATTTGTGACTCGAGAGGCCAAAGGAGGCTGAGAAAACTAATGTATTTGACTCGAGAGGCCAAAAGAGGTTACAAAAACTAATGTATTCGACTCGAGAGGGCTAAACAGGCTGCAAAAACTAATGTATTTGACTTGAGAGGGCAAAAGAGGCGGCAAAAACTAATGTATTCGACTCAAGAGGACAAAAAAAGAGGCTGCAAAAACTAATGTATTTGTGACACGAGACACCAAAGGAGGCTGGGAAAACTAATGTATTTGTGAATCGAGAAGCCAAAAGAGGCTGAGAAAACTAATGTATTTGTGACTTGAGAGGCCAAAGGAGGCTGAGAAAACTAATGTATTTGACTCTAGAGCGCAAGAGAAGCTGCAAAAACTAATGTATTTGTTACTCGAGAGGTCAAAGGAGGCTGAGAAAACTAATGTATTTGACTCAAGAGGGCAAGAGAGGTTGCAAAAGCTAATGATTGACTCTAGACTGCTAGAGAGGCTGCAAAAACTAATGTATTTGTTACTCAAGAGGTCAAAGAGGCTGTAAAAATTAATGTATTTGACTCGAGAGGGCAAAGGAGGTTGCAAAAGCTAATGTATTCACTCTAGAGCACAAGAGAGGCTGCAAAAACTAATGTATTTGTTACTCGAGAGGTCAAATAGGCTGCGAAAACTAATGTATTTGTGACTCGAGAGGTCAAAGAGGCTGCGAAAACTAATGTATCTGTGACTCGAAAGACCAAAGGAGGCTGAGAAAACTAATGTATTTGACTCGATAGGGCAAAAAAGGTTACAAAAACTAATGTATTCGACTCTAGAGCGCAAGCGAGGCTGCAAAAACTAATGCATTTGTTACTCGAGAGGGCAAAAGAGTCTGCGAAAACTAATGTATTTGCGACTCAAGGAGCAGAGAAAACTAATGTATTTGTGACTCAAGGAGGCAGAGAAAACTAATGTATTTGTGACTCAAGGAGGCAGAGAAAACTAATGTATTTGTGACTCGAGAGGCCAAAGGAGGCTGAGAAAACTAATGTATTTGTGACTCGAGAGGCCAAAGGAGGCAGAGAAAACTAATGTATTTGACTCGAGAGGGAAAAAGAGGTTGCAAAAACTAATGTATTTGACTCGAGAGGGCAAAAGAGGTTGCAAAAACTAATGTATTCGAATCGAGAGGGCAAAACAGGCTGCAAACACTAATATATTCGACTCGAGAGGGAAAAAGAGGCTGCAAAAACTAATGTATTCGACTCAAGAGGGCAAAAGAGTCTGCGAAAACTAATGTATTTGTGGCTCGAGAGGTCAAAAGAGGCTCCAAAAACTAATGTATTTGTGACTCGAGTGCGCTAGAGAGGCAGCAAAAACTATTGTATTTGTTACTCGAGAGGTCAAAGAGGCTGTGAAAATAATGTATTTGACTCGAGAGACAAAAGAGGTTGCAAAAGCTAATGTATTGACTCTAGAGCGCAAGAGAGGCTGCAAAAACTAATGCATTTGTTACTCGAGAGAGCGCAAGAGGCTGCGAAAACTAATGTATTAGTGACTCGGAGGCAGAGAAAACTAATGTATTTGTGACTCAAGGAGGCAGAGAAAACTAATGTATTTGTGACTCAAGGAGGCTGAGAAAACTAATGTATTTGTGACTCAAGGAGGCTGAGAAAACTAATGTATTTGTGACTCAAGGAGGCTGAGAAAACTAATGTATTTGTGACTCAAGGAGGCAGAGAAAACTAATGTATTTGTGACTCAAGAAGGCAGAGAAAACTAATGTATTTGTGACTCGAGAGGCCAAAGGAGGCTGAGAAAACTAATGTATTTGACTCGACAGGGCAAAAGATGTTGCAAAAACTAATGTATTTGACTCAAGAGGGCAAAACAGGCTGCAAACACTAATATATTTGACTCGAGAGGGCAAAAGAGGCTGCAAAAACTAATGTATTCGACTCGAGAAGGCAAAAGAGGTTGCAAAAGCTAATGTATTGACTCTAGAGCGCAAGAGAGGCTGCAAAAACTAATGCATTTGTTACTTGAGAGGGCAAAAGAGGCTGCGAAAACTAATGTATTTGACTCGAGAAGGCAAAAGAGGTTGCAAAAGCTAATGTATTGACTCTAGAGCGCAAGAGAGGCTGCAAAAACTAATGCATTTGTTACTCGAGAGAGCACAAGAGGCTGCGAAAACTAATGTATTAGTGACTCGGAGGCAGAGAAAACTAATGTATTTGTGACACAAGGAGGCAGAGAAAACTAATGTATTTGTGACTCAAGGAGGCTGAGAAAACTAATGTATTTGTGACTCAGGGAGGCAGAGAAAACTAATGTATTTGTGACTCAGGGAGGCAGAGAAAACTAATGTAATTGTGACTCGAGAGGCCAAAGGAGGCTGAGAAAACTAATGTATTTGACTCGAGAGGTCAAAAGAGGTTGCAAAAACTAATGTATTTGACACGAGAGGGCAAAAGAGGTTTCAAAAACTAATATATTCGACTCAAGAATGAAAAACAGGCTGCAAACACTATTATATTCGACTCGAGAGGGCAAAAGAGGCTGCAAAATCTAATGTATTTGACTCGAGAGGGCAAAAGCGGCTGCAAAAACTAATGTATTCGACTCGAGAGGGCAAAAAAGGTTCCAAAAACTAATGTATTTGTGGTTCGAGAGGTCAAAAGAGGCTGCAAAAACTAATGTATTTGTGACTCGAGAGGCCAAAGGAGGCTGAGAAAACTAATGTATTTGACTCGAGAGGCCAAAAGAGGTTACAAAAACTAATGTATTGACTCTAAAGCGCAAGAGAGGCTACACAAGCTAACGCATTTGTTACTCGAGAGGTCAAAAGAGGCTGCAAAAACTAATGTATTTTTGACTCGAGAGGCCAATGGAGGCTGAGAAAACTAATGTATTTGACTCGAGAGGCCAAAAGAGGTTACAAAAACTAATGTATTCGACTCGAGAGGGCTAAACAGGCTGCAAAAACTAATGTATTTGACTTGAGAGGGCAAAAGAGGCGGCAAAAACTAATGTATTCGACTCAAGAGGACAAAAAAAGAGGCTGCAAAAACTAATGTATTTGTGACACGAGACACCAAAGGAGGCTGAGAAAACTAATGTATTTGTGAATCGAGAAGCCAAAGGAGGCTGAGAAAACTAATGTATTTGTGACTTGAGAGGCCAAAGGAGGCTGAGAAAACTAATGTATTTGACTCTAGAGCGCAAGAGAAGCTGCAAAAACTAATGTATTTGTTACTCGAGAGGTCAAAGGAGGCTGAGAAAACTAATGTATTTGACTCAAGACGGCAAGAGAGGTTGCAAAAGCTAATGATTGACTCTAGACTGCTAGAGAGGCTGCAAAAACTAATGTATTTGTTACTCGAGAGGTCAAAGAGGCTGTAAAAATTAATGTATTTGACTCGAGAGGGCAAAGGAGATTGCAAAAGCTAATGTATTGACTCTAGAGCACAAGAGAGGCTGCAAAAACTAATGTATTTGTTACTCGAGAGGTCAAAGAGGCTGCGAAAACTAATGTATTTGTGACTCGAGAGGTCAAAGAGGCTGCGAAAACTAATGTATTTGTGACTCGAGAGGTCAAAGAGGCTGCGAAAACTAATGTATCTGTGACTCAAAAGACCAAAGGAGGCTGAGAAAACTAATGTATTTGACTCGATAGGGCAAAAAAGGTTACAAAAACTAATGTATTCGACTCTAGAGCGCAAGCGAGGCTGCAAAAACTAATGCATTTGTTACTCGAGAGGGCAAAAGAGTCTGCGAAAACTAATGTATTTGCGACTCAAGGAGCAGAGAAAACTAATGTATTTGTGACTCAAGGAGGCAGAGAAAACTAATGTATTTGTGACTCAAGGAGGCAGAGAAAACTAATGTATTTGTGACTCGAGAGGCCAAAGGAGGCAGAGAAAACTAATGTATTTGTGACTCGAGAGGCCAAAGGAGGCAGAGAAAACTAATGTATTTGACTCGAGAGGGAAAAAGAGGTTGCAAAAACTAATGTATTTGACTCGAGAGGGCAAAAGAGGTTGCAAAAACTAATGTATTCGAATCGAGAGGGCAAAACAGGCTGCAAACACTAATATATTCGACTCGAGAGGGAAAAAGAGGCTGCAAAAACTAATGTATTTGACTCAAGAGGGCAAAAGAGGCTGAGAAAACTAATGTATTCGACTCAAGAGGGCAAAAGAGTCTGCGAAAACTAATGTATTTGTGGCTCGAGAGGTCAAAAGAGGCTCCAAAAACTAATGTATTTGTGACTCGAGTGCGCTAGAGAGGCAGCAAAAACTAATGTATTTGTTACTCGAGAGGTCAAAGAGGCTGTGAAAATAATGTATTTGACTCGAGAAGGCAAAAGAGGTTGCAAAAGTTAATGAATTGACTCTAGAGCGCAAGAGAGGCTGCAAAAACTAATGCATTTGTTACTCGAGAGAGCGCAAGAGGCTGCGAAAACTAATGTATTAGTGACTCGGAGGCAGAGAAAACTAATGTATTTGTGACTCAAGGAGGCAGAGAAAACTAATGTATTTGTGACTCAAGGAGGCTGAGAAAACTAATGTATTTGTGACTCAAGGAGGCTGAGAAAACTAATGTATTTGTGACTCAAGGAGGCTGAGAAAACTAATGTATTTGTGACTCAAGGAGGCAGAGAAAACTAATGTATTTGTGACTCAAGGAGGCAGAGAAAACTAATGTATTTGTGACTCAAGGAGGCAGAGAAAACTAATGTATTTGTGACTCGAGAGGCCAAAGGAGGCTGAGAAAACTAATGTATTTGACTCGACAGGGCAAAAGATGTTGCAAAAACTAATGTATTTGACTCAAGAGGGCAAAACAGGCTGCAAACACTAATATATTTGACTCGAGAGGGCAAAAGAGGCTGCAAAAACTAATGTATTCGACTCGAGAGAACAAATGAGGCTGCAAAAACTAATGTATTCGACTCAAGAGGGCAAAAGAGGCTGTAAAAACTAATGTATTTGTGGCTCGAGAGGTCAAAAGAGGCTGCAAAAACTAATGTATTTGTGACTCTAGAGGGTAAAGGATGCTGAGAAAACTAATGTATTTGACTCGATAGGGCAAAAGAGGTTGCAAAAACTAATGTATTGACTCTAGAGCGCAAGCGAGGCTGCAAAAACTAATGCATTTGTTACTCTTGAGGGCAAAAGAGGCTGAGAAAACTAATGTATTTGTGACTCAAGAAGGCAGAGAAAACTAATGTATTTGTGACTCGAGAGGCCAAAGGAGGCTGAGAAAACTAATGTATTTGACTCGAGAGGCCAAAAGAGGTTACAAAAACTAATGTATTCGACTCGAGAGAGCAAAACAGGCTGCAAACACTATTGTATTCGACTCGAGAATGCAAAACAGGCTGCAAACACTATTATATTCGACTCGAGAGGGCAAAAGAGGCTGCAAAATCGAATGTATTTGACTCGAGAGGGCAAAAGCGGCTGCAAAAACTAATGTATTCGACTCGAGAGGGCAAAAGAGGCTCCAAAAACTAATGTATTTGTGGCTCGAGAGGTCAAAAGAGGCTGCAAAAACTAATGTATTTGTGACTCGAGAGGCCAAAGGAGGCTGAGAAAACTAATGTATTGGACTTGATAGGCCAAAAGAGGTTGCAAAAACTAATGTATTGACTCTAGAGCGCAAGAGAGGCTGCAAAAGCCAACGCATTTGTTACTCGAGAGGGCAAAAGAGGCTGCGAAAACTAATGTATTTGTGACTCATGGAGGCAAAGAAAACTAATGTATTTGTGACTCGAGAGGCCAAAGGAGGCTGAGAAAACTAATGTATTTGACTCGAGAGGCCAAAAGAGGTTGCAAAAACTAATGTATTCGACTCGAGAGGGCTAAACAGGCTGCAAAAACTAATGTATTTGACTCGAGAGGGCAAAAGAGGCGGCAAAAACTAATGTATTCGACTCAAGAGGGCAAAAGAGGCTGTAAAAACTAATGTATTTGTGACACGAGACACCAAAGGAGGCTGCAAAAACTAATGTATTTGTGACACGAGACACCAAAGGAAGCTGAGAAAACTAATGTACTTTTGAATCGAGAGGACAAAGGAGGCTGAGAAAACTAATGTATTTGTGACTTGAGAGGCCAAAGGAGGCTGAGAAAACTAATGTATTTGACTCAAGAGAGCAAAAGAGGTTGCAAAAGCTAATGTATTGACTCTAGAGCGCAAGAGAGGCTGCAAAAACTGATGTATTTGTTACTCGAGAGGTCAAAGGAGGCTGAGAAAACTAATGTATTTGACTCAAGAGGGCAAGAGAGGTTGCAAAAGCTAATGATTGACTCTAGACTGCTAGAGAGGCTGCAAAAACTAATGTATTTGTTACTCGAGAGGTCAAAGAGGCTGTAAAAATTAATGTATATGACTCGAGAGGGCAAAAGAGGTTGCAAAAGCTAATGTATTGACTCTAGAGCGCAAGAGAGGCTGCAAAAACTAATGTATTTGTTACTCGAGAGGTCAAAGAGGCTGCGAAAACTAATGTATTTGCGACTCGAGAGGTCAAAGCGGCTGCGAAAACTAATGTATTTGTGACTCGAAAGGCCAAAGGAGGCTGAGAAAACTAATGTATTTAACTCGATAGGGCAAAAAAGGTTGCAAAAACTAATGTATCGACTCTAGAGCGCAAGCGAGGCTGCAAAAACTAATGCATTTGTTACTCGAGAAGGCAAAAGAGGCTGCGAAAACTAATGTATTTGCGACTCAAGGAGGCAGAGAAAACTAATGTATTTGTGACTCAAGGAGGCAGAGAAAAATAATGTATTTGTGACTCGAGGAGGCAGAGAAAACTAAGGTATTTATGACTCGAGAGGCCAAAGGAGGCTGAGAAAACTAATGTATTTGACTCGAGAGGGCATAAAGAGGTTGCAAAAACTAATGTATTTTTACTCGAGAGGGCAAAAGAGGTTGCAAAAACTAATGTATTCGACTCGAGAGGGCAAAACAGGCTGCAAACACTAATATATTCGACTCGAGAGGGCAAAACAGGCTGCAAACACTAATATATTCGACTCGAGAGGGAAAAAGAGGCTGCAAAAACTAATGTATTTGACTCGAGAGGGCAAAAGAGGCTGAGAAAACTAATGTATTCGACTCAAGAGGGTAAAAGAGGCTGCGAAAACTAATGCATTTGTGGCTCGAGAGGTCAAAAGAGGCTGCAAAAACTAATGTATTTGTGACTCGAGTTCGCTAGAGAGGCAGCAAAAACTAATGTATTTGTTACTCGAGAGGTCAAAGAGGCTGTGAAAATAATGTATTTGACTCGAGAAGGCAAAAGAGGTTGCAAAAGCTAATGTATTGACTCTAGAGCGCAAGAGAGGCTGCAAAAACTAATGTATTTGTGACTCAAGAGGTCAAAGAGGCTGCGAAAACTAATGTATTTGCGACTCGAGAGGGCAAAAGAGGCTGCGAAAACTAATGTATTTGTGACTCAAGGAGGCTGAGAAGACTAATGTATTTGTGACTCGAGAGGCCAAAGGAGGCTGAGAAAACTAATTTATTTGACTCTAGAGGCCAAAAGAGGTTGCAAAAACTAATTTATTCGACTCGAGAGGGGAAAACAGGCTGCAAACACTATTATATTCGACTCGAGAGGACAAAAGAGGCTGCAAAAACTAATGTATTTGACTCGAGAGGGCAAAAGAGGCTGCAAAAACTAATGTATTCGACTCAAGAGGGCAAATGAGGCTGCAAAAACTAATGTATTCGTGACTCGAGAGGCCAAAGGAGGCTGAGAAAACTAATGTATTTGACTCGATAGGGCAAAAGAGGTTGCAAAAACTAATGTATTGACTCTAGAGCGCAAGAGAGGCTGCAAAAGCTAACGCATTTGTTACTCGAGAGGGCAAAAGAGGCTGCGAAAACTAATGTATTTGTGACTCTAGGAGGCAAAGAAAACTAATGTATTTGTGGCTCGAGAGGCCAAAGGAGGCTGAGAAAACTAATGTATTTGACTCGAGAGGCCAAAAGAGGTTGCAAAAACTAATGTATTGACTCTAGAGCGCAAGAGAGGCTGCAAAAGCCAACGCATTTGTTACTCGAGAGGGCAAAAGAGGCTGCGAAAACTAATGTATTTGTGACTCATGGAGGCAAAGAAAACTAAGGTATTTGTGACTCGAGAGGCCAAAGGAGGCTGAGAAAACTAATGTATTTGACTCGAGAGGCCAAAAGAGGTTGCAAAAACTAATGTATTCGACTCGAGAGGGCTAAACAGGCTGCAAAAACTAATGTATTTGACTCGAGAGGGCAAAAGAGGCGGCAAAAACTAATGTATTCGACTCAAGAGGGCAAAAGAGGCTGCAAAAACTAATGTATTTGTGACACGAGACACCAAAGGAGGCTGCAAAAACTAATGTATTTGTGACACGAGACACCAAAGGAAGCTGAGAAAACTAATGTATTTGTGAATCGAGAGGACAAAGGAGGCTGAGAAAACTAATGTATTTGTGACTTGAGAGGCCAAAGGAGGCTGAGAAAACTAATGTATTTGACTCAAGAGAGCAAAAGAGGTTGCAAAAGCTAATGTATTGACTCTAGAGCGCAAGAGAGGCTGCAAAAACTGATGTATTTGTTACTCAAGAGGTCAAAGGAGGCTGAGAAAACTAATGTATTTGACTCAAGAGGGCAAGAGAGGTTGCAAAAGCTAATGATTGACTCTAGACTGCTAGAGAGGCTGCAAAAACTAATGTATTTGTTACTCGAGAGGTCAAAGAGGCTGTAAAAATTAATGTATATGACTCGAGAGGGCAAAAGAGGTTGCAAAAGCTAATGTATTGACTCTAGAGCGCAAGAGAGGCTGCAAAAACTAATGTATTTGTTACTCGAGAGGTCAAAGAGGCTGCGAAAACTAATGTATTTGCGACTCGAGAGGTCAAAGCGGCTGCGAAAACTAATGTATTTGTGACTCGAAAGGCCAAAGGAGGCTGAGAAAACTAATGTATTTAACTCGATAGGGCAAAAAAGGTTGCAAAAACTAATGTATCGACTCTAGAGCGCAAGCGAGGCTGCAAAAACTAATGCATTTGTTACTCGAGAAGGCAAAAGAGGCTGCGAAAACTAATGTATTTGCGACTCAAGGAGGCAGAGAAAACTAATGTATTTGCGACTCAAGGAGGCAGAGAAAACTAATGTATTTGTGACTCAAGGAGGCAGAGAAAAATAATGTATTTGTGACTCAAGGAGGCAGAGAAAACTAATGTATTTATGACTCGAGAGGCCAAAGGAGGCTGAGAAAACTAATGTATTTGACTCGAGAGGGCATAAAGAGGTTGCAAAAACTAATGTATTTTTACTCGAGAGGGCAAAAGAGGTTGCAAAAACTAATGTGTTTGACTCGAGAGGGCAAAAGAGGTTGCAAAAACTAATGTATTCGACTCGAGAGGGCAAAACAGGCTGCAAACACTAATATATTCGACTCGAGAGGGAAAAAGAGGCTGCAAAAACTAATGTATTTGACTCGAGAGGGCAAAAGAGGCTGAGAAAACTAATGTATTCGACTCAAGAGGGTAAAAGAGGCTGCGAAAACTAATGCATTTGTGGCTCGAGAGGTCAAAAGAGGCTGCAAAAACTAATGTATTTGTGACTCGAGTTCGCTAGAGAGGCAGCAAAAACTAATGTATTTGTTACTCGAGAGGTCAAAGAGGCTGTGAAAATAATGTATTTGACTCGAGAAGGCAAAAGAGGTTGCAAAAGCTAATGTATTGACTCTAGAGCGCAAGAGAGGCTGCAAAAACTAATGTATTTGTGACTCAAGAGGTCAAAGAGGCTGCGAAAACTAATGTATTTGCGACTCGAGAGGGCAAAAGAGGCTGCGAAAACTAATGTATTTGTGACTCAAGGAGGCTGAGAAGACTAATGTATTTGTGACTCGAGAGGCCAAAGGAGGCTGAGAAAACTAATTTATTTGACTCTAGAGGCCAAAAGAGGTTGCAAAAACTAATTTATTCGACTCGAGAGGGGAAAACAGGCTGCAAACACTATTATATTCGACTCGAGAGGGCAAAAGAGGCTGCAAAAACTAATGTATTTGACTCGAGAGGGCAAAAGAGGCTGCAAAAACTAATGTATTCGACTCAAGAGGGCAAATGAGGCTGCAAAAACTAATGTATTCATGACTCGAGAGGCCAAAGGAGGCTGAGAAAACTAATGTATTTGACTCGATAGGGCAAAAGAGGTTGCAAAAACTAATGTATTGACTCTAGAGCGCAAGAGAGGCTGCAAAAGCTAACGCATTTGTTACTCGAGAGGGCAAAAGAGGCTGCGAAAACTAATGTATTTGTGACTCAAGGAGGCAAAGAAAACTAATGTATTTGTGGCTCGAGAGGCCAAAGGAGGCTGAGAAAACTAATGTATTTGACTCAAGAGGACAAAAGAGGCTGCAAAAACTAATGTATTTGTGGCTTGAGAGGTCAAAAGAGGCTACAAAAAGTAATGTATTTGTGACTCGAGAGGCCAAAGGAGGCTGTGAAAACTAATGTATTTGTTACTCGAAAGGGCAAAAGAGGCTGCAAAAACCAATGTATTTTTGACTCGAGAGGCCAAAGGAGGCTGAGAAAACTAATGTATTTGACTCGAGAGGGCAAAAGAGGTTGCAAAAACTAATGTATTCTACTCTAAGAGTGCAAGATAGGCTGCAAAAACGAATATATTTGTTATTACTGGAGAGAGAAAAAGCGGCTGCAAAAACTAATGTATTTGTGACTCGAGAGGGCAAAAGCGGCTGAAAAACTATACGTATGTGACTCGAGAAGGCAAAAGCAGCTGCAAAAACTAATGTATTTGTGACGCTAGAGGCCCAAAGAGGCTGCAAAAACTTGTGTATTTGTGACTTGAGAGAGCAAAAGAGGCTGCCAAAGCTAATATATTTGTGACTCGAAAGGTCAGAATAGGATGAGAAAACTAATGTATCTGACTCGTGAATGCAATAGAGGTGGGAAAACAAACAGGCAACTCAAAAACTCAATTCTATTACAGATAAACAGTGGTTAGTCATTCCAAAACATATAAAGAGCAATGAAAGGAAGATGACACATTTTTGATTGAAAAGGGAGAAACATCAGACTTGAGATACGCGTAAGTGAAAAACAATGCTATTGCAGAGAAACAAATGCACATCTCAAATGCCATGGGATACAAATACTAGAAAAACAGGTGTAAGGTTGTTATACAAATGCTAAATACTGACGTAGAACAAATAAGATAAAATGGCAGGAAAAAATATTCTGTATTCGGGGATAGAGAGAGAGAGAGAGAGAGAGAGAGGAGAGAGAGAGAGAGAGAGAGAGAGAGAGAGAGAGAGAGAGAGAGACTTTCTAGAAAACTTAAGCACCTCCAACGAATCAGGCAACTAAAGCCAAGTCTTATAAATTCACATTAGATTCACATATTTTATAATTCAAAAACCTGGAAGCCAACTGAGGACACATTACGAACACATCCTTTTGTAATAAATCATCTTTTTCCTAGACCTACACAAGGGCATTCAAAGTTTGCGAATGATGTTTTAGTAAGAGCTAAAGAACATTCCTATCCCCATTGCAACAAACCTTGGCAGCTTGGAGTGAATGACATTGGTACCTATTGATATAAAATGTCCATCGAATGTGCAAGGTTTTAATACATGAAAACGGTGAAAACAATTAATTTGTCTCTTGAAAAGAATAGAAATAAAAATGTTTTGACCCTTTAAAACAACAAGAAAACAAAAAGGTTTTGACCCTTTAAACCAACAAGAAAACAAAAAAGTTTTGACCCTTTAAAACAACAAATGAAAAGGTTTTGACCCTTTAAAACAAAAAGAAAACAAAAGGTTTGAACCCTATAAAACAACAAGAAAACAAAGAGGTTTTGACCCTTTAAACCAACAAGAAAACAAAAAGGTTTTGACCCTTTAAAACAAGAAAACAAAAAGGTTTTGACCCTTTAAAACAACAAGAAAACGAAAAGGTTTTGACCCTTTAAAACAACAAGAAAACAAAAAGGTTTTAACCTTTTAAAACTACAGAGGAACAAAAATGTTTTGACTGTTTAAAACTGAACAAAATTTTTTGATCCTTGAAATGAATAGAGGAACAAGCAGGTTTGACCTATAAAAACAACAGAAACAAATGTTTTTACCCTTAAAATCAATAGAGAAAAACAACTGTTTTGACTCTTAAAAAAAGGGAACAAATGTTTTGAACCTTTAAAACAACAGAAGATCAAAAAAAAGTTTTGACCCTTAAAAACAGAGGGACAAAAATATTTTGACCCTTAAAAATAACAGAGGAACAATAATTTTTTGACACTTGAAAACAGCAGATGATCACAAAATTTTTTCCCTTAAAATCAACAGAGGAATAAAAAAGCTTTGGCCATAAGAAAAGGGAAAATATCGCCTACAATAACTTATCAAAAGTAGAGCATCATTACAATGAAATATTTTTTCAATTTCTGGGATAGAGGGATACAATGATTTTTGGAAAACAAGGGATGTGGCCCCAAATGGGACAACCAGCGATGTATGTGAAGAAATGATAGGAACTAGATTATCCTTGTGTAGGGATTGTTTAAGAATGGGCTAATCCCACTAGAAAACCTCTACATTGTGTGGTGTCCGAATGCCAAAAGGCTTGAAGGCAGGCGTGTCCCATATCAAATACCAGGTATTAAACACGTTCCCGAAAAGCTAATAGAAATCCCATACCAACTAGAGCCTGAACTTAAAACATTTGAAGAACCTAGTAAGAGTAGCAATGAATGTTAGAGGGATTCGATTGGCCAGCATGCTAAAATATCACGCTATATACATAATCAAGGTAATAAGTAACATGAGACAACCCACACAGAGAGAGAGAGAGAGAGAGAGAGAGAGAGAGAGAGAGAGAGAGAGAGAGAGAGAGAGAGAGAGAGAGAGAATTTGACAGTTTCCCATAATAAATGCTTGAATAGCCTGCGATTTTCAGGTATTAAAGTCAACACCTACATGTAATTCTAAGTAAGATATAGGTTTTACGTAAACTGGGATACTTGTCATCTAGTACTGTGTTGTGGGTATACAGAATTATTCTGACTACGAAGTAAACAACCCAATTATATCTTCGTGTCAGTTAGCCGGCAGAAGTTCTGACTTGAACTAGTTTTCTAGCCCGACAGGAGTGAGAGGTTTTTTAAGAAGGTAGTTTGAGGGAATAGGTCAGTTCAAGTTAGAAAGGGACACTAGACAGAAGTAGCAGCGAATGAATCCTACGTAGAACTTGCCAGTAATCATTTGGAGTTTTAGAGTGCCAATCTATGATTAGTGTATTCTATTTGTTATACCTAAATATATCTAGATTCAACAAGATTTTAAAGCTATGAACGACTTAATCTAAGACTGTGAGGGTTTTCTAACTTTACTGGTTGCATAATTAAAACATCTCAAAAATAAACTATAAACTAACGTTGATATTTTAATTTTTTCCTATGTACACAGTAAACTTTAAAATGGTGACTGATGAAAACATTTCGTTAATGATGTGAAACACTAGTTTATTTCAAATCATGTATCCCCAAACCTACCAAATTCACTATTAAATTTATAATGAAATTATGGGGGAGAGACTAACCTCGACAGTTGTCCTAACTGTGAATAGCCTTACAACTTGTCAATAGCCTTACAACTTGTCAATAGCCTTACAACTTGTCAATAGCCTTACAACTTGTCAATAGCCTTACAACTTGTCAATAGCCTTACAACTTGTCAATAGCCTTACAAATTGCCAAAATCAACCCTTAACACTAAGTAATTTATACGGTAAATTTAGTGGTTGAGAGGATAATTAATTCCTAAAAATATTTAAGCTCAATGTAATTAAAGTACAACAAAATGTCAAATATGTAAAGTAAAACTGTATGCATGTATTCTAGTACATATCTTACCAGAGTTCAGTGCTGTATTGCTCAGTATATCTTAGGTAATTACAGTAATTCAGTCTCTTAACTAGATTTTTGTTTGAGGGAACCGGAAAAAATTCCAGCTTGGACTAGTCTTAAGTGGGGTTACACGGTCAAACGGTTCGTCGAACCCGGTTGACGAACCTGCTTATCAAACGGTTCGAAGAGGTGGAGTCAGCTACAAATGCATGAGGTTTGTGGACAATTAAGTCCCGCCCACAAAATTCAGTGCGAGAATAGACTTTCTTAAAGTTCGACGAACGTGTTCGACAATCAATTACCCCGTTCAAACATTACTTCAAACACTTGTCTGTCAAACCACGATCGACGAATCGTTCGACCGTGCAAATGCGCCTTTAGAAAAGCTGTATAGGGATGGAGACATGGGTTTCGACAGATGGTTGTAAGCCGAAGGGGGACAGTCGGTTTTTGACAGTCCCCGATGAAAGACCTATCAAAGAAAACGTGTGTGGAACCTAACATTTCCAGGGCATATTCTTAAAATATTGGCGAGGCCAGCTCAAGTAATTGGTCAAGTTCCCTACGAATACCTTCAAAAAGCCATCTAACATTTTGGACTGTCATTGAACATACATATACATACATATACCAAAGGCACTTCCCCCAATTTTGGGGGGTAGCCGACAACAACAAGAAACAAAACAAAAAAGGGGACCTCTACTCTCTACGTTCCTCCAACCTAACCAGGGACTCAGCCGAGTTCAGCTGGTACTGCTAGGGTGCCACATCCCAACCTCCCACATTTCCACCACAGATGAAGCTTCATACTGCTGAGTCCCCTACTGCTGCTACCTCCGCGGTCATCTAAGGCACCGTTCTCTTTTCTCAGTACGGTTTACTATATGGTGGTACTTTCCATCAGAGTATTAAAAACTATTTTTATATAATGTAATAAACTTTTTAAAAACAATTGGTATTCCTAACTTATTCCCATGTAACAAAGTTAGTTTAACCACAATTATTCACGCTAGACAAATTGTTAAAACTATAAACGAAAAATCCTTTTTTAAATATCACAAATAATAATTAACTCATAAAAACAGCCTCATCAGAAACGAATGTGAAGAATGAAAATAAGATTAGCACGAAATAAAATGAATTATAAATTACTAAAACGAAATCTTAACGAAATGGAAACATTGAATAAAAGCCTGAATACAAATCCTAGCGAAATAACAGATAAGATACAGAGCAAAATATGAACTGGAAAGAAATTATTTTCACCAAGGCCCGCCTGAACAGACTTTTAGTGTCTGATGGAGGGCCAGAAATAAACCCGTAAAAGTAAAGTATATATTCTTACAGCCAAACTTGCTGTTTCTTGGAGAACTAAACTTGAATTAAGTTCAACAACTGTTGTACATGATTTACCCTCGAGATGTTAATATCTAAACTACAACACCCACCAACACCAGTGACTGCTGAACCATTTGTGATTTCAACCCCAGCTGACAAAAAATAGGTGAAAAATTATTAAATGCTTTGAAGATTCAAGAATCTAATGTTACTACATGAGTCTTTTTAGAATTTATATATGACCTATCTGTTTTTGACATTGTTACTCTTTTTAGAATGATTTATTGTTAACTTGGTCTCATCATTTATTTATTTCCTTTCCTCACTGGGCTATTTTTCCCTATTGGAGCCCTTGGGCTTATAGCATCTTGCTTTTCCAACTGGGGTTGTAGCTTGGCTAGTAATAATAATAATAATAATAATAATGATAATAATAATAATAATAATAATAATGGGATTCTAACTGGTGTTCGCATGATGAAATCGTGTCATAAGTATTAGAACCCTTCAAATTAATTATCTAAATGCAGGATAATTATTCGAAAAAGTTTTAGTTGTTACAGTAACTATCATAATATGAGGGAGGGTAAAATAAAATGTATTCCTCATATAAGTGACAAATGTACTTTACCGTCATCAACATAAGCATATTAGTAAAAACTGGAAAATTCTCACGAGAAATGTAATTCATACTCATTAGCTAGTGCGCTGAACATCTACACAATAACAGACTTCGATTTCCAATATTCTGACCAAACGCAGCAGAGGAGAGAGAGAGAGAGAGAGAGAGAGAGAGAGAGAGAGAGAGAGAGAGAGAGAGAGAGAGAGAGAGAGAGAGATTAAACCCCTTATGATTTTTATGAGATATAAGACATGACAGATTTGAATACCATAGCATATTCAACTAACGCACTGATAATGTATAACTAACTACTTTTTTCGAAGTTAGTAATGTCAAATTTAAAACAATCGAAGAGAGACAATTATAGTATGTTCTCACGGAGAATCAATTGATCGCTGAAGACGAGAAAGGCTACAGGAGTCACATCACCTGGACCAATTTTTTTTAGAAGGATAGATTAATGCTATATAGGCAAAGCACTAGGACGTGGGGCGTCATTTACCAATGCACTAGTTTTGATATAACAAGGAAATTTAATTGAAACTACGCACTACGCCACGACAAATAATGACATGTACACAACTTTGGAATAACAGCCAGTGTTTCATATTTACGTGTTGCAAACGAAGCTGAGGAGAGGAATGCTACGAGCTCATGGTGCAGAGTATCCTGTAACCCAAATTGAGAAGCACAATTCTACAAGCTCGTGTTGCAAGCTATCCAGTAATCCAAATTGAGAAGCGCAATGCTACGAGCTCATGGTGCAAACTATACTGTAACCCAAAGTCTGAAGCACAATGCTACGAGCTCATGGTGCAAACTATACTGTAACCCAAAGTCTGAAGCACAATGCTACGAGCTCAAGGTGCAAACCATCCTGTAACCCAAATTGAGAAGCACAATGCTACTAGGTCATAGTGCAAACCATCGTGTAACCCAAATTGAGATGCACAATGCTTCGAGCTCATGTTCCAAACCTTCCTGTAACCAAAATAGAGAAGATCAATGTTCAGAGCTTATGGAACAAACCATCCTGTAACCCAAAATGAGAAGCTCAATGCTACAACCTTATGGATCAAACCATCCTGTAACCCAAATTGAGACGCACAACGCTACTAGCTCATGGAGAAAACCATCCTGTAACCAAAATGAGAAGCTTAATGCCACGAGCTTATGGTGCAAACCATTCTGTAACCCAAATTGAGAAGCTCAATGTTTCGAACTCATGGTACAAACCATCCTGTAACACAAATTAAGAAGCTTAAACCTAGGACCTCATAGAGCAAACAATTCTGTAACCCAAACTGAGAAGATAAATGCTAAGAGCTGCTGTGCAAACCATCCTGCAATCCAAATTAAGAAGCATAATGATACGAGCACATGGAGCAAACAATAATGTAACCCTAATTAGTAAGCTTAATGCTACAAGCTCCTGGTGCAAGCCGTCACAACCCAAAATGAGAAGCTCAATGTTATGAGCTAATGGTGCAAAGCATCCTATAATCCAAATTGAGAGGCTCAATGCTACGAGCTTATGGTGTAAACCATCCTGTAACCCTAATTGAGAAGCTTAATGCCACGAGCTTATGGTGCAAACCATCCAGTAACCCAAACTGAGAAGCTCAATGCTACGAGCTTATGGTGCAAACAATCCAGTAACCCAAACTGATAAGTTCAATACTACGAGCTTATGGTCCAAACTATCCTATAACCCAAATTGAGAAGCTCAATACTATGAACCCATGGAGAAAATCCATCTTGTAACCCAAATAAAGCAGCACAATGCTCCGAGCTCATGGTGCAAACCATTCAATAACCCAAATTCAGAAGCACAATGCTACGAGCTCATGGTGTAAACCATCGTGTATTGCAAATTCAGAAGCACAATGGTATGCACACATGGTGCAAACTATCAGGCAACCCAAATTGAAAAGCATAACGCTACGAGCTCGTGGTGCAAACCATCCTGTAAACAAAATTGAGAAGCATAACTCTACAAGCTCATGGTGCAAACCACCCTGTAACTCATATTAAGAAGAACAATGCTACGAGATCATGGTGCAAAGCATCATCTAATCTAAATTGAAAAACAAGGCTATGAGCTCATGGAGCAAACCATCCTATAACCAAAATTGAGAAGCTCAATACCACAAGCTCATGGTGTAAATCCTCTGGTAACCAAAATTGATAAGCACAATGCTACGAGCTCATAGAGAAAACCATCCTGTAACCAATATTGAGAAGTACAATGCCACAAGCTAGCTCATGGAGAAAACCATCCTGTAACCAAAAATAAGAAGCACAATGCCACGAGCTCATGGTGCAAACCATCCTGTAACCAAAATTGAGAAGCACAACTCTACTAGATCAGGGAGAAAATCATCCTGTAACCCAAATTGAGAAGTACAATGCTACCAGCTCATGGAGAAAACCATCCTGTAACCAAAAATAAGAAGCACAATGCCACGAACTCATGGTGCAAGCCATCCTGTAACCAAAATTGTGAAGCATAATGCCACGAGCTAGCTCATGGAGAAAACCATCCTATAACCAAAAATAAGAAGCACAATGCCACGAGCTCATGGTGCAAACCATTCTATAACCAAAATTGTGAAGCACAATGCCACGAGCTAGCTCATGGAGAAAACCATCCTGTAACCAAAAATAAGAAGCACAATGCCACGAGCTCATGGTGCAAACCATCCAGTAACCTAAATTGAGAAGCACAATGCCAAAAGCTAGCTCATGGAGAAAACCATCCTGTAACCAAAAATAAGAAGCACAATGCCACGAGCTCATGGTGCAAACCATCCTGTAACCAAAATTGAGAAGCACAACTCTACTAGATCAGGGAGAAAACCATCCTGTAACCCAAGTTGAGAAGGACAATGCTACGAGCTCAGGGTATAAATCCTCCTGTAACCAAAATTGAGAAGCACAAGGCTACGAGCTCATGGAGAAAACCATCCTGTAACCAAAAATAAGAAGCACAATGCCTCGAGCTCATGGTGCAAACCATCCTACAACCAAAATTGAGAAGCACAATGCCACAAGCTAGCTCATGGAGAAAACCATCCTGTAACCAAAAATAAGAAGCACAAAGCCACGAGATCATGGTGAAAACCATCCTGTAACCAAAATTGAGAAGCACAATTCTACTAGATCATGGAGAAAACCATCATGTAACCCAAATTGAGAAGTACAATGCTACGAGCTCATGGTGTAAATCATCCAGTAACCAAAATTGAGAAGCACAATACTATGAGCTCATGGAGCAAACCATCCTGTAACAAAAATTGAGAAGCTCAATGCCACGAGCTCATGGTGCAAACCACCTTGTAACCAAAATTGAGAAGCACAATTCTACTAAATCATGGAGAAAACCATCATGTAACCCAAATTGAGAAGTACAATGCTACGAGCTCATGGTGTAAATCATCCAGTAACCAAAATTGAGAAGCACAATACTATGAGCTCATGGAGCAAACCATCCTGTAACAAAAATTGAGAAGCTCAGTGCCACGAGCTCATGGTGCAAACCACCCTGTAACCAAAATTGAGAAGCACAATTCTACTAGATCATGGAGAAAACCATCCTGTAACCCAAATTGAGAAGTACAATGCTACGAGCTCAGGATGTAAATCTTCCTGTAACCAAAATTGAGAAGCACAATGTTTCGAGCTCATGGAGCAAACCATCCTGTAACCAAAATTGAGAAGCACAATGCCACAAGCTAGCTCATGGAGAAAACCATCCTGTAACCAAAAATAAGAAGCACAATGCCACGAGCTCATGGTGCAAACCATCCTGTAACCAAAATTGTGAAGCATAATGCCACGAGCTAGCTCATGGAGAAAACCATCCTCTAACCAAATATAAGAAGCACAATGCCACGAGCTCATGGTGCAAACCATCCTATAACCAAAATTATGAAGCACAATGCCACGAGCTAGCTCATGGAGAAAACCATCCTGTAACCAAAAATAAGAAGCACAATGCCACGAGCTCATGGTGCAAACCATTCTGTAACCAAAATTGAGAAGCACAATGCCACAAGCTAGCTCATGGAGAAAACCATCCTGTAACCATAAATAAGAAGCACAATGCCAGGAGCTCATGGTGCCAACCATCCTGTAACCAAAATTGAGAAGCACAATTCTACTAGATCATGGAGAAAACCATCCTGTAACCCAAGTTGAGAAGTACAATGCTACGAGCTCAGGGTGTAAATCTTCCTGTAACCAAAATTGAGAAGCACAATGCTACGAGCTCATGGAGCAAACCATCCTGTAACCAAAATTGAAAAGCACAATGCCACAAGCTAGCTCATGGAGAAAACCATCCTACAACCAAAAATAAGAAGCACAAAGCCACGAGCTCATGGTGCAAACCATCCTGTAACCAAAATTGAGAAGCACAATTCTACTAGATCATGGAGAAAACCATCCTGTAACCCAAATTGAGAAGTACAATGCTACGAGCTCATGGTGTAAATCATCCAGTAACCAAAATTGAGAAGCACAATACTATGAGCTCATGGAGCAAACCATCCTGTAACCAAAATTAAGAAGCTCAATGCCACGAGCTCATGGTGCAAACCATTCTTTAACCAAAATTGAAAAGCACAATTCTACTAGATCATGGAGAAAACCATCCTGTTACCAAAATTGAGAAGTACAATGCTACGAGCTCAGGGTGTAAATCTTCCTGTAACCAAAATTGAGAAGCACAATGCTACGAGTTCATGGAGCAAACCATCCTGTAACCAAAATTGAGAAGCACAATGCCACAAGCTAGCTCATGGAGAAAACCATCCTATAACCAAAAATAAGAAGCACAATGCCTCGAGCTTATGGTGCAAACCATCCTGTAACCAAAATTGAGAAGCAAAATTCTACTAGATCATGGAGAAAACCAACCTATAACCGTAATTGAGAAGTACAATGCTACGAGCTCATGGTGTAAATCATCCAGTAACCAAAATTGAGAAGCACAATGCTATGAGCTAATGGAGTAAACCATCCTGTAACCAAAATTGAGAAGTTCAATGCCACGAGCTTATGGTGCAAATCATCCAGTAACCAAAATTGAGAGGCACAATGCTACGAGATCATGGTGTAAACCATCCTGTAACCCAAATTGAAAAGCACAATGCTACGAGCTCATTGTGCAAGCCATCCTGTAACCAAAATTGAGAAACAATGCTATGAGCTCATGGTGCAAAGCATCATCTAACCTAAATTGAGAAGCACAATGCTACGAGCTCATGGTGCAAAGCATCATCTAACCTAAATTGAAAAACAAGGCTATGAGCTCATGGAGCAAACCATCCTATAACCAAAATTGAGAAGCTCAATACCACGAGCTCATGGTGTAAATCCTCTGGTAACCAAAATTGATAAGCACAATGCTACGAGCTCATAGAGAAAATCATCCTGTAACCAATATTGAGAAGTACAATGCCACAAGCTAGCTCATGGAGAAAACCATCCTGTAACCAAAAATAAGAAGCACAATGCCACGAGCTCATGGTGCAAACCATCCTGTATCCAGAATTGTGAAGCATAATGCCACGAGCTAGCTCATGGAGAAAACCATCCTGTAACCAAAAATAAGAAGCACAATGCCACGAGCTCATGGTGCAAACCAACCTATAACCAAAATTGTGAAGAACAATGCCATGAACTAGCTCATGGAGAAAACCATCCTGTAACCAAAAATAAGAAGCACAAAGCCACGAGCTCATGGTACAAACCATCCTGCAACCAAAATTGAGAAGCACAATTCTACTAGATCATGGAGAAAACCATCCTATAACTCAAATTGTGAAGTACAATGCTACGAGCTCATGGTGTAAATCATCCAGTAACCAAAATTGAGAAGCACAATGCTATGAGCTCATGGAGCAAACATCCTGTAACCAAAATTGAGAAGCACAATGCCACAAGCTAGATCATGGAGCAAACATCCTGTTACCAAAATTGAGAAGCACAATGCTATGAGCTCATGGAGCAAACATCCTGTAACCAAAATTGAGAAGCACAATGCTATGAGCTCATGGAGCAAACATCCTGTAACCAAAATTGAGAAGCACAATGCCACAAGCTAGATCATGGAGCAAACATCCTGTAACCAAAATTGAGAAGCACAATGCTATGAGCTCATGGAGCAAACCATCCTGTAATCAAAATTGAGAAACTCAATGCCACGTGCTCATGCTGCAAATCATCCAGTAACCAAAATTGAGAGGCACAATGCTACGAGATCATGGTGCAAACCATCCTGTAACCCAAATTGAAAAGCACAATGCTACGAGCTCATGGTGCATTCCATCCTGTAACCAAAATTGAGAAGCACAATGCTATGAGCTCATGGTGCAAAGCATCATCTAACCTAAATTGAGAAGCACAATGCTACGAGCTCATGGTGCAAAGCATCATCTAACCTAAATTGAGAAACACAAGGCTATGAGCTCATGGAACAATCTATCCTGTAACCAAAATTGAGAAGCTCAATGCCATAAACTTATGGTGTAAATCATCCTGTAATGAAAATTGAGAAGCAAAATGCTACGAGCTTGTTGTGCAAACCATCCTGTAACCAGAATTAAGAATGTCAATGCCACGAGCTCATGGTGCAATTCATCCTGTAACCAAAATTTTGCAGCATAATGCAACGAGCTCTTGGTGCAAATCATCCAGTAACCAAAATTGAGATGCACAATACTACGAGCTTATGGTGCAAACCATCCTGTAACCAGAATGGAGAAGCTCAATGCTAAGAGCTTATGGTGAAATTCATCCTGTAACCAAAATTTGGAAGCACAATGCTACGAGCTCATGGTGTAAACTCTCCTGTAACAAATGTTGAGAAGCACAATGCTAAGAGATCTGCTGAAAAGCTTGACAAAAGTCTCGTTCTACAATTTGTAAATGAGGGGCCTATTTTAAAGTGGTTACTGATCTTAAAATTTTCTCATTTTTTTAGTCATTACTTATTTATTTCTATATTCCCCTCTGGGCTGCTTTCTCTGTTGGAGCCCTTGGTCCTATAGCATTAAGCTTTTCCAAAAAGGGTTTAACTTGGATGATTATGACAACAACAACAACAACAACAACAACAACAACAACAACAACAACAACAACAACAACAATAATAATAATAACAATAACAATAACATTAACATTAACATTAACTTTAACATTAATAATAATAATAATAATAATAATAATAATAATAATAATAATAATAATAATAATAACAAAAAGTATACTTCCCAGACGGAAATATGGCTTTGTTTCTTAAATTTCTAAGTGCAATTTTTCTCATTTTCTATTTTATCTTACTTTGTCCGATGTATTTTCCAATTTCATATTGTGGCCTAAATGCGTGTATATACAAGTAGATACAAAAACAGAATTACTAACTGCAATATAAATGCAAAAAGTATTTCGATTTCGTTGAATACGAGATCTGAGTAAAATATAGCAGTCTACTATCTAAACTGAAACCGTTTTCTATGTTATCGATAATTTCACTAAAGAAAACTAAAAATGTTTATGTGGGTAACTAATAAATATTCTATTTTTAGCTGCATGATAGAATTTATTGTGAATTCTGAACGAGTAACAAGAATGGGTAATTTTTCTATCTGTTTTAAGAAAGTTTATTACATTTTTAAAAAACTGGAATATGATTTAACTGTTTTTTTAACGTTTTTATAAGGATTTCTGGCGGAAATCCATAGTTTTTAGTTATGTTTGGTCGAGAACCATAACTGAAAATCTATGGTTTTGCTTTAGATATATTTATCAATTACATTCGAAAAACCTTAACATATGCCCTGTACAAGTTTACATTATGTTCTTTAAATAAATCCTTTTAAAACTTTGTCCTTCCCTCTAATCATAATCATAAAAACCGAGCCAACGTAATAACGAAAAGTCACCCCCAACCACTAAAAGAATCACACCAGACAGTACTGATAGATTTGCATAAATTAGACACCAATAGGATACATTTTATCAAACTTTTAAGGTTATACTAACATTGATATTCCATCAAATGTGTTCTAGGATATTTTGGAGATGGGATAGCTGCTCGTTACAGGAATTGTCAACAAATTGATAAAGTACTTAATGAATATAGTTTATAAGAAACCCAAACAATTTCGTTTGATAAATTAAGTATTGTACATGACTGGAAACTTTGTGTATGTCAAGAGTGAAGTCTTTTTGAAAGACTTTAGAAGCTTTAGGTTAACCGCATAAGAATTTGTTGCATGTTCATGATGGAAAATCTGAAGAAAGCAAGCCTACCAGTTACAAGGTTATTCTATGATTAAAATGGTAGAGGTTGTGTTGATGCGTATAAACATATTTAGCATAAAGTTATATGCAGCGCCTGTGAGAATTAAAAGCAGCATGAATACTGAAAGCGTCTTAATGAAAATAGAAGAAAACATGAGAGCTGGATACAGAAAAAAGGGAAATGGACAAAAGTGGAACACTCACCATGTATCCATGGATAACTTCTCTGTCAACTTCTCTGTCAACTTCTCTGTCAACTTCTCTGTCAACTTCTCTGTCAACTTCTCAGGCAACTTTTCAACCTGTAAAGTAAATACAAAGTGAGTTCGATAATCATACATCTTAAAACTTCATTACACATTACACTTTTAGTTAGTAATAACAAAACGACAAGTCAGACAATGTTTCGAAAGGGGATGGATCTATGAATAAGTTTTGAACGTTCATTTAAATTTTATATATATTTTCTTGTAAAATTTCCTGTTTCTCTAGCCTTATGTATGGGCTTTCCATTATTTAAAAAACTTCGTTTTACTTATGATAAGAGACATTCCTGATGAATAAAATGATGAACATTAAAAGAAAGCATTTTACATTAAACCATCCAAGTTCAGCAAGTGGTTCATAATCCTTACTCAGAAAAGTGTTATATAATTATTACACGCTTCACATATATAAACCCCTCCTTTACAGTTTTGGATAAAAGTTAAAAAAAGGTAACCATATAATGACTTAAAAGTCCCAGTAAAGTTTGTTCACTTATAATAGTGACAAATACATGGCCCAAAGATTTCGTGCTGGAAAAGGCTTCGACCAAAATGATCCCAGATATATCCAGCAAGGCAGGCCAGACAAAAGAATCCTGGATGCTACTTTCAAAGTGAAAATAATAAACTAGTAGAAGCAGCTAAAGGTTAGGTAGCAAAGGTTATGCTTTGCAAAAAATAAAATTACACCTATGAAAGCAAAGAAAATATATGTTCAAGGATGAAGAAAAATTTTCTTGTTCCAGATTACTTTCAAAACCATTATAATAGATAATAATTTAAAAAGAGCTATACTTATGCTAGATATTGAGTTAATGAATATATTATGACTATTTCAAACCAAGTAAATACATAGAATTCTCTTCAAATGCTTGCTAGCAATTTCAGCACACACTACAACCAAGGGTAACTTAAGAGGATGGCAGACAAAAATGGCTAACGAAGGAAAACTCGGAACTTTTGGCCTAAGAATTTCGAGTGTTAACACTTTTAAAGATAAGGAAGAATTCACATTTTCACCTTATACGTAATTAATCGTTCGTCTGTCAATTCTGAATAAACCATGCAATTTCGTATGGCGAATTACTTGTTGACCGAGAGAGAGAGAGAGAGAGAGAGAGAGAGAGAGAGAGAGAGAGAGAGAGAGAGAGAGAGAGAGAGAGAGAGAGAGAGAGAGAGAGAGAGAGAGAGAGAGAGAGAGAGAGAGAGAGAGAGAGTCAAATTATGTGAATTATACATAAAAATACCTGAGCAACGGAAATTCATAGCACAAAATTACTGAAAGCCACAATATTCATAATACAAGAACTTGAGAATGCTTCAATATTCGATAACCTTTGGGAATCTGGGCTATATAGCAGAGGGTCAGCGAGGTGATTCAGCAGTTGAAAGCACTTAGGATAGAACTCTCGAGTTACACCACAAGGTGGATACGAGAATTGTTATAGGTAGTTTCAAATGAGAAAAACCAAGATGACTACTGTAGGTTCTAGAGCCTTCAAATAAGCGGCCTCAAGACTAGACAATAAGCTCCCACTTGACACAAGTAAAGACCTAAGATATTATGGCTTTCAAGAGGAAACTGAAGACTTGTTTTCTAAGTGCTCCGATAGTGTACTTGATAATAAACAAGCAATTTGGGGTGTAGAATGTTGAATGACTTGGAATGTATACGATAAAATGTATTATAAAAGGTCCTGTAGAGAGTAAGGTTCTCCAGTAGTATAGGACCAGAAAAGGGCAGAAAAGTATAAAAATATAAAGTAAGTGCTGTTAGGGTCCGAAGGAACACTACGAAGACCCTAACGTAACGTCTGCAGTAATCTTTAGGAGATGCAATGACTGCATTAACCACCTCTTAGCCTTTAAGATGAACTGTTGTCTTTATTTCTATTTTCTTAAGAGGAAAAAAATCAGCATAAAAGTAAAAATTCGTCAAATACACGAATCTTACATATTTCCAATTGGTTCTCTCAAGTTTTATACATTCCTGACCATCAAACATTGATGGAAATCACTCACTTAGATGACCTTTTATAAGCCAATGGCAAGGATTTTTGGGTGACCCACCTCTAACAACATCTACCCCAAAAAAAATTATATCCTCTCATGCGTTACTGGCAGATTAACATGCATAAATTACACCCAAACCATGTGGATAAAAACATAGTTCAGTATTGAACGGGGGACTTTTGGTTGGGGGAGGGAGCCATATGATGTAATCTAACCAATACATAAACCTAATCTAAGGGGAGGGTCACCTTCCTTACTTATCCCTTACAGGGTTGGAGGGGGGGGGGGCATTCTGATTTTGTCTGCTACCACCCAGGATTATTCATCAACATAACCAAAGACACCATATAGTTTTGTAAACTTTACACTTAACAAGGAAATTTAATTTAAACTACGCCACAACAAATACTGACATGTACACAACTTTGGAATAACAGCCAATGTTTCATATTTACGTGTTGTAAACGAAGCTGAGGAGAGGAATGCTGCAAGCTCATGGTGCAAAGTATCCTATAACCCAAATTGAGAAGCACAATTCTACGAGCTCATGTTGCAATCTATCCTGTAACCCAAATTGAGAAGCGCAATGCTACGAGCTCATGGTGCAAACTATACTGTAACCCAAATTCAGAAGCACAATGCTACGAGCTCATGGTACAAACTATCCTGTAACCCAAAATGAGAAGCTTAATGCTACGACCTCATGGACCAACCATCATGTAACCCAAATTCAAAGCACAATGCTACGAGCTAATGGTGCAAACTATCATGTAACACAAATTGAAATGCACAATGCTACGAGCTCATGGTGCAAACTATCATGTAACACAAATTGAAATGCACAATGCTACGAGCTCATAGTGCAAACCATCCTATAAACCAAATTGAGAAGCACAATGCTACGAGTTCATGGTGCAAACAACCATCTAACCTAAATTGAGAAACACAAGGCTATGAGCTCATGGAGCAAACCATCATGTAACCAAAATTGAGAAGCTCAATGCCACGAGCTCATGGTGCAAACCATCCTGAAACCAAAATTGAGAAGCTCAATGCCATGAGCTCATGATGCAAACTATCATGCAACACAAATTGAAAAGCACAATGATACGAGCTCATGGTGCTAACCATCCTGTAACCAAAATTGAGAAGCTCAATGCCATGAGCTCATGGTGCAAACTACCCTGTAACCCTAATTAATTAGCACGATGCTACGAGCTCATGATGCAAGCCACCATCTAACCTACATCGAGAAACAAGGCCACGAGCTCATGGTGCAAATCATCCTGTAACCAAAACTGAGAAGCACAATGCCCCGATCTCATGGTGTAAATCATCCTGTAACCAAAATTGAGAAAAACAACGCCACGAGCTCATGGTGTAAATCATTCTGTAACCAAAATTGAGAAGCACAATGCCACGGGCTCATGGTGTAAATCACCATGTAACCAAAATTGGCAAGCACAATGCTACGAGCTCATGGTGTAAATCATCATGTAACCAAAATTGAGAAGCACAATACCACGGGCTCATGGTGTAAATCATCATGTAACCAAAATTGACAAGAACAATGCTACGAGCTCATGGTGTAAATCATCCTGTAACCCTAATTAAGAAGTCCGATGCTACGAGCTCATGATGCAAACCACCATCTAACCTAAATCGAGAAACAAGGCCATGAGCTCATGGTGCAAATCATCCTGTAACCAAAATTGAGAAGCACAATGCCACGAGCTCATGGTGTAAATAATCCTGTAACCAAAATCAAGAAGCACAATGCCACTAGCTCATGGTGTAAATCATCCTGTAACCAAAATCGAGAAGCACAATGCCACGAGCTTATGGTGTAAATCATCCTGTAACCAAAATTGAGAAGCACAATGCCACGGGCTCATGGTGTAAATCATCATGTAACCAAAATTGACAAGCACAATGCTACGAGCTCATGGTGTAAATCATCCTGTAACCCTAATTAAGAAGTCCGATGCTACGAGTTCATAATGCAAACCACCATCTAACCTAAATCGAGAAACAAGGCCATAAGCTCATGGGGCAAATCATCCTGTAACCAATATTGAGAAGCACAATGCCACGAGCTCATGGTGTAAATCATCCTGTAACCAAAATTGAGAAGCACAATGCCACGAGCTCATGGTTTAAATCACCATGTAACCAAAATTGAGAAGCACAATGCCACGGGCTCATGGTATAAACCATCATGTAACCAAAATTGACAAGCACAATGCTACGAGCTCATGGTGTAAATCATCCAGTAACCAAAATTGAGGAGCACAAAACTACTAGCTCATGAAATAAATCATCCTGTAACCCAAATGGAAAATCACAATGCTACGAGCTCACGGTGCAAACCATCCTGTAACCAAATTTGAGAAGCTCGATGCCACGAGCTCAAGGTGTAAATCATCGTGTAACCAGAATTGAGAAGCACAATGCTACGAGCCCATGGTGCAAACCATCCTGTAACCAAAATTGGGAAGCTCAATGCCACGAGCTAATGGTGCAAACCATCCAGTAACCAAAATTTAGAGGCACAATACAACGAGCTTATGGTGCAAACCATCCTGTGACCAAAATTGACACAATACTACGAGCAAACCATCCTGTAACCCAGAATGAGAAGCTCAGTGCTACGACTTTATGGAGCAAATCATCCCGATGAAGCTAAAAGAAAGATACATGAAATAATGAATGACATTAACAAAAAAGCTCAAGCTCAATGAAGATAAAAATGAATGTATTATTTTTGGAAATGAAAAAGATATAAAAAGAATCGAATGCTTCCAAAGAATTGAAATAGGTCAATCGATCATTGACCTAAAGAAATCTGTCAGAAATCTTGGAGTAATCAAGGATGATAGACTGACAATGAATGAACATATAAATAATATGGTAAGACATTGTAACTATCATATTAGAAACATAGCATATATTAGTAAATACTTAGATGAAAAATCTTTGGCCATACTCATTAATCACCACATATTTTCAAGAATTGATTACTGCAACTCACTGTTCTATGGCTTACCAAATTATCAGCTGAAGAAAATTTAGAGAGTACAAAACAGAGCCGCTAGATTAATAAAAGGACTACACAATAGGGAAAGAGTTACCCCTACACTAATTAAATTACACTGGCTGCCGGTAAAGTCAAGAATTGAATACAAGCTACTCTTACTAACGTTTAAGATACTGGACCAAAAGGAACCAAAATATCTAAAAGAATGCCTGAACAAACTAGAACTAGAAACAAAAGTTAATATAAGACACATGAGTGACAAACATAGGCTATCTGAACCAAGAACAAATAGTAAATTTGGTGAAAGGGCCTTTAGCTACTGTGCGCCTAGACATTATAATAAACTGCCAACTGAAATGAAGGACCTAAAGGGAGCAATTGAATTTAAGACGAAACTAAAGACATTACTTTTCACAAGATCATATGATTTGGAAGATGCTACAATCAAAGAATTGTATAAGTTATAATGAAAATGTTTCGTTAGATGATTAATATGAACTCGCCCGAGAAGTAGTTCTCTCATCTTCAGGGGAGGGTTGGATTTAAACCCAAAACAAGTAACAAGTAACAAAAACTGAGAAGCACAATGCTAAGATATCTGCTGAGTAGGTTGACATAAGTCTCGTTCTATAGTTTATAAATGAGATGTCTATTTTAAAGTGGTTGCTGATCTTAAAATTTTCTAGATTTTTTTTAGTCATTACTTATATAGTTTTTATATTCCCTAGTTATCTTTCCTCACTGGGCTGCTTTCTCTGTTGGAGCCCTTGGTCCTATAGCATTAAGCTTTTCCAACTAGGGTTTTAACTTGGCTGGTAATAATAATAATAATAATAATAATAATAATAATAATAATAATAATAATAATAACAACAACAACAAAGAAAGTAGTCTTCACAGGCGAAAATATGGTATTGTTTCTTAAATTTCTAAGCGCAGTTTTTCCCATTTTCTATTTTATCTTGCTTTGTCCGATGCATTTTCCAATTTCATATTATAGCCTAAATGTTTGTATATACAATTAAATACAAAAACAGAATTACTAACTACAATATGAATGCAAAAACCATTTCGATTTCGTTGAATACGCGATCTGGGTAAAATATAGTAGTCTACTATCTAAAATGAAAATGTTTTCTATGTTATCGATAATTTAACTAAAGAAAACTAGAAAACTTATATGGGTAACTATTTAATATTCTATTTTTAGCTGCATGATAGAATTTATTGTGAATTTTGAATGAGTAACATGAATGGGTAATTTTTCTATCTGTTTTAAGAAAGTTTATTACATTTTAAAAAAAAACGAATATGATTTAACTGTGTTTTTAACGTTTTTTATAAGGGTTTTTGGCGGAAATCCATAGTTTTTAGTTATGTTTGGTCGAAAACCATCAATGAAAATCTATGGTTTTGCGTTAGATATCTTCATCAATTACATTCGATAAACCTTAAAATATGCCCTGTACAAGTTTACATGATGTTCTTTAAATAAATCCTTTTAAAACTTTGTCCTTCCCGCTAATCATAATCATAAAAACCCAGCCAACGTAATAACGAAAAGCCACCTCCAACCACTAAAAGAATCACACCAGACAGTACTGGTAGATTTGCATAAATTAAGACACCAATAGGATACATTTTATCAATCTTTTAAGGTTATCCTGGCATTTATATTCCATCAAATGTGTTCTAGAATATTTTGGAGATGCTGGGATAGCTACTTGTTACAGGAATTTTCAACAAATTGATAAAGTACGTAATGAATATAGTTTATAAGAAACCCGAACAATTTCGTTTGATAAAAATTGTTAAGTATTGTACATGACTGGAAACTTTGTGTATGTCAAGAGTGAAGTCTTTTTTTGGGAGATTTTAGAAGCTTTGGGTCAACTGCATGAGAATTTGATGTGTTTTCATGATGGAAAATCTGAAGAAACCAAGCAAGCAAAACCTACCAGTTACAAGGTTATTCTATTATTAAAATGGTAGAGGTTGTTAATGCGTATAAACATATTTAGCATAAAGGTATATGCATCGCCTGTGAAAATTAAAAGAAGCATGAATACTAAAAGCGTTTCAATGAAAATAGAAGAAAACATGAGAACTGGATACAGAAAATAAGGAAAATGGACAAAAGTGGAACACTCACCATGTATCCATGTATAACAGCAGTTTTAACTTCTCAGACAACTTCTCGGCCAACTTCTCTTCTCGGCCAACTTCTCTTCTCGGCCAACTTCTCTTCTCGGCCAACTTCTCTTCTCGGCCAACTTCTCTTCTCGGCCAACTTCTCTTCTCGGCCAACTTCTCTTCTCGGCCAACTTCACAGGCAACTTCTCAACCTGTAAAGTAAATGCAAAGTCAGTTCGATGATCATACATCTTAAAACTTCATTACACACTACACTTTTAGGGAGTAATAACAAAATGACAAGTCAGACAATTTTTCGAAATGGGATGGATCTATGAATAACAAGTTTTAAACGTTCATTGTAATTTTATATATATTTTCTTGTACAATTTCCTGTTTCTCTAGTCTTATGTATGGGCTTTCCATTATCTATGAGAAAAATATTTTCTTGTAAAATTTCCAGTTTCTCTAACCTTATGTATGGGCTTTCCATTATCTATAAGAAAAAATGATTTTCATGTAAAATTTCCTGTTTCTCTAGCCTTATGTATGGGCTTTCCATTATCTATAAGAAAATTTTTTGGGTGGTCATGCTTAGAGACATTTCTGATGAGTAAAATGTTGAACATTAAAAGAAAGCATTTCACCTCAAAGCATTTCACCTCAAACTATCCAAGTTCAGCAAGTGGTTCATACCCCTTACTCAGACGAGTGCTATATAATTATTACACGCTTCACATATACAAACCCCTCCTCTACAGTTTTAGATAGAAATTCAAAAATGTAACCATATAATGACTTGAGTCCCAGTAAAGTTTGTTCACTTATAATAGTGACAAAGGCATGGCCCAAGGATTTCGTGCTGGAAAAAGGCTTCGACCAAAATGATCCCAGATATATCCAGCAAGGCAGGCCAGATAAAAGAATACCGGATGCTACTTTCAAAGTAAAAATAATAAACAGGTAGAAGCAGCTAAAGGTTAGGTAGCAAAGGTTATGCTTTGCAATAAATAAAATTACACATATGAAAGCAAAGAAAATATATGTTCAGGGATGAAGAAAAATTTTCTTATTCCAAATTACTTTCAAAACCATTATAATAGATATTAAATTTAAAAAGAGCTATACGTATGCTAGATATTAAGTTAATGTATATTTTATATCCATTTCAAACCAAACGAATACATTGAATTCTCTTCAAATGCTTGCTAGCAATTTCAACACACACGACAACCAAGGGTAACTCAAGAGGATGGCAGACAAAAATGGCTAACGAAGGAAAACTGGGAACTATTGGCATAAGAATTTCTAGTGTTAACACTTTTAAACATAAGGATGAATTAAAATTTTCACCTTAGACGTAATTAATTATTCGTCTGTCAGTTCTGAATAAAAAACATGCAATTCCATATGAAGAATTGCGTGTTGACGAGAAAATAAACAATAGAGAGAGAGAGAGAGAGAGGAGGAGAGAGAAGAGAGAGAGAGGAGAGAGAGAGAGGAGAGAGAGAGAGAGAGAGAGAGAGAGAGAGAGAGAGAGAGAGCGAGTCCTATTACTGTATAGGAATTAGGCATAACATACCTGAGCAACGGAAATTTCTAGCACAAAATTACTGAAAGCAACAATATTCATAATACAAGAACTTGAGATTGCTTCATGATTCGATAACCTTTGGGAATTTGGGTTATATAGCAAGATCAGAGCTGGGGTCTGTGGTGTCATTCAGTAGTTGAATGCACCTAGGATAGAACTCTCGAGTTACACCACAAGGTTGATACGTGAATAGTTACAGGTAGTTTCATATGAGTGGAATCAATATGTCTCTACTGTAGGTTCTAGGGTTTTCAAATATGCTGCATCAAGACTATACGATAAGCTCCCATTTGACATCCGAAAGACTTAAGATATTATGGCTTCCATGAGGAAACTGAAGACTTTTCTAAGTGCTTTGATAATGTGGATTTGACACTAAATGAGCAATATGCAGTGTGGAATGTTGAATGGCTTGGAATGTATACGATAAAATGCATTATAAAAGGTCCTGTAGAGAGTAGGGTTCTCCAGTAGTATAGGACCAGAAAAGGGCAGAAAAGTATAAAAATATAAACTAAGTGCAGTTAGGCTCCGAAAGAACACTACGAAGACCCTTACGTAACGTCTACAGTAATCCTTAAGAGGTGCAATGACTGCATTAACCACCTCTTTGCCTTTATTGATGAACTCTCGCCTTTTTCTCTATTTTCTTAAGCGGAAATATTTCAGCAGAAAATAAAAAATCGTTAAATACATGAATCTTGCATATTTTCAACTATTTGTCTCAATTTATATGCATTTCTAACCATCAAACATTGATGGAAATCACTCGCTTTGATGACCTTTTATAAGCCAATAGCAATGACTTTTGGGTGACCCACATCTAACATCACCAACCCCAAAAAACCTATATCCCCTCATGCGTTACTGGCAGATTGACATGCATAAATTACACCCAAACCAGTTGGAAAAATACGTTGTTTGGGTGTGTTAAACGGGGGACTTTAGGATTGGGGGGTGAGCATATGATTTAACCTAAACAAACACACAACCCAAGCTATGTGAGGGTCACCTTCTCCCTTACAGGGTTAGGGGGTTCTGCTTTAATCTGCTACCACCCTGGGTTATTCGCCAACATGACCTATGACAGCATATACTTTAGTAAACCTTACACTTAAAAAAAACCCCGTGATTTTAATCGGAAATTTACGGTAAAAAATATATTGGTCTCAGACGTATTTCAGTAAAATACAGGCGAACGTAATTTTACCCTATTTTGTTACTATCTTTTACAGGTTGGTGACCATAATATCACCCCTTTATATCAGTATATCCGTTTTTATAACTGTAAATACCTGGAAACATTTATTCCAGGATTTTTACCGCTTTTTACGGCAATTTTTTTTAAGTGTAGATAAAATATATAATTGCTACGTACTTTTTAAAGCCTTTCAAATATGTTGCATTCAGCAAAATGAAATACCTGTGAGCATGCCATACATCTAGTTATCAAATAGCGTAACCAGCGAATCGTGTAGCACGAGAATAATTACAGATTGTTTTAAATACTGGAGCTTAGATGTTTTTGCCTAATATATGTTCTAGAGCTTTTAAGTATGAGATCTCAAGACTGTATAACAAGCTCCCATTAAATATTCTAAAGTCGGAAGATATAAACTGAAAAAGGAAACTGAAGACTTTCTTATTCTGTGAGTGGTTTGTTAGCGACGATTTAACAGAAAATGAACAATATGTGATATGAAATGTCGAATACTCTGAACGAACAAGATAAAATGACAGTGTAGGTTTTGTAGAGTTTGGTTCCCCTGCTGTGTGGGACCGGAAAAGCGGCCTTCAAAATAAGAAAATGCTTTCAAGAAGAAACTTTAGACTTTTTGTTTCCTAAATGCCTCGATAATATGGGTTTGACGGTAAATTTTTCTATTTCAATTATCTTTCACGGCTTTGAAAATGGGAATATGCTATGATTTAAGTGTTAAGGACGTTTCTGGTGGTTAAAAACTGACAGAAATTACCGCTTTTTGAGCTATGGGACTCCAAACTCCAACCATCCAAAAAGCACTAAGTTCACAGAATAACAGCTACTAACACCGAGAAAACACAAGAAATCATAATTATCTACGATTCCCATCATGTCCCTCTTAATGGTTTTTGCTCAGTCGTGGCTCGCTATTCTCGCCAAACTAACATCACCTCGCTGCTGCTCTGTTCTAGCAAGCGGAATATGAATGTGCTGTGCACGCCAATCACATGGGTCATTATTTCAGGGATATTTTTACTATCACATGAGCAACAATACCTATATACTTTAAGGAGGGCGTTTTCAACAATTACCGAAATGGTCAAAATTACAAAATTTCAAAATAGTTAGTTTGTACTTCACTTATGAAGATTTTTTTTTTTTGGGGGGGGGGTGACGGTGGGTCTGCTGGAACTGACGGGGATAGTGGGAAAATGGCTGTTATAGAAAAATATCTGGGAACTTGTGCATAAATATTTGGAAGGTCTTCATTGGTTAAAATTACCAGGTAATGATTACTTCATACAAAAACTAAATAAAACTGTTAAAAGTAAATGCAAACAACGTATGGGCAATAACCCACCTTCAACCTCCCAAATGAAAAAAAAAAAAAAGTGGCAACAAAATTAGTTACTAATAGCGATGTACAACGTATATAGCTAAACCAGGTTATGGGTTTAAACGAATGAGATTATAATGATTTATTGAAATATGTCATTAAATCATTTCGGGAAAATTGTTAGAATATAAAAGGCCCAATTTGACAATTAAGACTTTCTACGTTTTATAGGACTGTATATACAGTATAGGAATGTATATGATAAACAGGTCTTGTAGGTCCTGTGGGGCACAGGCTTGGGCTGTGGTGCGCAAGTTTCTGTGAGAGAAGACCATGAAAACAGCCCTTAAAGTAAAGTTGTATTTTCAATGTACCTAAATAGATTGAATTCCCCACAAATCCTTTCTACCACTAATGCGTAAAATAAGATTGAAGTGTGATATTCCGTAAATGGTAGGGTAAAAATTACGGTCGCCAGTATTTTATAGAAATACAGGTGAGAACAGTATATTTTAAGAGAATTTACGATTAAAATTGCTGTTTTTTTAACAGTGTACATAAATGAGAAGGTGGTGTGCGTGTACACCAATGTTAATTTCAATTATAATAGTGACTTGTCCAGGGCCAAGGTTTATATCCAGAGATATAACCTCTCATCACCCTATAAAACCAGTCAGATACACAAATACCCTTTCAAATCATTTGTCTAGGGCTCTCACAATAAGCACTTTAAGTTAAAATACTGAAATAACTTAGAAAAAACCAACAAAAAAACTAGGTACAATCCGGTCAATGACTAACAACTGCTTCAATCACTATCATATGACTTGATAATTAAGTATCATTATTATCATTATTATTTTTACTATTATTACTATTATCATTATCATTATCATCATCATCATTATCATTATCATCATCATCCCATCTAAAACTAATTGAAATATGAAAATGCTAAAACCCCAATAGTCCAACAGGGAAAAGCACCCCTAGTGCGGAAATGAAAGTATTAAACTATAACCAAAATAAAATATGTATACACATACACACACATATATATATATATATATATATATATATAATATATATATATATATATATATATATATTTATATGTATGTATATAGATATATATATATATATATATATATATATATATATATATATAATATATGTATACATACATATATATACATACATATATATACATACATATATATATATATATGTAAGTGTGTGTGTATCTCAGTAACACCATTGAAAAAGTCGTATATAAACTACGAAACAACACCCATATCAACTAAACAGAAAATTATTTGCAACAAGTTTGAACTTCCTAAAGTTCATAGAATGAACCACCAAACGTATCTAAAAATGGCGACCAATGAGTAAAAAATCACTTGAAATCGTCGAAAGGAAAAATTATGCCATACTCAAGCCGAGAGAGCGGTTTCTAATTAAATTTGCAGCAAACCCACAGTCCCAGTACAATTAGCAATTAGGTTATAATCTAACCAACAAGGATAATATGCTTATTTGTTAACCCCAATTCACAGATATGTTTATGAACATAAACAGACTTATATCCATACGTATTAGGAACTGCTATTATTACCACATATACAGCTTTGCAACATCTCAAAACATATCGATACAATTTAAAGCATTAGGAATTGTATATGATCAGTGTTTAATGCTACTTTTAATTTCACATCACAAAAACATAGCAATATCTCGAATTCACCTTACGGACTACAGGCCTATCACTTGATGAAATCCGAAGTACAAGCCTTCATTCGCGATCGCTTGCACCATTGCAATAATCAACATTACCATGAATGACCTCTCGACTTTATCTCAAATCACTTGCATCAATTATAATAAAAATAATACAATATTGAAGAAACTTACCATTATATCAAGTCACACGTCCACCTCACAAGAGAGTTACAGAGGAATTACAGACTTTTCGAAAATGGGTTTCATTGTCAGCCAATGGGAGGCAACCACAAGGTACCAGTTTCTACATCTGGCCTCCCATTGGCTGGGACCCCTTGACGACGTAGCAAACAATCTCACAGGATCCTTAAGACAGTTAAAACTCTATTCCTAATGGTTTTCGTCAACAAACTGAGGGGGTTAAACAGAATCAATACTTGAGGATTGACTTCTAGGATTAATTTATTATCAATAAATGAAGCTATAGACTTTATACTTAACCTCAGATTGCCACTTTAAGGTAGAGAATGGATTAGAATTATATTCATAATTATCACTTATTCTCAACATATTTCCATATTTTACCAACTTTCCAAAGCGAGAGAGGAGAGAGAGAGAGAGAGAGAGAGAGAGAGAGAGAGGAGAGAGAGAGAGAGAGAGAGAAAGAGAGTAACTATAATAAGGGAATAATAGATAACGTAAGATAAAGAGAGGGGCATAGAGAAACGATTAAGTTGTAGTAATTAAAAGAGAGAGAGAGAGAGAGAGAGAGAGAGAGAGAGAGAGAGAGAGAGAGAGAGAGAGAGAGAGAGGATACTAACTTAATCAGGGAATACTAGATAACGTATGATAAAGAAAGGGGCATAGAGAGACGATTAAGCTGTAGTAATTAAGAGAGAGAGAGAGAGAGAGAGAGAGAGAGAGAGAG